>NC_052023.1:8102198-8406115 GCF_015832195.1 Motacilla alba alba | reverse complement strand
ATGCTGCTCCTGTACAGAAAAACACACTATAGCCTAAGAAAGATTTGGGTAACTCTCCATCACTCATAAATGTACCTGTCCTGTGCTTCTCTAGGATGCTCTTGCCTCAGGATAGGGTGTAGCAGGGCTCACCACCACCAGAATCCAAGAATAGCAGCTGCCTGAGGCAAATCTCATATTAACCGTCCCACTCTTGGCTTCTCTTCTCTGGGATTTTGCTGGCAACTAGCAAAAATTTCTCTGGGATGGATCTCTGTCTGAGCACTCATTTAACCAGGGGGTGACTGCAGATCATGCAGAGCTGACCCTTGTCTTCTCATTTCTGTCTCCTTTGTGCCCTAGGATAAGTGGGAAAAGCTGATAGCAGATGGGAAGCCAGTGGAGCTCTTTGAGCACGTCAGCTTGATGACTCTCGATAGCATCATGAAATGTGCCTTCAGTTGTCACAGCGACTGCCAGACCAACAGGTCAGTGCTGGCTGCCCCAAACCCTGGCAGGAAGTTTCCAGCTCAGAAGGGAAATGGGCAAATTGCTTGTCACTGGGCTCCCAAATTTACAAGCTTCCCTCTCTCCAGGAAAAACACCTACATCCAGGCTGTCTACGACCTCTGCCACATGGTGCACCAGCGCCTCCGCATCTTCCCCTACCACAATGACATCATTTACTGGCTCAGCCCCCATGGGTTTCAGTTCAGGAAGGCCTGCAGGATCGCTCATGACCACACAGGTATTCCCTGCGGGCATCCTCTCCCAAAACTTTGGACAGAGGCAGTCAGGTTTTCTCCTTACCTGTGCAGTGAATCCTGCCCAGAGGCTCAGAGCTGAGATCCAAGCAGGGAATCAGCTTGCAGCAGCGATCTGATCTAGGCAAGAAGCAAAGGAGTCTCACAGCTCCTGGGTCATTAAACTGGACTAATGGAGGAATTGCCCTCTGGAAATGCTCCTGTAAAATGGCCAGAGACTGGTGAGACAAGGAATGGGCATTGCAGGCAACACCAGTGCAAGGAATGATTTTCCATTCCAAGCCAGGTGTGATTTAAATGCATGAGGGGTGTGTAAAGTAGGCTGAGAGGTCCGTGGTGAACAAAGAAAAGGATGACAATATCCATGGCATTTGTGGCCATGCTGCTGGAAAAGCCAAAGCACCTGGGATGCAGAAGCACAGGTCAAATGCATCATGGACTGAGCAGTGCTCATCTCCTTGGGTGAGGTTTGAATTCAAGCCACAGAGTTTGAGATGAGTTTTTGAGATGCAAAACTTTGAGTTTTGCATTCAAAGTTTTGTAGCTTGGCATCTCCTGGCCCTGCTGAACCTTTAACCCTTTCTGCCCCAGACAAGGTGATCCACGAGCGAAAGGAATCCCTTAAAGATGAACGGGAATTTGAAAAGATCCAGAAGAAGAGACATTTGGACTTCTTGGACATTCTGCTGTGTGCCAAAGTGAGTGGCAAGGAGCACAGAGTGCAAAAGCAAGTCAGTCTTTGCAGGGGTGCCACAAGCCACCAGAGACCTTCAGGACAGCACAAGCCATTAAAAAAAAATAGCCCAGTCCCACCCAGCTGAAGAGAGGCCAAGATGATCCAGTTTTCCCTTTGTTGAAGTGTTGGCAGTGTCTTTTTGGGTATACAGCATGCAGAGGGATTCTGTAGTCCTGGTGGTTTAATATAGGGGGGGGTAAAGAGATTTAAAAGTGAAGGGAAAGGAGCTCTGAACTCAGTGTAAACAGACATTGATTTTGTTTAATGTATCCCACAGGCATCATCACACCCCTTTTGCAATAGCTGAAGGAATATGATCACCCCTACTGGGATATTTACATATTTATATGTGTGTGCGTGTGTTATTGTTATATATATATATATAAATTTTATATGTATGGGCCACTGAGAGTGTCTCTGGACTGTTAGGATGAGAATGGAGCTGCCCTGTCTGATGAGGACCTGCGTGCTGAGGTGGACACGTTCATGTTTGAGGGCCACGACACGACAGCCAGCGGCATCTCCTGGCTCTTCTACTGCCTGGCAATCCACCCTGAGCACCAGCAACGCTGCAGGGAGGAGATCCAGGGCATCCTGGGGGACCGGGGGACAATCCAGTGGTAAGTGTGCACCAATTCCTCTGCTGGTCACTCTTTTCCTATCACTGCCATTTCTAAGTGAGCGATGCCTTCAAGGCTCAAAAGCTGAGGGGGCTAAAGGTTGCTGCTTGCACAGGGACTTCACGGATCCTTCAGCTAAGTCTGCCCCCCTGGAAGGGACATTCTGGATGCCATCCCAAGTCCTGGGCCACCAGCACTGCTCTTTGCTGTCTCCTGTTTTCTCACCACAGGACATCATAGATGTGCTTTTCACTGTCACTTTGCACTTGAGCTTGTTCAGTGGCTGTCCAGGTTTTTCAGAAGTTCCCTGGCATCCCCAGCCTCCATCAGCCTGTGGCTGGGCATTGTGGGTCCCTCTGTTCTGTTGCCGGGGGATCTGCTCAGGGGCTGGATGGCTGTGGGTGAAGGGACCTCCCAGCCCAGTGGGGGGAGTGTGGGGCTCAGCCTGCCTGTCCCAACAGGGAGGACCTGGGCAAGATGACTTACAGCACCATGTGCATCAAGGAGAGCCTGCGCCTTTACCCTCCCGTGCCTGGCGTGTCCCGGCAGCTCAGCAAACCCCTCACCTTCCCCGACGGACGCACTTTGCCCGAAGGTCTGTGAATCCCATTCCTGCTGCACAGGGCTCTGCTCTCAGGAACCAGCTGCATCCTCGCTGGCACAGATGTTCAGGCAGGGCTGTGCAGATGTTGGCTTGTTTCTTTGTCAGTGAGCCCTTTTCTCCTCCTCAATTGTTTTCCAGGCACCGTCACTGCAATAAGCATTTACCTCATTCACAGAAACCCTGAAGTATGGAAAGATCCTTTGGTGAGTTTTCTTCCGATCTCCTAATAATTTTTTCCCTTTATGGTGTGCCTCTTCCCGTGTACCCTTCACCTGTTAGCAGGAGAGAATAATTCTCTCTCTACTGTGAGGTTCTTCATAAATTAAGAGGTGTCACATTTCTCAAGAAACCAGTCAGCACCGTGTTCTTTAAATAATCGCCTTTTCTTGCTGCATATTCCTCATTTCCAGGTGTTTGACCCTCTGCGGTTTTCCCCGGAGAACGTCTCTGGCAGGCACTCTCATGCCTTTCTGCCTTTTTCTGCTGGAATGAGGTAAAAGGAATTGAACACTGAAGGAGTAGTGGGCAGACACCACCACCTGCAGTCCTGGCCCTGCAGAATTACATAGTTAAATCGTTAAAGAAGGATATAAGTGTTTGTGCAACAGAGGCAAAATGGGAAGGCAGCATTGCCAAGCCCCTTCTGGGGACAGGAACCTGGGCCCCAAAGCTGTGGAAGATCCTGTTGGCATCCTGCAGGGAGCCTGCAGCATTCTGAGCTCACCTGCTCTCCTCTCCTTGATGCAGAGACCCCACCCCACCCTCCTGCCCTTTGATTGTCCCCCTCCTGCCTCCTCTCAATCCTTCCCTTTGCCCTGTGCTGACTCCTTCAAGGCCAACACCTTGCAGACCTTCCCTGCTTGGAGACCCACCACTCACCCCTGCTGGCCTGTCCTTTGGCTTCCCCATCTCCCTACTTCTCCATGCTCATTGACCACACGAGTTCCCGATGTTCCTCTCAATTCCTCCTGCTCAGCCCATGCCCCTGGAGCCCCCTGAGCTGCAGAGGGGGAGGATGTGCTGGTGTGGGAGGGCTGGGATGGGCTGTGGGGTTTGCTGTGCCCACCACTGGGATGGAGCTGTGTGGGATGGGCTGTGGGGTTTGCTGGAGCTGTGTGGGATGGGCTGTGGGGTTTGCTGTGCCCAGCACTGGGGTGGAGCTGGCTGAGCTGCTCCATTTCTCTGCAGGAATTGCATAGGGCAGCAGTTTGCCATGAACGAGATGAAGGTGGCGCTGGCTCTGACCCTGCTGCGCTTCGAGCTCTTGCCCGACCCTGCCATGCCTCCCCTCAAAATAACTCGGATCATCCTTCGCTCCAAGAATGGGATTCACCTGTATTTAAAGAAAATCCGCTGATGCTGGAAAACATCCTGCCTTCACCAGAGGGAGGGACCAAGCAGATGAGGGGACGGTGTTTCTCGGGGTAGAAGTTCAGGGCAGGATTTGGGGATGAGGATTCCTCATTTCTGTGCTTCATCCACCAGCTGAAAGCCCTTTTCAGGCTAGGCCCAGGTGGTTGGGATGCCATTGCACAGACCCATCTGCTCCGGGGCACTGATCTGAGAGCAGCCAGGCATGGCCACGCTGTCTGTCCCCTTGCACTGCCATAAGAGCGGGCCTGGCCTGGTCTGGGAACACCTGCAGGTCCCGCCAGCCTCCTCCTTACCAAATCCTGCCTTCACACTCGTGCCCTGGCCAAATCTGTGACCATTTCCAGCCCTGCTCTGTCATCAGCACCTTCCTCAGTGCCTGGAGGTCAGCCCTCCTCCCCTGCAGTGGGGACAGCCTGTGACAGACCTCTGTCTCACTTCTCACACTCAGTGGGCCTCTGATTTGTTGAAAGCACTGATTCCAGTTTGGACTCTGAAATCGTGCCCAAACTGCAAAACATTCTGTAATTTTTGTCTTAATAAACCAATAATTTTTCCTGCAACAGCAGCTGTGTTGTTTATATTGCTGGTGCTTGCCCGCTTCGTCACAAATGCAGTGTAAAACTCTTTTAGAAATGGAAGATGGAGAGGAAGCCCACGAGCAACAAGAGACCACTCTGGACAGGCCAGGAAACTGCCAGTGGGTCTCCAGCCAACACAGCATCTCTTTCCATGGGCAACTCTTTAACAGGGGTCCAATAATCAATCATCAATCAAAGTTCTCATAGTTAGAAAGTGTGTCTGGGGGTGGACGTGGTTTCCCTTTTTATTTTTAGTACTATTTTATTTTCTTAAGCTGATAAAATTATGAGAGTTAGTACACAGGAGGACACTAGTGAGCTGTCCTCTGCCTCTGCAAGAATCATTATTGGGATAGAATATTACACATCAAACTGTGAAATCCCAAAAGCTGGGAGAAGGTTGCTGTGCAGTTGGACAGCAGCTGACTTCATACAGCCTTCACCTGCAGGGTCTGGTTTGCAGGGGTGTGCTGGGACAGCCCAGGAGAAAATCCATTTTCTCCAGCTGCCTGTCCCCTCTTCAGACACGAGGTGCAGCTCTTGAGCTGAAATCAGAATTATGTGAAGGAGAGAGACTGAGTATGCTTATCAAAATGTCAAAAGTTATGAAACTATGAGACTCCACAAGCTCTTTGGAGGGCCATGTCAGGACACAAAATTATCTTGATAAATTGAAAAACTGCTGCAGAGAATGGGATGCAAGTCTATAAACACAAGAGCAGCACAAAACCAAGAGAAAAAATGACTGACAGGCAGCAATTTCTCCAGTGGATGTTCTGTACACAGAAAGACAGAAAAGGTAATATGAATCAATAATGTCCTGTTCTTGCAATAACAGCAAACATCATACTTGGATGCATAAGCACAAATATTTCTCAAAAATTTTTCACTTGTGTCTCTTTCAGCAGATGAAATGAGACAGTGTCCTTCAGCTCTGTCTGAAGATTTAGGTATAAAAGCAACAGCATCTACTCCAAGCTTACATACTCTAAAGTGCAAAATGAGAAAATTTTTAATCAAAATAACTGAAGTTACCAGAAGTAAATTGCATACATCTCTGTATTGGATGCAATTTTCTTACAAAGACAAGATTTGAAGAAAATACCATCTAAAGAGGAATGGATGAATCTTGGCATTCCAAAGTGAAAGATTAAAGCACAAGCATCTAATGAGCAAGAGCAAAGGCTGAAATCATGGTGTACCCACTGAAAGAGAGTAGATTAAAGGGGATCACACCAGGGGAACTTGATATACCTCATGTAGATACATGGCAGCTGCTAAATTGCATTTGGGTAGATACAGACTGCACAATGTCAAGCACTCCCTAAGATTACTGAAGCCCTGGCATAGGTTATTTGGAGAATCTGCAGACATTTTAAAAGTTGGTTTACTGAATACTCCAGAAGCCCAGAGGAGGTAATGGATGTGGTAGAAAGCTGGGGCAAGTTTGGTTTGGTTTTTGTGAGTGGGTTGAATTGGGGATACAAGAAAAGCTGCACTGCTGCTGTCCCAACTGGACCATCCAACACATGAGCCCTGGGATGGAAAAGTTCCTGGCCCTGGGATGGAAAAGCCTGACTGCTCCTGTCTTCATCCTGTTCAGTCATTGTCTCCCTCCTGACTTTTAGGATTCACCATAAAACTGCCTCTTCGTATCTGAAGAGGAAAAGGGAAGATGCTCTGCAGCATTCTCACCGTCCTTTCAGAGTTGTGCTTGTGGATTCTTCGCATGAGAAGGGAGCAGAGCCTGGTATCCCCTGCAGCCACCTAAACCCAGCACAAAATCTGCTCACAAATCTCTCCTGTGATGCTGCTGTCACCCCCTGAGGCCAGCAACCAGAGACACTCTGTTAAATAACACCCCACATGGCAGTCCAGCTCACAGTTTCACTGATCCACAGCATGCCAGGCCAGCTCTCCATGCCAGGCCAGCCAGCCTGCATCCCACATCCCATATCCTGCATCCTGCATCATCCCACATCTTGCATCAGCTCATGTCCTGCATCACAGATCTTCCATGGCTGCCCTGCTTTTGAGCTGGAGAGCAGGGCTGAGGCTGCAACCAGACTTCTGGAGCTACTGTACCCCAGTGCCAGAGCAAGCTAGATCTTTATAGAACCTGATTCCTGACAGCAATTCCCCAAATTTACCTTTCCCCTCCCAGGTATTAGAGATATATTAATAATGAAAACACCTGTAACATGGGATGTATCACTATAAAGGCAGTCAAGGCCCAGCTGCAGAGAGCTTACCTCCTTCTTTCATCCTTCCCTACTTTTTGGAGAAAGGGTAATTGCAAAGATGGTGGGCTGACCTTGGACTGTGTGATTCAGACCTTCAGAGAACTATTGTAACAAGAGCTCCTGGTGACGGCTGTGCAGCTAGGGTCAGTCTTGGCTTCAGTTAAAAACATCTTGGGTTTTTCTCATTGCAGCTCGGTTTTCTGACAGCAGCAGGGCAAAGATGCCACCTACTCCTGCACATTCGTGTCCCCACAGATTGTCACCGGCACTGTGACACAGGAAGGTGTCTGTCTAGCTCAGTTCCGTAGTGGCACTTTTTTTGGATGCTTCCAGGCATGTTGGAAGTGGCAGGACCAGCAGGGAGAGCAGCTGGCTCTCAGCACCGGGAATGCAGTCCCTGCACAGGACCCACGCTGATCTCCAGGCAAATTTACTGTCAGATGGCACCAGCAATTTCCATCTTAACTCCACTGGGCTTTTACACTGGAAGCAGCCTGTAAATTAAATAAGTATTGCAACATATTTGTCAGACAGCTGTATTAAATGCTTCCAGATATACATCCATCCTCGAGACATGTGTGGTCAGATGGGATCCAGGCAGCTTGCATTACTCTGCAACACTTGCTGGGCTCTTGCCATGATTTTCTCATCTATCATGTGTTTGGAAGCTTGAAATGTTATTATTTTTTTTGGCATTACTGCTACATTTCATCTGTCATCACTATGTGCTGCAGGAACACACAGGGACAGATGGGCCTGGGCTCTTCTTCCTGTCTGGATAAACCCAGGCACAAGCAGGGAAAGCAGCTGCTGCAGGGTCAGCCTCTGGGGCAGAGCACCCATCTGACACCTACATTTCACCTGCTCAGTAAACCACTTTTTCTGCAATGAATTCCAACCATGTGAGTTAAATCAGTGAGGAAGATCCTCTCCTTCTTCTGCTTAGGTGTCTAAAGTGAGTGGAGAAATCCCCAAGACCCAGAAAGCAAATTCCACAGCCTGCTGTGTCCATGGCTGTGGTATGGGATGGAAATTCTCCAGTGTAAGTGGGCTGTTTCATGTTGAATGCCTGAACTGTTGTGACCCCACTGCCATCACATGGACATCCACAGCACTAAGACAACCCTCCAGAGGCTCTCTGCAAATGTTTAACAACTTCCCAAGTGTCCTTTAACACCCAACTGCAGTCTCAAATGTTCACCGGTCTCAAATGTTCAGAAGGTCAAGCCAAGCTTCTGTTCCCCCTGCCAGCCTCCACAGATCACTGTGGCTATCAGAAAACCCCTGTACCTGCTTTTTCATGCTGAGATCTTCTTCTGGAGTCCTCCATCACCAGGGCTGTAGATTCTCTGCTAACAGATGGTTCTAGCCTTGTCCCAGGCCCTTACAATGATCAAACCAATACTGCCCCCTTTCACTTTTCTTCACTTGCAGCTCTGCAGCAACTTCACTTTGCCTTTTGAACTTTCCTCGTTTCTTCCCCAGCCAAACCTCCTGAGTTTTCTTTCCCAGGCTGTGAGTGTTCGTGGTTTCTCTTGCTGTGAAACCTCTGAAATACATGAGAAAGGTTTTTCTCTCCCCTCCATCAGTGAAACATAGAATGCAGAGGCTGGAGGCTGGATTAAACCCAGTTTTGTTATCACCAAAAATCAGATTCTTGCTCCAAATCCCCATAAATGTGGGTTTAGCCAGTTTGTCCCCTATGTTCCCTCCATATTAGCTGAGCACTTGACATCTCATATGAACTTCAAGACAAACCATATCTTCACACTCGAGTCTACTGGTTAATTTATAACTATAAGGAAGCCAGTTTGGTAAAAATTGACCCTGTTCATGGTCAAACTCACTCTCCAGGGACTTCGTCAGCACTGAAAATTTCTGTGTTATTATAAAAGTTTCATCTGAAGCTGCACCAGAAGCTCCATGCACCAGCCTGGCCCCTCCACCTCTGGGTTTGGGGGTATTTATGAGTTATTTTGTAGGGGATTGCTGAAAGGTGCCAAATCTGGATTGGTCAGTGTGGTAATGATGTAGGTACCTCGGGACATTCCAAACAGCTCCCTTGGCACTGAACAAAGGCTCAACCATCACACCTCCCTCTTTTCCTTGCGCAGACCTTGTGAGGGACCCAACTACACAGCATCATAACGTTTATGAATGTTCCTCAGGTCTTCACATGAGAGTTTGTCATGTCAAATTGGGTCCCTTATGCTCTGGCTACACCCAAAGCCTTCCCTAAGAAATACCTAACTAGATTGCAGCTTTCTGCCTCCTAAAGATCAACCTTTAACTCTGCCCTGAACTTTCACACAGATCCAGCTGGCTTAGCATAAAAAGATACACTAATTTTCATGAAGATGGCCAAGTGTGTGAAAAGGTAATGCTGCTCAGTGTACTGCCTGCCAGGGATGTTCTCCAAGGCAATGACAATGAACCTCAGATAAACAGTGGTTTTTTTTCAGCAAAATGACCCTGCTAGCAGAAAGTGTGGAACATGGCAGATTTTAGAATAAAAACTAAAGGGAAATGCCCAAACATCAGAAGTCCTCTGTCTCAGAATTGTGTTACATTGAGAAGAAGCACTCACAATGTTTGTAGCCTATCAGACTATGAGCCTCCACAGCTGATAACCCATTTGATCCTCATAATATCCCAAGGCACAAATGGGACATTATTTCAGCCCATCTGGGGATCCTGCTTTTTACAATATGCACGGAAGTCACCCACACATATCAGACTTCCAGCCCCAGCTCTCCACCCACTCCACATTGCCATTCCAGGTTTCTGGGCTTATGGGATGGGAACCCAGGTAAGCAGCAGGATCTGCACAGGGATGGCAAGGAGGACCAAGCACTGCAACCAACCAAGTACTGCATTAGAGAGGTAAATGCAGACATGCAGATCCCTTTGGGAGCAGGTGAGATGCCATATGGACAGAGGAAGGAGGGCTCATCAGGCCTGTAGAGGGAACATGGCCCTGCCATCACACCTCCCCATCATGTGCTCTCAACCTTGCTGCAGCTCACTTCACTGCTCTGCAGCTTTTCCTCTCCTTGTCTCATCTCCTGACCATGGTAATTCCTCTGGACAGCAGTTTTGTCTCCTGGCTTGTCCGTGGAAGGAGCTCTTGGGGAGCAGGGCCACATCCCTTGTGAGCTGCTGGGGTGATGCCCATTCTCTGGCGTCAGCAGAGCTGGGTGATGCTGCAGGCACCCAGGGCACTGCTTTCTTAGGTGCAGGTGGCTGACTCCGTGCAGCCCACTCACTGAGAAGAGGTGGCCTGTGTGTTCCTCACTTCCAGGGGGCAGATGAACACCTTCTACACCCGAACTCTCTGAGGACAGCACGGAGCTCAGCTAGAGCCCCAGCCTGCCTGCATCTCACCTCCTCCCTCCTCTGGCTTCGTCCACCTGGGCATGGAGGGCTGTGGGTAGGTGTGACAGCGCTGCTGGGACTTCAGCAAAAGCAGGAAATATTCGGAGGCTGGTTGTTCTCCAGGTTGCAGGGACAGGCTGCAGAAAGCAGGTCAAAGGGGGACTGGTGCACAGGCTGCTGGCTGAGCTGACGCAATGTTTGCCCTGATGTTCCAGCAGCTATAAATTGCTGCCAGCTCCACTTCACCAGGCTCAGCTCCTGCAGAGGAGGAGAGAGAGGATTTTTACCTGCACTGAGCTCCGCACCTGGCTCAGGTGTGAGAGGAGCAGGTGAGGAACAGGCAGGAGAAGGCAGTGTCCCGGACCAGCATGGCATCTCTGCTGGACAACATAACCAGACCTTCTGCTGCCATCCTGCAACTGTCTGTGCTGCTTGGTGTAACCTTTGTGCTGCTGAAGGTGCTCCAGTTGTACTGGGAGAGGAGGAAGATAATCAGAGCTCTGGAGGCGTTCCCTGGCCCCCCGAAACACTGGTTCTATGGCCACAATCACCTGGTAAGGAGTAGCTGGGCTCAGTCAGGGTGGGTTTGTCCCAGCTGTGCAAGGCATCAGTCAGGATGGAGAAGGACTGGATGGTGTGTGTGTGTGCCCTGCTCCTGTCTCTTCCTACAGGAGAGGACTTGTGTGCAGGGAGTGCCAAGGCTCCTGCAGGGCAGGAGGAAAGGGTGCTGGATATGTGGTGTGCAACATTTGGCCAAAAAAAGGATCATGCTCTTTTCAATCATGTTGTTAAACAAAGAGTCCTGGGACTTCCATAAAGTTATTTAAATATGAGCAATCACAATTAATGTCTCTTTGCTACATTAAACCTTCCACCAAAAGGAGTATCTTACCCTATAGCTGCTAAAGAAGAGGTGGCCACAAAAGCAGGGTGTTTTAATGCAGCTATTTTCATCCTGCTATAGTGCAGATGCTTTGCTTTCACACTGCATGCCCACCTCGCACTGCTGAAACTGGGGAACAGGGGTGTGGCAGCCTTGGTCCTCCTGGCCTGTCCACCAGACATTCTGGCATTGCCTATGCCAGCTGTAGCTCCCAAGTGCAACAAGGAGCTGCTCCAAGCCCAGGCCACCCTAAGGTGTCTCAGCTGCCTCCAGCCCAGCAAGGGACTCTCCATGGAGCTGCCGTGTGCTGCAGAGATTTGGTGGCTCAGGCAGCTTTGCCTCTTGTGCACTGTCCCTTTGCAAAGCTCATCCTCTCCTCCACCTGCAGCATAAGCCCCTGTGTGGCAAGTCCACCCACTCTTCCTTCATTTCCCAATAGAGAACTTCTGCTCTCCCTGGCATGCCCCTCTTTTTCTGCCTTTATTAATCCCTGATTAACTTTCATTGCAGTTAAAATCTGAAAATTTTTTACACCAAGTGGTGTCATGGGGAGAAGAATATCCCTATGCCTTTCCCAGATGGTTTGGACCAATCCTGCCGTCTGTAATCATTCACCATCCTGAATATGCCAAAACCATACTTGGCCGAGCAGGTGAGTCTCCGCCTCCGGTTTTGAGAAGTCTTGGACACTTTCCTACCAAGAAAATACTGGGAAATTTGCCTGGAGTTATCCCCTCTGCCATCTTCCTTCACAGCTATTGCAATTCTTCTTTTGCTCCTCTTCACAAACTCCCAGGCTGCCCCAGGTTTCATGGAGCAGTGTGTATTCCTGTGCAAAACAGAGACCAGCTCCTTCCAGTTTCCTGTCAGTTCCCAGTCTGAGGGTCGGCTGTCTTACTGTCTTCTATGCTTCTAGCACCACAATATTTGTGCCTCCCAGTAAACTCAGCAAAAAGTGTGAGCTGCCATGGCAATGGCTCTCAGAAGGCATCTTAAATCTTCTCCTCTGCTCCCTTCTGTGCATCATATGAGTGGTATGTACATGGCCTTCCCCAGCAACTCCCATCCATTGTTCTCAGTTCTGGAATTTGCCATGGCTGTTTCTTTTCCACGCACATTTTCTTGTTCTGACTTTCTCTGCTTTTTCAAGTCCACTGCAGTCATGACTGTAGACGATCACTTTTATACTCTACCTCTGATGGTACAGTATTTAAATGAGATTAATCCTCTCATGTGATTTAGAGGGCAAAATCTAATGCAAATTTAATCTGAATTTTCTCTTTTGTTGTGTTGAATTCACCAGTTATTCATACATTTCTGATATTTGTTCCACCTTACAGATCCCAAGGCTAGCACAGTCTACAAACTCCTAGTTCCCTGGATTGGTAAGTCAAAAGCAGCAGTAAGGCTGCCAGAGCTGTGACCAGTGCCTGCAGGAACTGATTGTGCCTTTGCTCTTTGTGCTTCAGGGAAGGGGCTGCTGATCTTGGAAGGAAGCAAATGGTTCCAGCACAGGAAGATGCTCACCCCAGCCTTTCATTACGATGTGCTGAAATCTTACGTGACCCTGATGTCAGACTCAGTCAAAGTGATGCTGGTAAGAATCCCCACTCCTGCTACTTTTACCTTTCAGCTGTGAAACAGCGAAAATAAAAAATGAGTAAGAGAAAGAGACGTCACTTAGAGAGTTTCTACTTTCACTGAATCTTTGGAGTAGTTTTGAAGTTCTAAAATTGCTCCCCTCACCTTACTTTGGACATTCCACTTATTCTTTCTCTTTGTTTGCCAGTAAAATCAACCACTGCAAGAATATCCCTTCATACCCTCATGTGTATCCTTTAATATCTGGGAAAAGAAATGCACAGAGAGTTAGATAAGGTTCACAGAATATATCACGGGCTAGGGCCTCTGCTTCCAGAAAAGAAAGCAATTAGCAGTGTGGATCTGGGAAGAGGGACAGGAAAATATGACCTGACCACAGAAGGTGGTCTGCCTCTCCTTACCCTGGCTCTTCCTCTAGGATAAATGGGACAAGAGGATCACAGAGAAGAGGTCAGTGGAGCTCTTTCAGGATGTCAGCTTGATGACACTGGACAGCATCATGAAATGTGCCTTCAGTTTTAATTCCAATTGTCAGACTCAGAGGTCAGTGCCTGAGTTTCCAAACCCTGGGTAAACAAGCACTCCTGTTTCACCACTCATTTTGCTAACACCAGCTTTGCCCTCGGTCTCCTTACAGCAACTCCCACTATTATATTAGAGCTGTTTTTGACCTGACCTACCTCCTGAGCAGTAGGATCCGGAATTTTTCCTTCCAGGATGTCTTCTATGACTTCACTCGCGATGGCCGCGCGTTTCACGATGCCTGCAGGCTGGCCCGTACCCACACAGGTATTCCTGCCCCTTTCTCCCCAGTCCTGTCTCCCAGCTGAACCTCTCTGCCACTTGCCCCTGGAGTGGCTCAGGGTGGGGTTACAACATGGGCTGGCCAGAGGGTTACACCTTATACACAGTCCAAGATGGTTACTGAGCAGTCAAGCACATGAGGGTACTCTGGAGGGACAGGATGCACAGAACTGACCTCTCCTCTGTGCAGATCAGGTAATAAAAGAAAGAAAGATGTTGCTCTCCAATGAGAAGGAGCTTGAAAAGATCCAGAAGAAGAAGCACCTGGATTTTCTGGACATTCTTCTTTGTAGCAAGGTAAATGTTTGAGATGATTGCACCAAATGCTGAAAAACAGAATTGTGTGGCACCGAGGGTGCATCAGCACAAGAAGAGAAGCACAAGAGACACCAAATCATACAAGTCCTTTGGGTATAAAAACAAAAGACCTTTGTGCTAAAGAATGACATGCTCTCCTCTTTCTTAGGATGAGAATGGAGTTGGACTGTCTGATGAGGACCTGCGTGCCGAGGTGGACACCTTCATGTTTGAGGGTCACGATACCGTGGCCAGTGGGCTCTCCTGGCTCCTCTACTGCATGTCACTGCACCCTGAGCACCAGCAGCGGTGCAGGGAGGAGATCCAGGGCATCCTGGGGGACCGAGATACCATTGAGTGGTGAGCTAGGACTTCTTACTCCTTTATCTTGAACTCTTTTAATTTACCCTTGAAGGCCTTTGACATAGTTCCTCCCAATATTCTTCTCCCTAAGCTGGTGAGAGAAGGATTTGATGGGTGAACTGTTCAGTGGTTGAGGAATTATTTGGAAGGTGGCATCCAGTGGGTGGTGGCCAATTGTCCAGATCAGTGATAAGTGGTTTCCCTCAGGGGTCTGTACTGGGACAGACCAGTAACACCTTTGTCAATGACATAGACAAAGGGATTCAGTGCATCCTCAGCAAGTTTGCTTTCAGGGAGGATCTTGGGAAGATGACCTACACCACGATGTGCATCAAAGAGAGCTTACGCCTGTTCCCGCCAGTTGCTGGTGTGTCCCGAGAGCTCTCCAAACCCGTGACATTTCCTGATGGACGCAGCTTGCCAGCAGGTCTGCTGAGTTTGTCCATCCTTCATGCTGCTATCTGTGACTAGTGGGCCTTCCTCACTCTGTGTGGAGGGGCTGGAGGGTTTTCCCTCCAGACTCCCTTATGTCTCCTGTATCTGTATGGTGGTACCACAACTTGATGCCACAGTGAGCCTGGAAAGGGTGGCCAGACAGAGTCCAAGGACATGCTCCAGAGCTCAGAGGGGACTTGCAGAGTGTTGTTCCTGACCGAGTGAAAGTGACACACTGATAGACAAAAAAGGACCCAGCTCTTTGGGGTGGTCTTTGTTTTTGATGTGTGAGGTTTTCAGGAGATCCCTGCCAGATCTCCTGCAATAGCCCCTGCAGAGCCTGGGGAGGGAGAGCATCCCAAAAACACCCCTCCTCCAATTTCACTCTGAGCTGTCATGAGCTTTTCCTCACTTTTCTTTTACAGGCTGCCAGGTTGGATTGAGCATATTTGCTATTCACAGGAACCGGGATGTGTGGGAGGACCCTGAGGTATTTCACCTTGATAACAAGAAAGGGAGGATGGTCTCTGAGCCCAGACAACCATTCCCCTTGAAGAAGGCAGCCTGTGCCTCTGTGCCTGCCTGCTATGTTTTTTTTTTTCCCCTTGTTGTTCCAACAGTCCACATCTAAATACAAAGTTCAGTCGAGTTACCAAACACCCCAAAGGCTTTGAACATGACAAAGGGCTGGGAAAGAGTGTTCAATAGTCTCTCTTTGGGCATGGTGACACAGAGATGCTCTGACTGCTTTCAGCTGCCCTGCACACACTTAGAATGTTATGAGAAGTCCCAAGCCCCACAAGAGAGTGTGTGATTTGAAGATGATATTTTAGAGTCTTTGAGAAATAACTGGGAAGTTTGAAGAAGGCTGCAGAGCTGCCTCTCTCCAGGGGCTGTCTGGAGAGCAAGGATCAGGCATCTCTGGGATGGAGGGATTCTGGCTTGATCCTTGCTGCCGTGGATGAGAAAACACCTGCAGGCATCTTGGGCACTGTAGTGGGAGACCTGAGTAGCTCCAAGGGGAAGATCCACTCAGTGGCTTTGTAGAGAGATGACTGTCATCTGCAGCTCCCCCAGGAAGAGCAGAGGCCACATCCAGCCCTGGGGACCAGGGAAGGACCTAGTGCTGCTCAGATCACACCAAACACTGACCAGATGGTCTTTGTTGCTCCCACAGGTTTATGATCCCCTGAGGTTTTCTCCAGAGAACTCAGCACAGAGACACTCCCATGCTTTCCTGCCTTTCTCTGCTGGATCCAGGTGGGAGATTCTTCATCCCTCTCCTTCCTATCAGGCTGCCTTGCATGTGAGACACAGCTCAGATCCGAGCTCCTAAGGCTAATCCTCCCTCAGTCTCCACAGCCAAGCTGGCTTGGCCAACCCAAGCAGGATTTCTGTAACAGGATCTCCCATTACAGCATCTCCTGTAATAGGATTTCCATGCCCCATCAGCTCTGTGGTCACTGTAGGATTTTACACATTTTTTCTCTTGTGGCTTTGTGGAGATGTTTACATTTTCTGTTGCCTGCATTGGGAACACTACCTCCTTGTTTAGGGGTGAGTCCCAGTGCACCTCAAAGCCAAGGGGGCCAAGTCTCCATGGGTCCCATGCTGTATCAATAGACAGATGTAGGATACTGAGGTCTCAGCAGCTTGCAAGAGGATCACCTCACAGAGCCAGAAATAAACTTTTGGAAGTGTCTGGGCTTTTATCTGGCTCCTGGCTGCACTTCCTAGTGAAGTAACCCCCTGTTCTCTCAATCTTGTATCTTTCTTCAGTGTTTAATAACAAAATAAGTAGCAATACCCCACCACGGAGCTGGGTGCATCAGGGGCTTACTAGATAAGCCCAGGTGTCATCCTCACAGTAGCTGCAGGTGCCCCAGCTCTCACATGGGGTGAGTCCAGCTCAGGGGTGGCTGGGGACGAAGGCAGCAATCAGAGCACTTGTCCCCTCCCTGCAGGAACTGCATCGGGCTGCAGTTTGCCATGAATGAGCTGAAGGTGGCCCTGGCCTTGACCCTGCAGCGCTTCGAGCTCTACCCAGACCCATCCAAGCTTCCCATAATGGTACCACAGATCGTCCTCAGGTCCAGCAACGGCATACACCTGCATTTGAAGAAGATTTTCTGATCCCACAGCGTACCATGGCAGGGGGGCGAGAGCCCTCCCAAGGGACACCCTCCACCCACAGTTTTAAGAGAGGATCACCAAACAGACCCACAGTGGACTTCTCCCACCTTAACCCCTGGCCTACTGTCATCCAGAGGGGCTCGCTGAGCCCACAAACACCAAACCCAGCAGCTTCACTTCCCCTCCATGCAAGGGGAGCAGCACTGCTAAGGGGTTTCCACAGCACTGCTGTGGCTCATCCTTCACCTCCAGGTCATCCTCCATGTCCTGCTCATCTCCTCATCGCCAACCTGCCCTCACACGCTCCCTGACAGGACTACTGTCACCTGCCTGTAGATTTGTCCCATTGTCAGTTCCCCACTGGGCTTGGCAGCGAGCAACACCCAGCACGGTTTGCAGGGATGCCTAAAGCCTGGGCACTGCCCCAGCACAGCCCCTGCCCTGCCTCCAGCCTGGGTGTGCCTGGCCAGGAGGGCCCTCCCGGCAGCCTCCCTGCATCCCCACGCACCACCCTCCCAACAATTCCTGTTCTGGGGCTGGCACTGTGCCCACCATTATGAAGATGAATGCTTGTGGTTCTGTTCTGCCCCAGCTTTGAACTTCCTTGAGCTGAGGGTGCTCAGGAGCCAGCACAGAAAATGCCACCAGCTAACCTGAGGAAGCACTTGGCACACTGGAAACAGAGAGTGATCAGCACTGTTCTCCTCTCTGAAATGAAAATAAAACCTTGTGGGGATGATCTCCAAGCATGACTTTGGCTTCCTTTGCATTGGGGGGCCCAGCAGGGTACAAGAGGAGTCCCAGCAGGCCAGAAGCAAGGCTGTGCCCAAGGGTGCAGTGCTGTCAGTGTTTTCTCAAGCCACAAGCATTGTTTCTATGCACCCTGTTGAGCCTGTTTCCACAGATCCCACACCATCCATCACCTCACCTGTGACTCCAGGAGCTTCAGTAGTAAGGAAACAACTGAAATGATCTGTGGTCAAACACAGCAAAACAGAAATACACACCACACACAGAAAAGTGCTGGTGGTAAGAACAAAGTCGGCTTGCAAAACAAAACAAGAAGAGATGTGAGTCTGACTCAAACTCTGTCCTGCAGGGGCTGAGAACTGATTGTTCAGTTCAAGGGTGGCCTGCCCAAGGGGTGCCGGCGAGCACTGGCCCTGGAATTGGGCTCATTGTGGGGGTACAGGTTTCCCCAGCACCAGCCCAGGTGGACCATCTGGATGAGCTGCAGGACCAGGGTGTGCAATGGATCAGTAGGTGGCAGTGGGAGACCCAGAAAAAGTCCTCCCCGGTCCCTGGTAAAACCCCCGGGCTTGGCAGGCAGCACAGCCAGGCCCAGCAAGGCAGATGATGAGTCCTGTCCCTGGGGACATCCCTGTCCCCGCCCTCAGCAGAGCAGCCACTCTGTCAGAGTCCCCGTGGGTCTGGGGCATTACCCAAAGCCCAGGGGAAGTTTGTCGCTGCGAGGGCCCGGGCACTCAGCAGGCATCAGGGTAAACTAAGGCACCAAGGCCTGCATCTGTGCCACGCCACGGTGACAGACAAGGCTGTGCAGCTTTCACCCCCAGCACTGACATCACCAGAATCACTGCGGGCACCAACATATCCAAACCATGTCTGTCTGCCTGTCTGCCTACCGGAGCAGCTCTCTGCTGTTGGCCAGATCAGGACAGTCAAACCTGAGCAGCTCCCATCTGACTGAACTCCTGCAGCCCTTCTGCTCCCCATCTCTGCTGCCTGCTGCATCCTCAGCTCAAGAAGCAAAATTCTCCTTGGGCTCGATCCAGAGCTTTGTTTTGGCTGTATGGGTACCAAAAGGGACAAGGATGCTGAGATTAACCAGCAAGGCGCAGCTTGTGTTTATTTTGCAAGGCAGCTGAAGACCAAGTTCCTCTTCCCCCAGCCCTCCCCTTCTCACCCGCAGAAGGAGGCTGGGTGCAGGTTGTGCAGATGCCAGTGCCACCACCCTGGCACCGCTGGTGGACTCAGGTCTGAAAGGTCAGACTCCTGCTGTCCCCCTCCCCAGCTCCAGCACAGCAAGGCCTTCAGAGGGCAGTGGTTTAAAAACACCTTTTTGTTACTGAAAAATCCTATTTGTCAGACATTTCAGCCACCCATCTGGGAAGAGGCAAACCACCTTGAAGCTCTGCTCATCTACTCTCTAGCAGGTAGTCCAAGAAACGAGCTTCAGGTGCCCTTGGCCACAAAGACCATCACAGTCTCCTTGGTGGTGGGCTCCAAAAGAAACCTGGTGGCACTTAGAGGTGTCACTACAGCATCTTCTGGTTTGGGAATGGGGGTTAGGACCCCCAGCTGCTGCCCACCCCATGAACTGTGTATTTCCCTGTGTTGTGGGGCCATCATCCTATTCACTGCCATGACCTAAGCTGCCCATTTGGTTTCCAAGTGTCCTTCTGATTGCTAGATTATGAATGGCCAACACAAACCACTTCCAGCAGAGACTTTCTCCAGGGAAACTGCTCTTGGCAATCTGCTTGGGAAAGAGAGGAGAAACTGCTGACATTTTTGATGCAAAAAACGGATTGTTATTCCAGGCAACTATGACAGTAATTGAGGTAAGCAGAGCCAAACACTTTAAAATCTCTTCCTGTTAAGAATCATGCTCAAACCAGGTTTGTAGTTTGAAGGGCCAAAGCTTTTGAGGGAAGGTCTCGCAGCGCCGATGCACCATGAAGCCCTAATGCAGCAGCAACCTGCATTAGGGTTTATTTCTCCTGCACATTGGAGAAAATTCTTCCAGTTTTCAGCTTAGCCAGGTCAAACTGAGCGGCACAAACATCCCCCCACCTTCAAACGGTGGCAGTTTCTGGACAGCAGCTTGTACAAGATAACCTCCTCTGCCAAGCCAGCACCGAACGGTTGGGAGAGCAGCAAAGGAGCTGCGTGAGGAGCCGGGCAGCAGGCAGTGACACAGATCTAATCGCCCGCGCATTTGCCCCAAATATCTCCCTGGCAGGCAGTGACATTTCTGTGCTGTCTCAGCTCGCTCCTCCATCACCATGGCTACAGCAGCCGCCAATCCAGGGCGAGTCCTTCCCGAGTACCAACAAACCCTCTGGGAGATGCTACGAGAGCCAGCCCCTTTGGCACGGAGACACCTCGGGGAGCCCGAGACAATCCATAGCACCAAAAATTTCCTTTTTCCTTTTTTCCCTCCTTCTTTTCTTTTCCTTTTTTTTTTTTTTTTTTTTTTTTTTTTTTTTTTTTTTTTTTTTTTTTTTTTTTTTCTTTTTGAAGCACAAACAATGGAGCTAAAAGGTTGGGTATCAGGCCGATAATCATGAATGACGTGTCGTTATTACACACCACACATTCATTATCTCCCACTCCAGCCATGTCACAGGCGGCTGGAGGAGGGCAGATAACGGGGTGCCTTCATGCAGATGGCTTATTATCAGGATGTTCCAGGAGGGGCTTTAAGACAGTTAGTGATGCTGTTTGCCAGTTAAAGATTAGAGACCCCAGAGAATAATTAACAATCCCCAAACCCAGTTTTTCTGCTGGATTCTTCAGCTTTCTCCCCCCTCCCCCATTCTCTTTAATCTATTCACTCTAGCAGGTGTAATAAAGTGATAAGGACAGGCTCCGGGGATGTTTGTTTGGCTACTACGGGTGTATAAACCAACAATGGCTGGTATTTTTCTTCTGGCTTTCAGTGGTTTGAATCGAGACCAAAAAGTTTGCAGCCCCCTTGCCCACACACATGTATGGGTACCCCTCCATGCCGTGCTCCTGGCTTCCACCTGGGTGGCTGGGCTTCTTCCCCACCCAAAGGACCACGGGGGTGGGACAAGCTCCCTTTTTCCCTCTGGAGATCCAAATCACACCTCCTGGGTGTCAAGGTGCCCAATGCCAAGATATAAAGCCCAGGTTTGCCCAGGTGCAGGGATAGAGCTGGTGCTGCTTCCAGCAGCAGTTTACTTGAATACAGCAAATCTGTAATTAAAGTACCTTGGGATAATTTATGTTGTAGGTGTCCACCTGCCCAAACTGCCCCAGTTACAGCTGGAACAGAAACATCTCAAACCTTCTTAGCTAAAGAGCCTCAGGAGAGACTGGGGAAGCATCAGAGTAAAGGTGGCTTTCAACAAGATACCTCATTATCTGGGGTTCCAAGAGATGGGTTGCACCCTCCTAGGTCACAAAGAAAAGTCATGTTACACCTTGTAAATAAGTGGAGATGCAAAAAAACTCTGACTACCTTCTGCCCCAAAGGAGACTATCCTGTCTGCAGCAGAACACAACCCTGGACATCTTCCTGAAGCCCAAGGCTTCAGAGATAATGGCATTATGAAATGGGGGATAGGATGGAGCACTCGTGGCATCCTTACCCTTCGCTGGTGTGCGTGGGGAGGCTTGTGAAGGACACCTTCACCCCCCTGCGCTGTGTGGAGAGAGGTGTTGGAGGGGATTTGGCCCTCAGGCAAGTTGGCTCTGAGGCAAGAGGTCTCTGAGGCTGTGGGAGGTGCCCCTCACCTGGGGGTCTCAGGTAGAGCCCGGACTCTGGAGGACATTCCCCAGCTCGTGAGGGGTGTGTGGAAGGCACGGGCACTGGCACGCCAGAAGTTGTCTTCCCAATCACGCTCATCCTGCCAGGGATGGATGAGACAGCATTGTGCTTTAAAGAGCATCCCGACCCTATCAGCAAGAGATGAGATATCCTAATTATGGCACTACAGACGAGGATCTGGGCTGTATCAGCCAGTACAGAAAGGTAAACAAGAAATATAACAATGGACCCTTAACACTCATTAGCTGTGTCAGATAATACCTCACTTTTCTCCCTTTGGGGCTTAAAATCTAATTAAGATTTTCCAACAATAAATTTCATTTATGCTCGCTCCCTTTTGTTCTTTTTAGGATCACACCGAGAAGCAAGTGCGAGCGACTGCACAGCTCGCGGGAAGGCAGCGTCAGTCAGCCTCGCCTTGTGCTTCACACAGACGAGGGAAACTGAGGCAGGACAGCACCCTGGACAGTGCAGAGGTGAGATCCTGCCAGGACATAGCACTGGCTCCTGCACAGGGTTCTTTCCCCAGGGAAGTGAACTCCGAAGGGGCACTGGTTGTGATAAGACCAAGCAGGGAACTCCTGGGCAAGCCCAGCAGTGAAGCCTTGACCTTGCTCAGACTTACAGCCATGGCAAGGATCCCTGGGGAAAGGGACACTGAGACCCTCTGAGCACACCTGCACTCCAAACCCACTTCCAGGCACTGCAGGGTGAACAGCTCGGGCATCTGTCACACATTCACTGTGGACACAGGGCAGGGAATGAACTCCTGTTGTTACTCATTATAAGGATGACATTGTTAACTTCTTTTGCAACTGAGAGGTAAAAAATTAATGGGTTCCCTTCCTCTTGCCACACCCCCAGCCCAAGTGCTGACAAGGCAGGAACGGGCAATGACTAACCCTTAAACCCTGCTGAGTGCAGCAGTACCACTGAACCTTGGGGAGCTTGGTTTTTTTCCAAACCCACGTGATGTTTGGCACCTGTGAGAGGAAAGTCAGGGGAGCAGCATCCAGCAGGGGCACAAGTGGGGTGGTCCAGGACCCAGCCTGGGGTTGGCTCAGCCTCCAGCTACCCAAAGGAGGGTGGTAGATGGAAACAGCTCTGACATGATGCTGGGGATGCAGCCATCCTGCCTTCACATCTGAGGGCTTGGCCCCTCTAAGCCTTCTGCCTGTTTTCTTCTACTCCCATCCAATTTCTCAACAGGAGCTGTGATTTCTCAATGCCAAGGCTTTAAGGGCATTTTCAAAATACTCACCGACCTCTGGCTCTAGGGAAAATGCCTTTTGAGGTGGGGCTGTTACTGGAAGACACCTGCCTGAATTTTTGTGTTTCCACTTGCTAGGGACAGCAGCAGCTTCAGCTGTGGGAAGTGCACAGCAGAGCCCTAGAAAAACCTCGCTCCTAGAGGCTGCCAAAAACACCCTCTTATAAATCTCCCACCCCAGGCTCCAGCTGGGCTGCCCTTGGTTGCAGAGTCCCCTAATCCTCTCTTCACTGGTCAGGAAGAGGAGCCTTCATTCCACTGGAGTAACTCATGCTCCAGGAATGGCCAAAGCATCAGAGGTCTCTCATTTCAGTCTTCAAATGCCACAGCTTAGAAATGCTCGTTGTTCCCATGGTGGCCCTGTCACTGTCCCCACCACAGCAAAAGGCAGACCCTGGTTAATGAGCAGCCTGGCAGGAGCAGGTTGCACTATGGCCGGCTGCCCCAGGACAGCCAGCACTGGCCAGAGTAGCCCCCGGCCACTTCCTGGCAGCATTGATCAATGACTGCCAGGGACAGGCTCCAGCCTGGAAATGGCTCCCAGCTGGCTGTAGGGCTGCACTTTGGGGTCAGTGGGATTCAGGGACTGCTGCCTTTTACCCATTAAGCAGCACTGAGAAGTGCAGGATTGTTTCTGTGGCTCAGTAACCCTACCTGGCAAATGGAGGGGAATGATGCTCTCACTTCCCTGTAAATCCTTTGAGGCTCTGGAGCAGTCCAAATGCTGAGCGTTCTCTGATGTCCTTCATTCTCCCAACTGCCTGAAGGCTGGGAGAGCTGTGAGATGCCAGAAAGTCCTTTGGCTGATTAGCAGAACGACCCTCTTTGCTGTCATAGGCAACAATTCTCTTTATTGCTCACCAGGAAGATATGTACAGAGGCGGAGGTTTGTTCTGACATTAAAATGCATGGTGTAGGTCATAAAAAGGAGGGTGAACTGAGGAGAAAAGAGCAGGTTTTCCGACAGCAGCTCCCTGAAGGGCACCTGGGAGCGTGGGGATGTCCCAGGCACCCAGCAGGATCCCCTCTGTGTCTTGAACAGGTCAACACTCTCCTGGGACTTGGGACACCAACCTCGCCAACCAGGCGGGGTGACCACCAGGCAGGAGAGGTGGCACCTCCAGGCCTCTCCCAGGGACCGATGCCCATGGGGACACCAGCCCCAGAGGGACAAGTGCATGTCCCACAGGTGGAAAAGGAGAAGATCAGGAGGTGGTGGTGCTGTGGAGAGGCCGGGGCCCCTCACTCCTAGGGGGTGCCAGTGCAGAGGGTCTCTGTGAAAATGCCCATCGCAATAGCGGGAAGCGGATCGAGAGCAAGAGGAGGGCGGCACGTGGGTGCTGCTACATGGCCGTGGTGATCACCTTCTCCTCGGGCTCCACGGTGTTCTCGTAGGCGTGCTGGTTCTCTTTGGACCTGCACCAAGAGGGACAAGTGCAATGCTGAGCTCAGTCCCAGCAAGACCAACATCCCCAAAGCCACCACTAGCGTCCTGACCTTGCTGGTGCCAGCTGTGCACAGAGTGAGGGATGAGATGGGGACCACAGGAGGAGTCACCCTGAAAGGACCAGAGCCAAGAGTGGGATGGGAATGGTTCTAATTGTTAGTGAGGGCTCTTTTGGCTGTCACCATCTATGTGGTGACTGGCGGTCACTTTTGGTGATTTCTTCTGTTGGAAAGCTGTGACACAGCATAAGAAAAATGTGGTGTAGCAGGTTGTGAGGTGGTGGATGGATTGTGGGGCTCAGCTGCAGGGATAGAGAGAGATGAGGGAGAAGGGGATACTCCCTCACTGCCTTGTGCTTAGCCCCTGGAAAGGTTAAAAGCCCCAAAAATAGGTGCATAGGACGTCTGGGTGAGACCCCACACATCACCCTGAGTGAGTGAGACCATGGCTCTGCATGTCTGAGCTGTCCCCAGGGAGCCATGGGGAAGAAGTCTGAGCAGGTCCTTCACCTGAAGTCAGCTGCAGCTGATATGTATCTCCCTTCATGGCCGTTGGATGTGACAGCATCTGGCTTGTCCTCCACACTCACCACGTTCTCGGCATTTTCCCTGGAGGGAGAGAAGAGAGGGGTTTGGACAGAGCAGCAAAGGAGCCATGCAGGGGAGCAGCCCCTTACTGGTGATGACACCACAGAGACAACAAAGGACCTGGATGTGATTCTGTCCTCACACACCCTGCTCAGCCTCCTTCCCAGCAGGACATGGACAAGGAGAAACACCCTCCGGTTTGCAGAGGCTGTGCCAAGTGCCAACTCCTGTCTCCACAGCGGTGACTCCCAGCACTGTGCTGGCAGTCAGCAGGACTCATTGTCAATACGTGGGATTGTTTTCTCCCTCTAACTGGTTTTTCCAGTCTACTTCTGTGTAATCTGTTGCAAAATAGTCCCCTGTGGATCCCGATGGACACAGAGAGAGCAGTCAAGGCTCCACTGGTGCCTCAGCCCTGGCGCAGGAGAGCTGTCCTTGTGCACATCTATGTGAGCAAAGCCGAGCTGCTCTCTCTCACAAGTGAGCCTGGATCGCTTGTAGAAGGAGCCACTGGGCAGGGATGGGGTGTTTGGAGCCAGACTCCTAAAGCTGGGCTCTGGAACAAGTCTGTAGCCTAAGCAGTGCCAGGGGGATTCAGCAGCAGAGGGTGGGTGCAGGTCCACCCTGCATGCACGGCCCTGCCTCCTCCAGCACTTGCCCAAGGGCAATTTCAGAGGCATTTTCAAGGAACAGGCTGGCATAAACAGGCAGTGGCTCGAGCTGATAGCTGCTGTCACAGTGACAGCACAGAGCTGGCAGTGCTCCAGGCTGCTGAGCCTCGCTGCCACTCTTCTGAAGAAAGGCCAGATTAATTAAAACAAGGCACCTTCCCTCCTCAAGCCCTCCTCAGCATCCTCTGCCTCCAGGCTGGGAAAAGGCAGCCAGGCACGGGCAGCAGTGGGAAACACCACCCCTGCCTGCCACTCCGTGGGCTGGGGGCTCCTTCAGTTTGAGGACAAAGGTTCCTCTTAGGAAACAAAGACTACAGTGGCAAATCAGACCATATAAATATACATACACACACATTGTATCATGCATTGACCCAGGATGCATCCTAAAGGGATCCACTTCAAATGCCTCTGGGGCTAAAGCTGACCTGCTGATGCTCAGAGTATAAACCAGCTGCCCACCTCCTCGGCCTGGAGAGGTTGCAGGAACGTACAGGTGCAAGAAGACTCCAGCTTAAAGCAACCCCACCAGTGCAGAGGAACTGCGAAACAGATGTGGGGTGCTTTTGGTCTTCATCCTCTGTTGCCTTTGGGCTCAGGTTCAAGATCAGGTTCCTGCAACTTAGCCAGTTGGCCTTGCTCAGCTGAGCAGGAGCAGCAGCCTGTGACTCTGCTTGGCCAGCACCAGGCAAGAGTTAACTCATCCCACAGAGCCTTTTTCAGATCAATAAAGACACCACATTTGCCTGTGCCATGGGCTCCAGGTGGAGGGTACTGCCAGTGCCACTACCTTCCTTTTCTCCCAGCTCCTCTCAGTGTGTTCTCACAACTTTCCAAAAAAAATAGCTGGCTCAGGCTTATTATTCCATGGATATAAGGCACATGAGAGCTGCACCCCCAAAAGCCACAGAAAACCAGGCTGGGCCAGCCCCCTGAACACATTCCCATGTGATCCAGCCACAAGGCTGTGGTTTGCCATTCCCAGCACAGCGCTTTCTTTTCTCATGGCAGCATTTGTATGGTGCAAGCTCACACCTGGCAATCAGTAACAGGGATCAGAGACCAGGACAGGGACAAAAGGACAGGGAGACGAGGACAGGAAGTCTTTGCTCTCCCGGCCCATCTCCCAGCACAGCAAGCACAGTGTTCCCAATGCTGGCACACGCACAGAGGCTGCTGGAAGTGACACGTGCCAAGGCAGCCAAGCCCAGCTCAGAGCAACCTGCCATACTTACACTTTATCCTTGCACCAGAACCTGTTGACCACGAAAGCAATGGCCACCAGGACCAGAAATACAACCACTGCGATGACACCCTGCGACCATGGCTGGAGGCTGCCCCGGGCTGCAGGGAGAGAACAGGACACAGGTTAGAAACTCATCCTCAGGCTTTATCTGCCCAGCTCCTCCCATCCAGCTTCAGCAAGGTCCAGATGAGATCTTGATCCTGCAAATCTGAGCAGAACATTACTGTCAGTTCAAGCAGGTTTACCTGGGTGACAGCAATGAAACAAAGTACAATTAACAACATTTTCACTGGTGTTTGCATGTGGAGTGTGGTGCCTGACAGCTTTGGGGCCCATACACACTGACACCCACATACAAATACATAAACATGCACCTTGGGGGGCTGGTGGCCCTGTGATGGGGGAGAAAAGGCCTGGCGGACATGGAAAAAGGGAGTGAAGGAAAATGTTTGCCAAAGGGAGGAAGGCAGAGGGGTTTCAGCAAACTGCTTATTCTCTGTCCCCAGATGCCACAGACATCATTCCTGGGATATCTTCCAAATACTGACTGGTAAAATAATGACTCTGTAACAGGGAGGGTGTAAGATTTGGTTGCCACTCCCACAGCAAAAAGTTGTCATTGTGGATTTTGGTAAAATGTACCATCCAACAAGTTTCCAGAGCAGCAAATGATTTATGACAGAAAATAATCTTTACTAGCAGTAGTAAGAGTAGGTTGCGTGCTCCACACGTGTCAACTCCTAACCCACAGTCAGCTTCACATTGGCTCTGCTGCTAACAGCTCCCCTCTCCTCCCTCTGATTTTGGGGAGAGGCACTGTCCTTTGGTAACACCCCCAGCTACTGGAGTCTTTACTGCAAGAGACTTTTAAATAAAAAATAATAAATAAAACAACAGCAGACCTCAACCCCCAAAACACAGCTCTTTTTTCCCTCTTGGAATTGAAATCAGCCTGGCCAGCTGACTCACCAGCAGTGCCAGCCTGGAAAGCAGTGGCACTCCTGGGCAAGGGGCTGTGAGAACAGCCCTGAGTAGCATCTCTCAGCCCCCTCTCCCCACAGAGACATTTGTCATGTTTCTGCAAGGTGCCAGAGCAGAAACTCAAGCAGGAGGAGCTCAGACAGAAATTCCCTCTCCTATCAGTGTGTTTCCACTGAAATACCATTGTATCAGCAGGCTGCTGCTGGTGGCAGCCAGGGCTGGTGACAGTGGGGAAGAGCAGGGGTCAGTCCCCTCCTGTCCTACCTGTTGGTCAAGGATGCTCCTGCCCTGCTGCTCACCACCCCTGTGAGTGCAGCCCCAAATGCACCTATTGCCTCCTGGCTGAATTTTGGCTCCCTTTGCATCCTCCCTCACTCTGCCCTTGGCTGCTGGCCACATTTATTTATTAGTTGTAGTTTATTTTTCCTGCCAGACCCAAGGTTTCCAGCCTAAGCCTGGGCGGGGCTGGGGGATGGTCAGGTCCAGCCCTTTGTGAGGTTCCTGCTGGGGTTAAGGGAGATCAAGGGCAACCAGGGAATGAAGTCAGCAATGACTTAAACTGCCAAATTTGCATCTCGTGATCTTCCAGGAAAGGAGGGGGGAAGAAAAGTGGTAGCAGACCTCCTTGGAGCAAGCATGCTCAGGAGGTACTGGATGTTTTTGTGAGTGAAATCTCACTCCTGTGGCTGTTTCCACCAGATTCCAGAGCATCCAAAGCCAAAAGGGAAAACACCAAACCAAAATCAAGGGTTTCTGGCTTCCAGAGTTCATGTAGGGCCTAGCTGCAGGGGGAGATAAGGACGGTAAGAGAATGGCAAATGCCTCTGCACTGGGCTGAAATACCCGCTGGGAAACTTGTACTGGCATAAGAAAGAGGAATAGAGATCAGGCAGGAGCAAGAGCTTGATAGGATCTATTCAGGGAGTAAATGTTTGGGTCCCAGCCCTCGGGGCACTGCCTGGCTGCAGGCCCACCAGCACACCTTGCTGCCCTGCCAGGAGGGATGGCTGAAAGGATGAGTCTCACCTGTGGAAACAGGACTGTGTTCCTGGAAAAACTGCTTCACAGGGGATGCCCCTCCTGGGTCAGCCTGTCCCTCAGGCTCTGCCACCTCCTCTCTGTGTTGCCCCATGGTAATGATGGGGTTTTCCCCCACAGGGATGATCTCTGAAGCCAAGCTAAGCAGTGTGGAATCTGCAGCCCTGGCAGATGTGTCTCCACACATCTGCAGCTACACACCAGACCAAGGGAAGTGCTGGAGCCAAAATAAGCCTGTGCACTTGTTGCAATTCCATTTCCACACTCCACAGCTGATTTGAAGACACAGACCTGCTTTTTAATACATCTTCTCTGAGTGTTTGGAAAGCTTTGGCTGCCTGTCTTTTCTGCTGTCTAAGGAAGCTGTGCCAGGCTCTGAATCCTCATTAAAGGATTTTTTTTTTTTTTACTCTTTCCAAGCAAAACTTTCAACCCTGCTGACAATGGACACTGCAGACTGTTAAATCCTCAGCAAGTTGGTAAACAAACACAGGAAGAGCGGTCAGGGCTGGGGCATCAGGAGGAGAAAGGGGGAGGGAATTTTCCGGGACTTTGGCAGCACCAGATGAGTTTTAATTACTCCTCATTATTTCTAGCACCAGAGAAGCCCTCAGTGATTTTCCTAAAAATAATACCCTAGCGTAGGAAGTTTCTCTATTAAGTCTTTGGGAAGAGAAGAGGAGGTCAATTTGCTGAGGAAAATATTTGCTCCCTCTCCTCAGCAACGACCAAAATTACAGATTAACAGGAGGATCAGAGAGCTCAGGGAGCAACTCAGAACAACACTTGCTCAAGGATAAGAGTGAGAAAAAAGAAAGAAAAAAAAAGCCTTAAGAAAACAGATTACTCATCTCAGTGCACAGTCCTGCCAGAGGTAAAGCAGAGCAGTTTATCTCTGTGCAAGCACCTCAGATAAACCTCAGGTGGCAGTTTCAGCCTTCAGCAAAACAGGTAGAAAAGTCTCTAGATCCCAGCTCTGGCAAAACCCCTGAGCCCACCAGACACCCGCCCACCCAGAGCTGAGCCCAGGCAGGAGCAGGGATGAATCTTCCCTCCCCAGGACGCTCTAGCACAGCCGTCCCTCGTCCCCCAGCAGCAGCTCCCACCTGCCCGGGGCTCGCCGCCTTCCCCTGCCTCTGTTTGCCGGGGTGGCCGGCGGTGCCCGCCTTACCTTGCTGGCAGCAGGCGGCCTGCAGCTGCAGGAGCAGCCCCAGGAGCAGCAGGCGGCGGGCGGGCATGGTGGCAGCGGGCCGGGCCGCGCGGGAGAGCCCTGCCGCAGGAATGAGCGCCTGGTCAATTATCAAACGCCCTAAGGAGGAAGGCCGAGGCTCTCACCTGGTTATTCAAATCCCGCCGAGGGAAGGAGGCGCCTCCTCGCCTTCTCCCGCCGAAGCCGGAGGGGAGTTTGGGGCGCGGTGTCTTGAACCTGACGGTCCCCTCAGGTAGGGCGTGGGAGGGAACTCAGGCACAAAACAATTGCATCGGGCCAGGAGGAAAAAAAAAAAAACAGACTGAGATGGGTAAAACTCTTCCCCTGTGAAGCTTGGGGAGCGTGGTGTCCCTCACGTCCCCTCCCCACAGGAGGAGAACAGGGGGAGCCCAGCAATGCCCCAGCTCTGACATTCCTTCCCACCCTGTGGGACCCCCACTCGCTTCCCTGCTTTTTCTTTTCAGCAAGTGTCTCTAATAACCCAGAAAAACAGATTTGTGACTCTAAAACATCCAATTAATAGACCAGACTCCATGCTGGGTACTGCCTCTCTCCTCCCACATCACTATTAAACACAGCAGACCCAGCCTTCATTTTATTGAGTCATCAGTCCCCAAAATTTCTTCAATACCAGAAGAGGTAGAGACAGCCAAAGAGCTACAGCAGGCCACAAGGCTTGCCCTTCACAAAAGCTGCACAAATGCTGCAGGACTGAGAAAGTTGCAGGTCCCGAGTTAAGCAGTTTTCCAGCTCATGTCAGGTTTGGATGACTGACAAACCCACCCCACAGGAAGAATAAAAGATATTTGGCTTCACAGCTGAGAAACTTTAGTTGCTCCCGAAGGAAATCGTAAAGTTGTGAGCCAGGGGTTCCATTGTCACTCCTCTTGTGATGTGTCACAGCATCTTTGAAACCCCTCAGCAGCATCTGAGCCCCCGACTTGTGGGTCTGGTAATTTCCACTCCAGGGACCCTGCCTGGGTGCTCCAAATAACACTTTATTCCCATGGAACCCATGTTCAGGAATGTGCAGCACCCTCAGGAATGCACACTCATCAGAGGACGACTGCCCTCCTTCACCTCAATTCTTTACCTGTTACTTACATTAATATCATTTATCCTGAAGACAAAGCAGATGTGACTTTGAGCTGTACAAGTTCCAACGCCAGTTCCCAACTTTTTCCCAGATTCCTTTCCGTGGCCAGGCCCCCAGCTGCAGTGTGGGATAACCCCACTGCCAACCCCACTAATTTTTGCTTGCGAAATCAGTGGGGCAGGGACTTTCCGATGAATCCAGCAAGGAAGTATCACAACAAGGGCCCATAATTAGGCCCTGTAAAACAATCTAATCATGTTACAGAGGAAAAGGAATGGCTTGTGAATAAGCAAAAGCGAGAATGAACTTTGGGTTCCCCAAGACCTGGGGAAACCTGCTGAGAAAGCGTGCAGACACCTCCATCTTTGCTGCTGCCTGTTGCTTTTCTCTGCAGAAGCCCAGCAAAAGCAGCCTGGCTGTTTGGAGCAGAAGGCTTTATCAGCAGATCAGATGTCCTAGAGAAGCTGGTCCTGCTGCTGCCCCCGGGAAATTCAAGGTCTGGGACATTCTGCTGCTGCTGTCCACTCCCTGCCACGCCTGGGGCTGGCTCCTGAGGTTCCTTCTTCACGTACTCTGAGCTGTGTAATCACCCCAGGGCCCTGCACGGCACAGCTCCAGGGACTTGGGGCTTATTTCCCAAAGACAGGGAGGTCTCAAGGATCCATCCACCTGCTATGGTGTGTTGGGGTGACAGGAGATGACAGGCCAGGCCCTGAGATGAAGGCAGGGCTCTGTGCCTTTCAGGCAGTGCTCTTGCTGTCAGCTCCATCTTGAGAAGCCAATAATACTTCACCAATTGCACGTTCCCACATTTATATGACATTTAAGACAAGTCAATGATTTTTGGCTCGCTGATGAGGCCAGGGAATCACTCAGTGCTTATCTCAAAGCTCCGCTGTGCTCCAAAGCACGTTTAGCCCCCACAGCCATTAGGAAGGAAGGTGCCTCTGTGACAAAGCTCCCGTGGCACCTCTTTGGTTGCATATCCCTGGGTCTGCCCTGGGGGATGAGAAGCTGCAAGTCACTGTAGCAGCCTCACTGCAGGGTCAAAGTCTGAAATTTCAACAAATTATTTGCCAGCCAGGTTTTCTTTTTGGCATCCTGGCCATGGCTTGGGACCTGCAATGACAAATAACTGTGTGTTTCTGCTGCTGGGTGCTGGAAATCTTCCTGTCTCTCTCATTTAAGCCTCCAGCAAAAACCAGCCATGGTGAGACAAAGCCCTACAGGTCCATTTTAGAGCTGAGGGAAGCTGAGGCACAGAAGGACAAATCAGCCTGGCAGCATTTAGTCAAAGCCAAGTGGAGCCAGAGCCAGCTCAATGCTTTTTCAAGGACCCATTTGAGTTGTATGTATAACAGATTTTACACAAAGCAGGGATTGGAATTTCAGGCTTTACATTCATATACTCCAAAAATTGGCGATTATTTTCCCTAAAAAATACATAACTTCTAGGAAAAATTAGTATTTGCTCAAAGCAACATTCCTGGATAATCTATCTCAAAGCACAGATGCTAGTTCCTCTTTGAAAAACATTGTGGGACTCTGTGTTTTAATGAAAATTGTTTTCTTTCTTCTTCACCTCCTTCACTTCCTTCCTTCCTCCCTCCTTCCTTCCCTCTTTCATCCTCTCCATTTCCTCCCTGTCTCCCAGATAGAGTCATAAAAATAAAAAAAAAAAATACTGTATGGGAGCAAACCTGAATATTCACTAAAGAAGATTTTTTTCATAGAAAAGTAATTATAAATTTATTACATTTCAATAGCTGCTATGAAACATAAAAAAAACCCACACCAAAAAAAACCCAACCAAACCAAACAAAACAAAACAAAACCAACCCTCAAACACAAATCAAATGTAAAATTTCTTGTTTCTTTTGACATCTACCAACCAAATCAAATATTCTTCGCTTGTGCCAGAGTTCTCTCATTTCCCGTTGACACTTGTCTTTCAAATCCTGCCTGCTCTGGATGCTGCCAGGAGAGAGCCAGGAGCTACAACCGCTGTGAAAAGGGCATTTTCTTGGCTCAATGTGCCACTGTAGGTAAAAGGCAGCAGAAAAAGGCAGATCCTGCTGTGGGTTTTCATCTATCACAGCTCTGTACCCCACTTCTCTTCTTTGAAATGCCTTTAGGCTGCCATGTATTTTCTTATTTATGTGCTGCTGAACACCCCAGTGTCAACGGCTTGGCAAAAGGCATCCATGGCTTTCACTTGCCCTTAAGGCCTGCTCAGCAGCCCCAGTGTGGCCCATGGGTATTTCATGGGACTTTTTGGATGGAATTTTTTACTCCAGTTGATCTGGGGATGGATCTCTGGGCAGCATTCATGCCCTCCACTCCCTGTGCAGGGGCCTGATGCTGCTGCTCCTACATCTGAGGGCAGCTCTGGGGTCTCTCCTCTGTCCACTGTCCCCCCTGAGCTCCCTGCTCCTCTGTCCCTGACACCAGGACCTGCCAGGGCTCTGACAGCACGTTTACATCAGCCTCAGGCCCCGGAGCCTTGGAAAATTAGGCTGAGAAAACACCCACATGATCCACCCTGCCTTGGAGGGCTGGCAGGAATCAAGCCGAAAATCCCTGCAACAAGAAGAAACCCCACCTGCCTCTGCTTTGCCTCATTGTTGGGGGATGAGCCTGCTTCTGTGATTCCCCCTGGCTCTTCCATCTGCTCAGAGGGAATTTTGCACTCCTAATCACCTCTGAGTGTGGGGGGGAAGCACTGCTGCGTTGCTGGAGTGGCAGATAGGAAGGTTCCCAATGTGTGATGCTCAGAGAGGGAGAAAGGAGCTGACTTTGCTCTGGATATTCCCTCCTGCCCAGGGATATCGAATGGAATGAATAATTTGCTATCCGATCATCTCTAATCTTCATCCCATAAAATCAGCAGCAAGCTGGGAGGGTTTTTGAAGCCTCCAGCTGCATTTGCTGATAAGACATGAGGCAGGAAAGATTGGAAGCCCATAAAAATGATAATCTCAGGCTTCAGTGTAACTTGGTGGAAGGTTTTTCTCCTGTCCTTTCATTAAGGATGGATTTCATGATCTTCCTTAAATAACAACGAGCCTCCGCACGAGGAATCTCCCACCCGAAAACTGATTGCATCGTCATTAGGAAATAGGAGACCAAGAAGCCACGAAAAAATAGATGGAGCACAGCTGAGCTCGAGGAAAAGAGGGAATTGGAAGTAATTTCTGAGGACAGAGAGGATCTTTAGGCGTTGGGGCTCTGCCTAGGAGAGTCAGGCACTGGCACTGTGTCAAGCTGCTGGGCATGAGCCTGACCATGAGCCTGGATGTGGAGCAAAGCCTCCTCTTCCTCCTCTTTCACCTCCTTGGCATGAAGAGAAATATCATGTCCCATTTCAGTGTGATTTGATACAGCATCCTCTACACCAGCCCCAAGTTCAGTGAATCTGGAGAGAAGAAGGGAAAGGAAAAAACTCAACTCAGCAACCATTTACATTTGAATCTCAACTATGATGGACGAAAGGAGGAGAAGGGAAAGGTGGCTGGTTTGGTGAGGGTGGAAAGTTTCAGGAAATAATTACTTCAGATGCCAGAAAATTAGGAAAAAAATAGAGGAGAAATAGGAGAAAATTAAAAGTGTAAACTATAATCAGATGTTAAATTGCTTTTCTTCAGCTAATTGAAATAATGTTTTCTCTGCTACCCACCACTCTACCCCTTTCAGATGCTAATCCCTATCAAACATGGACTTACTATTACAAATTCATAGGCATTTTTCCCAGGAGCAGAAATTGCTTTGCCCTGTAACCTCTAAGATGAGGTCTTAATAGGAATTCACGAGCAGTCTCTGGTAAAGCTTCATTAGCTGGAGAGAATAGACAAGGGCAAGTTGCAGTGCTCCCTAACCACTCTAGGGAAAAATTAATTTAAATTACTTTGTAAAGTAACAAGGCCAGATAATGTGTTTCCTTCTTGGATTATTGTTTTCCAACACCCTAATATGGGGGCAGATTAGGGTACTTTGCCTGTCTTGATGGTGGTTCATGCTAAATTGTGATTTGTGGAGTGCAGAAGCCTTTGGAAACAGTGACCCCTTGGGCCAGAGCAGGATGGAGCTGGGGCATGGACCTGGCTGGATCTCACCAGGCTGTGCTGCTTGGAGGCTGTTGGGGGGCAGGGGAAGCCACCTCCAGCACAACTTCCACACAGCCTAGGAGAGAATCTCAGCTATTAAAGGTGGCACTCCAGCGTTTCCCTGGTTGGAAACTGATCCAAGAGTCCTGCTGCTTTGGGGCAGCTTTAGATTTGTTTCCTGGAGGCCATATCCTAAGCCATGCTGAGTTCTGGGTTTCCAACGGCTGGACCAGCATGGAAAACCTCTTCCAGAAGTCCCTCGGCAAAGCTGCTGCATGGAACTGATTCCCAGCCAGCCAAAACCTAAAATGCTCTAAACTATGCTGAAAATCAAGCCTGCAGCCCCAGGAGGGGGAGGCTGTGATTTCATACATCCCCTCCAGCCCTTGCCAAGCCTTCCCAAAAAAAGCTATAATTGTCTTCCCCTGGCACCAGGCTGGGTGCTCTTCATGCTGTGTGGGTTTATGGAGCTTTGCAGAGAGCCAAGAGGGGCCATGGGGAGATGTGGTGATAAAGCCTTGGCAGAGGGGCTGGGACTCCTCTCAGCACCCTGGGCACTGCCAGCTCCAGGCATTATTCACCTGAGCCTTGTCACACAGAATGGGCCACTCTGGCTAAACCCTCAGGGATTCGAGCATCACTCATCGAGGAGACAAAGAGTTCAAAGGGCCTTTGGGCAGCAGACTGCACAGATCATCGCAGTTGATTAAATAGGTTCCCAGCTGATGTGGGAGTCCTAGGAGACCAGCCTGAAGCTGGGAAGATTTATGGACAGCTACCTGAATTGGAGAGGGAATGTACTGATTTAATTCCTGGCATCTGAAGGGGATCACTGCTGTTTTTCAGAGCAAAGAGGGCTGGTGAAAGATGCATCAAGACAGAGGGATAGATAGGTAGGTAGAGGGAGCCAGGAACAGAAATCCAACCCATCTAATAATTTTTTTTATCCCCACTTACCTGGGGGAAGATAAAAATCCCATGGCACTGCTTTCTGTCATTCTCCCATCCAAAACTGCAACACTCCAAAACAAGACTATAACCACCAAGGATGAAGGTTTATACCATCCCAGCTTCTGTAGTCACCTGAATTTTTTTCCTCCCCATCAGCAACCCATTGCTGTCCAAGCTCTGACAAATTCTGGACCACCTCTGCTGCTGACAAGCCTTGTGTTCTGATAGCTCCCAGCACAACTGAGTATGCTTTTGAGTCTTCTTAACTTTGCTGTCTCACAATAGGCAGGGCCAAGCATCCTGGAAGGTAGAGGAGCACCAGGAAAGGCCCCGTCCCATGAGCAGGATACCCCTGCGTGACTGTCTAGATCCCCAAGGGGTAGAGAGGAGCCTGCATTCAGTAGAGCACCCCTGCTCAGCACCACCTGAGGAAGGTGATTTCCTTCCTCCAGCCCCACATCCTTACTGGGAAAAAGAAAGGGCCCTGGGCAGAGGGAGGAGCATCCCCTACACAGGAGACCATCCTGAGCGTCCTTGAACTCTGGCCTGCAATCAACCAGAACCCTGCCAGCAGGCACCAGCCCTATTTCCATGGTCAGCAGCAGGGGAAGCAGGTTTTCAGGTGGCATCTCTCTCCTCTTCCTTCTCAGAACCAGGGCAAAAGCCTGGAATATGAAGGGAAAAAATAACGGGACCATCGGCAGTAAGTGAAATGAACCTAATAACCTCCACTTCTTTTCAACGAGCTCCAGTTGTTGCTTTACAAGTGTACTCCAACCCTGGCGAGTGCCAAACAAAAGCTCCCCTCTCCTTCTCCCTGCCTGTTAAACAGCCTTTTTATTTCAGCGAGCTGCATCTGCTGGGTGGCAGCCGCGATTACCATAACACAAGGGTAGGATTTGGCCGGAATGCTTCCCCCTCGACTCTACAACAGGCGGGAGCCTTGGGCTAGCAGGAAAATAAAATGAAAAATAAAGGACAGGGGAAAAAAAGATTGAATGCATGAAGTCACTTTTCTGGCTGCCACCCAAGCAAACAGATGCAGGTAATGGAGGAGAGGGGGAAATCATGTCCTCGTCTCCTCAGAGCAGTGACTTCTGTTGCTGGGAAAGGGAGTGGGAGGGACGTGGAAAGGCCAGAGGGATTTCATGTGAGTCCAAGACCTGAAAAAGGCATTTCTCAGGGTATATTGAAGTTAGAAGAGCTCTTTGGGAACTTTAACCCATTCCTGAAGCTTCGGAGGCTGCCGGCCCCCTCAGGATGCTGCTGCAGACATACTGAGTAGCTTGAGATGGGGACAGGGACCCAGGGCTCCTGCAGGAGGGACAGGATTGATAGGAAAGGGCTGAACAACGCCAAACTGTGCCGATGTGCCACGGCAGCTGAGAACAGGCTCCTCTTGGATCCAGCCCTGAACAGGTTTTGAGGACAAAAGGTGAAGACCCCTGGGAGATGCCTTTGCCTGGGACTGAGGAGAACAGTTTGTTTCCAGGACTGGTGGGACATTAATTAGAACTCAGTAATTAGCAGGGCATCGGCACAGCCACCGGCGCTCCCACTGGGAAGTGTGAGTCTTCACAGGGTCACCTCACCCCTGCTGAAATCCCAGGGGACTCGGCTGCCTGCGCTCCTCTGGCAGAGCCAGAGGAGAGCTGGTGACCACAGGCACAGAACGTCCTGCCTTCACATTCCAGGGATGGGGGCCTGCAGACAGCACTGAGACCCCCAGAGCCTGGCCGAGCTGGGGGGGAACAGCAGCTGCCCCAAGCTGTCTCTCTACCTTTCTACTCCAGAGTACAAAATTCTGCAGGAAAATAGCTGCAGTGTTTACATACAGCGGGTTTAACACAGCGATTGTCTGTCTGCGGTAACCCCAGGGAGACCTGCAGAGAGTGAAGAGGGGAAAAGGAGAGGCAGGAATGGAGAAGGGGAAGAGCAGAGAAAGGAAGAATGGGAAAGCACAGTCTTTAACACACTTTATTTGGAAAACACGAGACAGCATTAAGCCCCGTTACGAGCAAACCCCGGGGCGGGCGCGGCGCTCCCGCGGGGCCGCTCGGGGCGGGGGGCGGCGCCCTCTGGCGGCAGCGGCGGGGGCGGCCGGCTGGGTCCGCTCCGCTTCGGAACCGCCCCGGTTCCGCCCGGTTCCGCCGCGGCTCGGCCCGGCCCCGCGCCGGGAAGCGCTGGTGCCGCGGTGCGATTGATGTGCCGTTTATCTGCGAGCGGGGCTTCCCCCAAGCCTGCTCAAAGGAGGCGCCCGCCCGGAGGAGACGGCCCGGGGAGCGCAACGCCCGCCCGGGGTCGGTGATGGTCTCGGGTGGGACCGCGTCGGACAGCCCTGCTGTGACCCCCCGGGACACCGCTCTGGGGAGGCGTCGGCTGCGAGCTCCTGCTCCAGGGCGGTGGTGTTGTGGCAGGGTCCCCGCTGGAGGGGACAGACACGCTCCCGCTCACAGCGCCTTTCTGCCCGTCCCTTAGGGTGTGTGGATGTAGGGCCTTATCCCCATCCCGCGGCACCTGCACGCAGCGATAGAGGGGAGCAGCTCGGAGCAGCATGGAGCCAGCTGGAGGGTGGTCCCAGGGACGGGCAGGGAGCCGAGATAGGAGCAACGGCTGCCCCAGCTCAGGTCAGCCTTCCTGCCGCCCTGGAACCACCCCGGGAAAACATCCACTACCTGCCTTGGGTGGTTTGGTGCCACCTGACCCAGAAAGGAGGAAAACAGCTCAGGGTTTGCGAGGATGAGGCAGGGAGCAGCCTGTGAGTTATTTCTGCTGATGGCAGCCAAAAGCAAAACCGCCCTGGAGTTTTGTCTGATGGGGACAACAAGCAGGGCAGCATGCAAGGGGGGACACAAGGACACAAGTGTGAGCATGTCATGGGCTTGGGTGGCTTGGGGACACATGCAGGACTGCATGTCCACATCCATCCAAATCTGTATTTAGGACTGTCCACAAATGTGCATCCATGGATGCACCCACAGGGATGGGACGTGCAAAAAGGAGTGTTTGTGTTTGTGCACCATTACAGAGCAAGAGCACGTGGGCTGTGCATCTGTGAGCAGGTCAGTGCACACTCACCTGTCCTGTGCATGGACAGGTATTTGTGGGGTGTGTGTTTGTGACTCCTTGTCACACAGGTGGCTGTGCCGGTGTGTCACTGCTAACCCACCTCAGTGATGTCCCACACTGGAGCCTCACCCAGGCTTGTTCCTCACCCTGGCCCAGCACAAACAGGGCACCAGTTCACCAAAAGCCCCCCTGGCAAGAACAGAGATTCCCCCACCCAAAGTAGGCAATTCCCACCCATAGCATCCACAGTGGCACGCTGCTGACTCCGTCCAGGACACCCCTGCCAGCCTCCAGCTCCCATTTCAGTGCCATTCCTGGGGATGGAGCAGGCTGGATGCTCACAGCAGTGGTGCTGCAATGCTGGATTGTGGCAAGACACGACTGGGACGGTGTGGATGTGTTTTGTTTCAGCTACAGCGGCATGTGAAGGGATATACTGCAGCAAGCAAAGTGCTCTGGAGATGGGACAGCTGCTGAAAGCATCCCCTTGCTCCCAATCCCCCAGGCAGCCTTGGACAGGCAGCAGATGAGACCACAGCTGGACCCTTCAGACATGCAGGATGACTTCACCTCTGGTTTCTGTGGGCTCTGGGCAAGCCCTGGCAGCAGGGTCCTGCCTCAGGGGCCGTGCTGCAGGTGCTGACAGTGGTGGAAGCAGAACAGCTGCAGCATTGGACACATTCCCTTCCCTCCCCTGGGCTTTGGCCATCTTCCCAAATGTACATCTGGAGTGGGACACTGTTGTTCCCTGCCACAAACACAGGGTGAGCAGGGCGGGCAGGCAGCACGCTTCCCTAGCCACTCGAGGCTGCGGTGCTTGGCATTTTTGGAGCTATTCACTCCGGACAAGCCCAGCTCCCTGTCCCACATCAGGAAGGACCAAGGCTCGACAGCCCCTCACACAAAGACCTGCCTCCTCCAGCCGGCTTATTTCACAAGATGCAGCCAGGATGCTCCGCCATGCCTTTCCTGACACCCTTGGGCATGCCTCAAACCTCTCCTAGCCCAGCCAACAAGTCACCTCCTTCCCTTCTTTCCAGCAGCCCTTGAACTGCACAACGCCAGCAGAAAGCCGCCTTTCACTTTGCAGTGAGGAGCGCGATACCACCGCGGCTTTGCCGCCCCTTTGCCAAAAGCCCTTTGCTGCAGGACCCACTGCCACCCTGGCACGGCCACATCAAGCTGGTGCCATGCGAGGTTTAGCAGAGGAAGGGGCAGGGAGAGAAGCCCCCGGCCCCACCATGTGCTGCCCGCCGGGTTCACATCAAAGCGCCGGGGTTTTTACCGTGCTCCAGACGCTCCCTCCCATTTCCTGCTGGATTCCCGTCTCGCTCCCTGTGCCCGCATCAGCAAAACAGAGTGTAAAAATAGAGGCTGGGCTTCACCAAAGCACAATAGTAAATTGTTCCCCGGAAAGGTCACTGGGGAGGCTGAGAATAGCTCCAAGAGCAGGGGAAAAGGAATGTCTACCGGGGGGACAAGTTTGAAAGTGCCTGCTGGACCCACCCCAGGAGGTTTCCTGCATCCTCATCAGTGGTGCAGGTCCCCGCTGTGGCCCCTGTGGTCTCAAAGCATCCTCATCCTCTCCCATCCACCCCTTGCTTTCTCTCCCGTCCCAGTTTTGCGATGGAAACTAAAAAAAAAAAAAAACAAAAAAAACAAAACAAAAAACAAAACAACCCGGAGAGCGAGTAATAAGGTGAAAGGAGAGGCAGGAGGACCAGAGAGAAAAAACAGGACTGGGAGGAGACAGAGGATCCCTGATCACTGCGTGTGACAGCGCGGTGTCCCCTGGGCACCACTGGCAGGCTGCAGCCTTTGTGTGGCGCTGGGAATGTCAGGGATGAGCCCCGGGATGGAGAGCAGACCGAGCAGTCCCAGAGAGCCATAAATTACTCCCTCCTGTTGTCACTTCGCCTGTCACAGCGAAGAGCAGAAGCTTTCTCATCGGCTGCCGGGGTGGGAATGTTTGGGTCCTGTCGTTTCCGTGAGCATATTTGATTCAATTATGTGGGAATGCCCTTAATGAAGCAGGTCCTTGCTCCTGGCTTCGGCTGTGTTCCCAGGCAGGGCTGCCAGAGCAGGCTGCCCTAACCGTGGCTTTGCCAGAAAGGCTGTAATTAAAAACAGACAATGAGGCTGGAAAATAGTGGCTGCCCAAATTTTGAGTGATTTTGGGGTTTTGTGTTTCTTCTTTCATCATTTTGGATATATGCAATCCTCCCACCTTCTCTCTGGTTTTTAATTCAATTTTATCTCAATGTCAAGTCCTGCTGTTCTCACTCCCCAGTGCCATCCATGCACTTGTAAGGGAAATTTCCTGCCTCTGGAAGCCTGAATGTCACTCAGTTCCTGGAACACATTACAAAACTGGATGAACAAAACACCTTTAAACGCATCTGTTTCAAGTTTGTGAAGAAACTGCTATTTGCCAGAAAATTTCCTGCCCCACAGCCCAGAACCCCCATCGCCTTGTGGTGCCATCAGTGAGAGATGGGCCCAGCACTGTCCCAGCTGAGGGCAATGCCACCCATCACACGCAGGCCGTTTCCCTCCTGCTGCACCAATCCCTTCTGTGCAGGGACAGCCAGGACCTTAGGGTGCTTTCCCCAACTTTCTTTTCTGTTTTGCATGAACAGAAAAAAAAACCTGAGTTGAGTTGGGGTTTTCCCCCATATATTTGAATCCACAGAGCATTGCACATCACCCTTTGCAACACAACATGGTTGTAGAAAGAAATTACCATTTGATGAGAAATTAATTAAATTTTGGAAGACAAGAATGGGAAGGGCTTTTAAAAATCACTTTAAAAAACCCCAAAACACAAAGGCAGGTGAATGTCCGCTACCTTCTGTGACATTTGCATTTTGGTGGCCAGGCAGCACCAAGGTCCAGATGCTCAGGAGAAAAAGATGATGGAAGAAAGATGCTTCTTCCAGCATGGCCAGCATGAAGCCACCACCTGAGGACACAACCCTGGAGCCTGTCCCAGCAGAGCAGCACCCAGGGTCTCCCCGCCACTGGGATCAATCAGGAGTGATGCACACTGACCATCCCACCATGGAGCAGGTGGCACTGGAAGCCGCTCAGCCTTTTCCATAGGTTATAGAACCTATAAATGTGCGCGGAGTTGTTTGAAGCATTCTCCCTGCAGGTGTTTCCCCCTTAAGGATGCTTTTTATTTTGCTGATTGCTTGTGGCCATCAAGGATATTTCACTTGAAGAAAGCAAACAAGCAGAAGGGGGAGGTGAAAGGAGAATTGTCTGGGCAATGGAAGGAGGGAGGGAGAGGGGCAGGAGGTGGGAGGCAGAGATAACTGTTGGGTGAGCTATCAGCTCTTGCTGGGCTGGCAGCAGAACAGGAGACGGGGGTTAAAGCAGATGAACAGCCATGATCTCCCAGCTCCAGATAAACACCCAGCAGCCACACACTGCCCACACCTGCCCCACGCCTTGTCCCAGAGCCTGGCATGAAACCAGCCCAGCCCTGGCTGCTGGGGCCTTGCTCAGCCTGGCTGTGGAGGGGACACCCCCACGTCCCTCCTCTAGGGTTCTGGACAGGGCTCCCTGCACCCCCAGGGTGGAGCCTGAGAAAGGCTCCCCTTTTCCATCTGGGGGAAATTTCACCTAGAAACCTTAAAAGCAAGCGTTGGCTCCCAGGCTGCTGTGGAGGAAGGGTTAGCAGCTAAGCTTTTGTGAGGAGGCTTTAAAAAAACAAGGGATGCTTTAAAGGGTTTGTTTAGAAAGGCAATAATCTGTATTTCACAGAAATTAAAGAGAAGAAAATCCTTATGGTACCATTCCTGCTCAGTATGGTGTCAGCCACCATCAGCAGCATGGTGATATATATATTGATATACATACATAGATATATAGATAGATAGATAATATATAAAAATATGTATGTATAAGTTATACATCTATATAGATAGATAGATAAAGACACATATATATTTTTTAAAGCACACACGTGTTCAGTGGACTGCTTAGCCTGTAAACACTGCCTAATTAGTGTATTAGCCTGTAAACACTGCCAAATTAGTGCTGTATATTTTTAAAAGCACTTAGGCACGTGGCTGTGATCATTTCTTTCTTAAAAAAGAGGAATTACCCTCACCGCCTGTTAAATCATGGCCGAATGCCTGGCGTGGTGCAAAGGGAAGTAGCGTGGCCCCCAGCAGCCCCTTCCTTGCACAGTCAGCCTGGCCAAAAGAAGGGAAAAGGCCACGGGAGCCTTTGGGGGACCTGCAAGTGCCTCGCTGGGGGTGAGTGGGGGTGGCTGGTAACGCTCGCCTGCGGCGGGGCATTGCTTCATCGCCCGCCTTCCTTCCTGCCGGCCCTGCGCGCTCTTCCCCCCGCCCAGGCTGGACGGTGTGAGTCAAGCCAGTAAAATAAAAAATAAAAAAAAAAAAAAAAAAACCAAAAAAAACCCTAAAACCAAAACCAATTAGCTGATCCTTTTGCAACGTTTTTTGCTGCCCGTTTATGTCTTTGGCTGGCTGGGAATGGGTCACCCTGGCAGGCATCTTCACCCCACGACATTTAGGGATGGAGCTCCAAAGTAATGATGGATTCGAGTGGTGAGGCGGGACAGAGGCAGACAGCGAGTGGAGGCTGCTTTGTAAAACTTTATTTAGAAATATTCTTGATATATTCATTATATATATATATTTATATATACACACACATTACAACAAATGTGTTTTCTAAATAGCACATCCACAGTGGGTTGAGACTCAGGGTACCAGGTCTGGTTACTTCATTTCTGCAGAAAAAATGCAGAAATCCAAGGGGAGGGTGGCAGAGAAAGGGACGGGGCTGAAAAAACCAAAATTCATAAGGCGGGAATTCACTCACACGGTACGATATTGCCCCAGAGCGCTGCTCCCGACAGGAATGGGGGTGATGGTCCACACAGCGAGAGATGAAGCAGGCAGGAGGAGAGGTGGGCAGAGGAAATGTACCATTCAAATCACAATTAAAGTACAACTGTACATACCCCGGGGACCTGCGGCACTCCCTGCAGGAGCGCGGTGCCTCGGGGCGTCTGGGGCTGCTGACAAGGTTGTACCATTTCCCCAACTGTGCAGCTACCCAGGAGACACAGACAGGAAGCAATGGGTTTGTGTGGAATGAGGGATTTCTGAGTATCGGTGAATTATTTTATTTTCTTGCGTCAGGTTAATAACAAGGGTGTAAAACCCCCTCATACCCCACCCAGGGTTATTTGGGAACCAGGAACATTTACCTGTGTGACAGCACCCTCCAATTCCCCCCACGCCCCACCCCGGCTGCTCCCTGGCAGCCCCCCTGCTTGTCTCTCCTAGCCCTGGCACCAGTACCAGTCCAAACCTCCTCCTCAGCATTGCCTCCTCACCCCCAGCACCTTCCCTGGCCCAGCCCTGCAGGTAACCCCCCCTAGTAAAAACCCCCTGCACAGGCAACCCGGACTCAAGAATTTTCCTCCTTTTCCCCAGTTTAAGATGGGGGAGGTTGGTTGTTTCCAAAAATGTGGGGGCTATGCTGGTAATCCTTGCATGGGCCAGGATCTCTTCCCAGGCAACTAATGCTGCCTAACAGGCCAAGCCACATGCCAGACTCTTACCAATTATTTACAAAGAGGCATCAAAACCAAGCAGGGATGGAAATGGCAGGGCTCTGAATTAAGCCTGGATGGGCTTGCCGACACCCCTCAAATTCTCTGTGTTCCCTTGTACCTCAGCATCCTTGGGAAGGCACGAGTGTGGTGGAAGATGTCCCCACTCAGGAAGATTTATTCCCTTCCAAAGGATGTTTGTGTGCGGGTTTGGGGATTTTTTTCTGCTGTATCATGGTAGAGATTTCTGTGCCTTGACATGTGTGCAGAGGGACAGGATGGGTTTGGGGCAATTTCTCCATCAGGCCTCAGGAGATGGGCTGGTGAGAGGTGGGCCTGATGCAGCAGTGATGGCGCAGTGTGGCTCTCAGCTGCCACCACAGCAGCAGCCTCCTGCTCCCCTGCCCTCCTGCCTCCCAAACGTCCTCCTGGGGGGCAGCAGGGTCAGGGGATCAGCTCAGAGATCAGTTTTGCAGCAATTTGAGCACTCGGGAGTGCAGGCTAATCCCACCACTGTTTTTACTGCTTCCCCCAAGATCAGAGAGGCTGTGGACTCCCACCAGCCTCCACAGGTGAGGACCTTCCTAATACCAGAATAAATCCAGCACTATTGTCCACACTGTGGGCATTGGCACAGCTGAACCACCATTTCACAAAATAAAACAAAAAAATTCAAAGCATACCATCAAAAAACCTTTTTATAACCCTATGTACACGCACACTGTTGATACATCATTGACTCCTTTTGCCCTTTTTTTTTGCTTTTTTGAATTTAAAAATCCCCCAGTCCAAAGAGATACTTCAGTAGCAAATATTTTTTCCTTTACCGACTCTGAAATTCATCTTTCTCGAGAGAAGCTCTGGCCCCACAGAAACCACTGGAAAAACTCTAGGAGACAACAGCAGGCTTGAAATTCACCTGCTGAGTGTTACCAGCAGAAGGATCAGGGACTGGGAGGGTGGCAGAAAACACCTATGTACCTTTTCATTCAGTGGATACTGCATGACAGTGTTAAACGGAAGTAATCCCACATCATAAATACAACAAGCCCAAACAATCCAAAATCAGATAGAAGAGAAAGGAAGAAAGAGAAGGAAAAAAAAAGAAAGAAAGAAAAAAGGAGAGAAAAATAGTCTAAATCCTTTTAATAGTTCTTTTGCTGAGGGTATTTTTTCACCTCTTTAAAAAGATACAGTCAAAAGCTCTCGGACAACAGGAATGTGTGGCTAAGCTCCTGCTCAGACCAGCTGGATGTGCCATAGGCTGGAGAAGTGCTGCAGCACTGGCATGATGCAGCAGTTTCCAGCACCACACGGAACTGGAAAGCGCCGGTGGCCTCCGTGGGCGGTGGGAGAGGAGTCTCACCCAGATGACTGCTTGAAAAGAGACAGTCACCAAGTGGTCTGGAAACCCTTTTAACGCTGGAGAGGCGCCAGCCATGTCTCCTTCCCCTCCTCAGAGTCCCATCCCGAGCAGTTCTGTACAACAAAGATGACCTCAACGCTTTTCTTCTTCGCACGGTCACGTACCTAAACCCCGAACGTTCATCTGGGTCGGTCTTGTCCTCAGCCAGCGTGCCGGGCTGGGGAGAGCGGGCAGCCCGAGCTGCCAGGGAAAGGCAGAGTCACAGATCCCACAAGCACAAGTTCCAGCAGCTGCACAGCCAGGCCTGGCCTCTTCCCCGTGGCTCTTCGGGAGCAGCGTGGGGGTCATCACCGCTGCGCGTTGCCTTCTACGGGGAGGATGGCGTGGTGCAGGCTCCGCGTGTGCTTCGAATCCAGCGTCTCGTGCTCTTCCGTGAAGCTGTCCGGGCTCGCCGCTCCGTCCAGAGAACTTCCACAGCTGGAGTTGGGAGACAACATGTCCTGCAGGAGGTCTTCCTGGACTATCCCCGAGTCTTTGTTCACCTTGCCCCTTTGGTTTCCTTCTTCCTCCTGGTCGTTGAGCAGCTTGGCCAGGAAGTTGATGTATTTCATAGCCAGGCGCAAGATCTCGTTCTTGCTGAGTTTTTTGTCGGGTGGGTGGGTGGGGATGAGCTTGCGCAGCTCTGCGAAGGCCCCGTTGACGTTCTGCTGCCTCCATCTCTCCCGGCTGTTGGTGAAAATGCGACGAACCACTTTCGTGTGAGGACCTGCAATTCCAAGCACGCAGAATTAGGAGCTGGGTTTAACAGGTATTACTTTGCTGAATAGGTCACCGCTTTGCAAATTAACTAAGTGACTTATTTCAGTGAGGTTTAATCAGCAAGGCAGTGAAACAAGAGCTTCCAGCTAAGTGGAAGCTGACCCCATGAGCTGAGAAAGCCATAACTTCTGTTCAATCCAGTGGAAGGGAAAAATGGAGTTGCATCTCTTTGGATGTCTCCTCGGAAGGAGAGAGTACCTCTCCAATGTACCTCTCCAAGGAAGAAGGCTTAGGCCATGATATGTGTGCAGAAGGCTGCTATAATTTTAGGGTATCTCAACTCATCAACAAGGGTAACACAGCACAAATGGTCCTAATAAAAGTTTAGCTCACTAGATGACTTTATTTTTATCCCAAAAATTGTCTCAAGGACACACCACTGGGATGGGAGGAAATTAGCTTGAGCAGAGGCTTTGACAACCCTGAGATCCAGAGGTCTTCCCTGCTGAGAGAGACCAGAGGGTTGCCAGCAGCCCTCGGAATGACACGGGGTGGTGGGATTTGTCCCATAGCAATGAGGACAGGTAGGAAGTGACCACACTGACCCAGGGAGTGAAGGCAGTGTCCTGCTGGAAGGGTCATCACCGGTGAGGATGGAACAGCTTCACAGCTGACCTGAGGGCTGCCTGCTCTCTCTCCTCATCACTGCCCCAGGGCAAAAACTCCCTCTGACACTAACTGGAGAAGGGACTCCTAATTGCTGGAGGTGTCCATTTGACTTAATTACATGTGACTCCAATCACACCTTGAAATTCTACAGCCATGTTTCTCAGAGGGGATGCTGCACAGGATGAAGGCACAAAGCACACCAATTCTCCTTTCAGCACATCAGGGCAACTCCTGGTGTACATGAAAAAAGCTTTGTCTCTGTGCTAGAAGAGACCCAAAAGCACATTTACTGAAAAGTACTGTTCTGCAGGAGCAGCAGTGCTGTAAATCAGGATTGCAGGTCCTTGGGTCCATGGAAACCAGCTCACATGAGGGAACACTACCATAAGATGCTTTTATTATTACATCCTTCCCATCATCTCCTCCAGGAGACATCAACAATGGAAGGTCACATCAATCTCATGAAAATCTGGAAGAATGACCAGGGCAGAAACTCCCATGGGATAGGAAGCATCGCAGACAATGAAAATCATCACAGAGTGGGAAGCAAAGGCTTGCAGGTAACACACTGGTGATTTTTACCCCAAAGGACTGTGGAATTCCCATTCCCCCCATCTCTGCCCTGTATTCCCCACTCTGTGACACCTGCCTAACTTCTCCCTCCTGGTGGGAACAAGTCCCTGACCTTGGTGAGCACTTTAAGTCCCAGTTTTGACATCACCCAGTGGAGCCAGCCCCCCAGAGCACATTTAAACACCTTTATTCTTTTCTACCTAAACTCCTGGCTGCCTTGACTGTGGCACAGGAACCAAGCAGGTGTGACTTTTTATGAGTATCCTGGTCAGGCTGTACCTCAGCAAATCCCACCCTGCACAACAGGAGAAGTGGAATCCCTTGTTCCAGCCGATCAGATCACTCTTTCCTCCCTTCGGGGCAAGCTGAGTCCCTGCAGTCCAGCACACTACTCAGAGCCCCCTGCACTGCAGGGTTTGTGTGGGGACACATTCCCCAGCAGCCAGGTAAAGCTGCCAGCTTCTCCGGTGTGTGAGCAGCCACACAACTCACTCCTCCTCACAGCGTGGGAGTCCCCTGAAGTCACAAACAGCCCCTGGGACAAGCTGGGGGATGTGGAAACGGCAAAACCCTCTCTGACCTCTAGAACCCCAGTGTGATGCTTTAATAAAGGCAATGTTCACCCCCAAACAGCACCTAATGCCCTCTGTAAGAATTAAGGTACAAGAGCTCATGCAAAGGGAAGGTTTCTTGTCCCTGATGTGTGCAGCCTGCTGTGCCACAGGATTGTGGGGAAGGTGACAGGGACCAAAGGGACCTCAGCAGCGCTGCTAATCAAGCAGTGAAGAATGTGCTACATCCTGCTAAAATAAAATGACATTTTTAACACTTTACTGCTCCTTCTAGACAAGACAAAGCAACTGGTCTTGAATCCAGAGAGAGATGGAGCTCAAAAGCTATTTACTCCCATAAGCATATGAGAAATAACTCCATCTTGTGTACTGCTTATTAAAAAAAAAAATCCTGAAGAGACTTTCAGTCTTCAAATATATGTTTCTGTTCACTGAAAGTTGATGACTAAAAGGCATCTATTAATAAATTGGTCAGAAATCAGAAAAAAAAAATAAAAAAGAAACCAAAAAAACCTGCTCATTTTCATCCAGGGGCACCCAAATCAAGCTTTAGTATATAAAACAAATTCTGAAATTCTGAACATCAGTCAAATTCTTGATTCCTGCACCAACTGAATTAAACATATCTTTTAGAAAGAGATCAGGCTTTGGCCAAAACATGTCAAGCAATGGAGGAAATTAATGCCCCATAGCTGTGTTATAATAGAAAATCTACTTCTCATTAAAAAAACTTGCCTCATAATTAATTCAAGGAATCGGATGAGAATTTTTGCCCGGATATTGTTCTAATGGATTGACTGATGCTTTTAAAATTAGAAATAAGAGGCAAATTAATAAAAATATGATCTTCCAAAGTTCCAGGATATATTTTTTAGAGATACTTTTTTGCATTTTTGTCTTCACTTCCAGTAATTTTTAAAGAAGATATTAAATGGAACAAAACTTCCATAAAATAGATAAAGAACTACTACAAAAACCCCACCACTTATTCTCTCACAGAAAGAAACACAAACACAAAGTGTCTGGCAAGACTTTCCTGCCCTTCTGCAGCCCCCAAGGGCTGAGGACCCTCAAGAGTGATGCTCCTGTGTGCTGTGAATGTCACCCAGCAGTGCCCATCAGAGCACTAGGCAAAGTGCCTCAGACCACACGGGTGCCTCAGCATGGGATGTACATCCCTACAAATTGCTCCTGTTTACACAACACAATCTGATACCCTTTTCCCCCTCAAAAAATGCTGAGTCCAATCTTGGGAATTCACATGAAGCAGAACCTGCAGGATTGGGCACAATCTGTACACCTGCATCAAAACATATGTTCAAAAACTCTGTTACAGCCAAGTATTTCTGTAATCCTCAATACCTAATTTAATAGCAAGTGCTTTAAAACCTTTAGTCAGACACTGAGATTTGATGGACTTTCCCCCATAACTGCTAAGCCTCGGAGTCAAAACCCAGACAAAAAGCCCTTCTTGTGCCGGGGCTGTAACATCCCCTGTCCCACGGGGCTGCAGTCTGAAAGGACCAGGAGGGGAGTGGAGGACTGATTAATGCAGATTATACCCTGAGCCTGTCATTTCGGGATGCATTATTTTAGACTGATTCAGGTTATGATTTGCTCTTAGATTAGCTGGGGAGAAGGAAAGGGACAGCTAGCTGGAAAGGAGGAAAATTAATTGTCCAGCAATTGAAATACAGTGTTTACAAACCCTAAAGAGAAAACGCATTTCCGTGAATCTCGTGTGCAGGGGCTGTTAACTCCAGAGATAAACAGGCCGGCCTTCCACGTGCAAATCGTTCTCGCAAAGTGTCCCTTTGCGTGGGCAGAGATCCCCTTGCACGCAGCATCCCGCACCCCAAGCCTGCTGCCAGGAGCAGGCAAACCGTACATCGCGGGGAGGATGCCCAGGGGCTGGCTTAGAGGCAGCTTATCCTTTCTGCCCAAGGCTGCGCTCGCAGTGCGAACGCCTCCTGGCCGAAAGGGTTTACAGACGCAACATCTCACCGCAATGGCCCTGATCCGCACTTCCACAAAGACACGCATTTATTGCCTTCTGTCGGATTCAGTCTCTAAGCAATTCGCAGAACAGGGGCGCAAATAGCCACAGGCTGAGCTGCATCGCTGGGTGCTGGGGGAAGGCAAACTCGCCGAGCGCGCTGCTGGGGGACCGCTGTGGGCTCCGCTTACCGGAGAGCCCCCCACCGCCGCCCTGGGCATCCCACTCGCCTTTTACGGTTTGGGGGTTTGGTCCTTTTATTATTTGGGGGTTTGTCCCAGAGTGTGGCGTTGTGCAGGAACTTGCCCCCCCTGGCAGATGGAGACCCCCCCCCCCCCCTCCCGCCCAAGATGCGGCGCAGGGGTGAAATTCTCTCACCGTCGGTGATCTCCATCTCGTACGGAGAGGGTCTCCGCTTCACCCGGTTGCTGCCGTACATGGAGAAGGAGTCCGGTTCGCCGAAAAACCCGCTGCAAAGAAAGGCAGACAGGCCGTGAGGACACGCCGCCATCCCCCCGGCCCGGCCCGTGAGGGGGGCTGCGTCCGGGTCGGCGGGAAGCGGAGCTGCTCCGTGACCTCGGAGCGCGCTCACGGCTCACGAAGCCGAGCCGGGGTCGTGCGGTGACACCACACGCGGCCAACCGGGGACACGCAGCAAGAGACGCCAGCCCTGCGCGGGCAGGGGGATGAGAGCGGCGTGGGGCGTCCAGGCTTGCGGCTTTGGGCAGAATCCCCCATTCCCGCGACTTGGTGCTGCCCCGCAGGCGGGCACGCACGGCCCCGGGCCGGCTGCGCACCGCGGCTTTCCCGGGAGGCGAGGCGGGGGTCTGTCCGTCCCCGCACACCCCCGGGCTGGCTCAGCCCCTGTCAGAGCCTCTGCTGTCCCCTTCGCTCATTTGCGGGACTCGTCGGAGAACAGAGAGAGCCCGGGGAGCTCGGAAGAGCTAAACCTGTTCTCGTTTGGTTATTGACGGACCCCTTCGCTCTACCCAGGACTTTACCACCGCAAATATTTTTCCTTCGAGGAACAAGTTTTTCGTTTCTTTTTTGACTTTCCCCCCGCCTTTTCCCTTTCTCTCTTTGCAAAGTTTGCGCGCAAGCCCTCGATGATTAGGCGACGAGCCCCGCGCAGAGGAAGGGATGCTGCTGCTCCTGCCCCGCATCCCCGCCCCGCGCCTCCCGCCACCCCAACACCGCGCGGGACACCCCTGGGGGAGCTCCGGGATGGGGATGGGGCAGGGGGGGGGACACGGACCTGTTGATGGTGGCCAGCGGCTGGCCCAGGTTGTAGAGCATGGCCCTGCCGGGGGGCTGCAGCGGGAGCGCGGGGGGGCTCAGCTGCACCATGCGGGCCTCGCAGGCGGCCTCGGCGGCGCGGCACGGCTCGGCTCCCGGCGCTCTCTGCATCGCCTCCCCCGCCGCCTCACGGCTTTTTATGTCCAGGGAGCCCCCCCGGCGCACCAGCTCGATGACGGGCACAGGGGCGGCGGGGGGCCCGGGGGAGGGCCGGCCCGCCTCCTTGGCCGCCCCGTTGAGCAGCAGCTGGGGGTCGGCCGGCGCCTCCATGCCCCCGCGGCTGCTCTCCGGCTCGCTCGTGGTCTCCGCTTCCGAGTCGTGCCGCCGGGCGGGGCGGGCATCGCGGGGGTCACTGGGGGGCGGCGGGGCGGGCGGCCTGTCCATCGTCCTGCGGAGAGAGGCAGCGCTCAGGGGCGGCCCCGCACGGGGAGCACGGCGGGGCTCTGCCCCTGCACGGGCACCGCCCGACGGGGCGGCCGCCGGGGGGATCCGACCGCGACGGTGAGAAACGGGCGAGGTCCCGATCGCCCCAAATAATTTAGAGTTTGCTGGCGGGGGAGGGGGGGGGGTGTCTGTCGGTCCACCCCGCCGAGCCGGGCGGTGCCGTGACGTCACGGGGCGCCCCTGCCCTGCCGTGACGTCACGGAGCCTCGCGGAGCGGCGCTTTGACGTCAGGCAGCGCCCCGGTCCCGCGCGATGGGGACGGGCCCGAGCCCCGCCGGGCTCCCGGTGTCCCGCGGGGATTCCACCGGCACCGTGGGGGCGGCTGAGCGGCGAGGGGGCCCGGGCAGCGCCCGCAGCGCCGCCGAGGATGCGGGTTCAATTGTGCGGCCAAACTAAGGCGGAGGCCCGGCGCACAGCCCCGCTTTTCCGGGGGTATTTCTCCCCGGTTTGGGGTCCCCGGCGGTGCTCGCTGCCCTGCGGAGCCAGCCCAGTCGCCGCCCGGCCTGCCCGTGGCGGACTCAGCCTCGCGGGCGGCCCCTTCTCCGCCCATGATTATTTTTTATTGTTATTTTTAAACTATCGAAATATACCTGAAAGCACTTTTTGGGGGAGAGGGGGTTAACCCAGCCCCTAACGGAGTCAATCCCCCCGCGCATTCGCCGCCGCAGGAAGGAGGAAGGGGCCCGGCCGCGGCCGCACGCACAGCATTGTCCCCTTCTCCCACAGAAGAAATGCTGTCGCGACAGGGCACCTCGCGCCTCGGGCAGATATCGCGATTATTTCTATGCTTTATCTCCCACACATGCCCTCGTTCGTTTTTGGATTTTTTTTTTGTTTGTTTTGGATGATCGATTATTATTTTCTATATAAATAAGGAGCTTCACGGAGCAGAGAGCTGCCACCCATCCTTCTCGCTCCTCTGCCTCGGGTTATTTTTAATCCCGTTTCTGATAAACTGAGTCGCGAGGGGAAAAAAAAAAAAAAAAAAAAAAACGAAAAAAAAAACCACTAAAAAAACCCACCTCAAAACAAAACGAAAACCCAGCTGGTTTTTTGTTTGTTTTTGGTGGGGTTTTTTTTGGTTTTTTTTTTTTTTTTTTTGTCTTTTTGGGGTTTTTTTTTGCCATATATCACTATCTCTCTGGAAAATAATAATTAAAAAAAAAATTACAACCACCCAACCTAAAGCACGAGTTCTCTGCCTTCCCTCCGGCCACCTTCCCGCCAGCCCTCTAGAAAGAGAAATCTAATTGCCTATTCCGATATTGTATAGGAAGAGATTACTCACATGTGTCATATTTAAGTAGGGACACCGCAAGTCTCTCCTGTTTCAACAAAAGCGCTCTCAGTGTCAGGCTGAATTTACTCCTCCCACCTCAAGGTACTTACGACTTTACAGAGAGGAAGGACACCCGCATCGGGATAAAACTGCTAAATCCTGGGAGGAAGAGAAGGGGGGAGAAAAAAAAAAAAGAAAAAAAAAGGAGAGGGTGGATCTCGTGGGTCCGGATTGCCAGAGATCAGTGGAGGGAGAAAGGTGCAGGGGAGAGGGAAGGAGGGGACAGCACCCCGGGGAGGCCCCTGTGACAGGGGACAGCGGCCACCCCCGAGTCCCCCCCCGCCGCCGCCGGGAGCCGCCGCCTCGCACACGGGGCCACAACGAGCGACGGCCATGGCCTGGCGTGGAAAAAAAAATAAACAGAGAAAAAAAAAAAAAAAAAAGGCGTGAAAAAAGCGCCCTATATTTGGGGCGAATTGGGCGTTTTTTTGGACACATTGCAAGCCCGGTCTTCCCGGGAGGAAATCACAGACGGGGCCGGACACGGGGTTGTTTTTCTCCCGATGGGCTCGCACGAAGCGGCGGCGGCGTTTCTCCCACGTCCGGCTGGAAAATTTAATTCCTAAAGGGGCAAATTAAATTCCTCAAGGGGCCGGTTACCGGCCGAGGAACCGCGACAGCCGGCACCGGGCCGGCGGCGGAGTGAGCCCGCTCCCCGCCGCCCAGCCCCAGGAAGGTGAGGCCGGCTCACCCCGCCAACGAAATCACGGAAAATTAGGTTTTCCCCTTCGTAAAAAAAGGAATAATCCTGATGGCGTCTGTCCCCGCATTCGTTAAAAAACGAAATTCGTAAAACCGCAAACATATTAGCAGAATTTTGCCTTAAATTGAGGTGGTTTCGTTTAGAAAAAATGGAGGGGGGGGCATTAAATCCCCGCCCGCTGGTTTCTGCTTCGCAAAATCCTTTTGTTTTCCAGCAGCCGATCGGCAGGAAATTTCCAACCCAAAAGCGCACCTCTCCCGCCGGCCCTTTGCAGGGAAATCGCCCCAAAGCGAAGGGGCGGGAGGGAGCGGGATATGGGGGACCCCCGTCCCGGGGAGAAGCGCTCAGGGTCTGGCCGTCGGCCGGGCCGTGTCCGGGTGTTTGTCCCTGGGGAGCGGCTGGAGAGCCGGGCCCGGTGGGCGCTTCGCCCCCAGCGCCCCAGAGCCCACCCCAGCCGCCGCCTCGCTGCCGCAGCGCCGGGGCCCGGGGCCGGGGGGTGCCGCACCCCTCAGTCTCCAAGGGGAAAGCGTATTCTCCTCCTCACCCACCCCGCATCAAAGAATAAAACAGATTAAAACCCAACCGCGGAAAAGATTTTGTGTTTCTTCTCGTCTCTCATGTGGGGCAGGAACCCCCAAAAGCTCCCTGGCTGCCCTCCGAAGCCCCCCAAAACCACTTCCCGCCGCCCCCAGCGCCCAGGCTTGTGCAGAGCCGATTCCTCTTTACTCACCATTTGCTTCTCATTGGGAAAAGTGAGTGGAGCCATTTTGTGGCCTACGCATCGCGGCTATATTTGTAGTAAGTGTTGGGTGGCTTCAGCTGGGTAGGCTCTAATTCCACATCACGTCCAGTTTCCTATTTAGTATGGAGAGCGGAACACTACTGCAATGTGGCCGAGAGAGATAAAACCCCAGCAGTGGCCCGCCTGCCCTGATAAGCTTCTAAACCCATTATTTATGAAATGATTCATTATTATTTGGCAATTTTATCGAAGGAAAGCGGAAAATTATTGCAGGGATATGCATAGGAATAACTCCGGAATGCATGCCTTCTAGCTTTTTATGTGTGTGTGCTTAGATGCTCTTAAAAAGACACTAAAAAAAAAAAAAAAAAAAAAAAAAAAAAAAAAGAGTAATAAAAAATTGCACTGTGGCTGCCCGCATCTGAATAGTGATTCTTTATTTTAGTCCTCTTGGAGGTTATTATGCCCCTGTTTGTGTTTGTTTTTTTTTTTTTTCTGGTTTTTTTTCTGGTTTTTTTTTAATTATTATTATTAAATATGGAACACCTACTCCGTTCTTAATTAAATTTAATGAGCCAAAATAAATTGTCAGAGATGTTGAGAGAGAGGGAAAGGGTGTGGGCTGCTTTGGGACAAGAGGAGGTAAATAAAGCACATTGACAGGAGATCTTTTGGAGAAAACCGGCCCCAATCCCCAGCCTTCCCCCCAACACTGTGTGTTTTTGCTGAAGGGCTGAAATGGGGCGAGCTCCTTGTCTCATCTCCCGTTCTGGGGAGGGAGGAGGCCGAGCATCCCTGCCGAGCTGGGGGATGCTGGGGACCGTGAGCGGAGCGGGTACCGAGCCGGCACCTCTCGCCCTCGAGAAATTTGGGATGTTATCGGCGGACCCTGGAGGAGAGGAGCTTGGGGAAGGGAGAAAAGGGCCCTGGCTCGCCCCGCAGCAGTGCGGGGCAGGCAGCGGGGCTGGGGCCGGGCTGCGCCCCCCGTGGGGGCTGGAGCTCGGCACCGGCTGCGCGCCCCGTCGGGGCAGGGGCTCAGCCAGGCCGCGGCGAGCCCCGGGCCCGGGCGGGCGGGGACCCCCGGCCTGGCCAGAGCCCCGGGCAGGGACCCCCGGCCTGGCCAGAGCCCCGTGCCCCGGAGCGGCTGGTGGGGACGGGGCGGGCGGTGCGGGGGTCGCGGTGCCCCGCGCGGCGATCGCAAAGCGACGGGAGGCGTGCAAACCTCCCCGAAATGCCAGAGGCTCCCGGCACGGAAAGGGGGAAGGCAGGAATCGCTGGAGGGTCCCAGATCCGCTCCTCCGGGCACCCGCGGGTAGCGCGGCCCTAAGGGCAGCGCCGAGGAGCGCGTTCGGACAGCGCGGGGAGCGGCCCGCGCGGGAACCCGAAAATCAACGAAATCACGGCCGGTGCGGGGCGGCGGGGAAGGGCCCCGGGCCGAGCCCCTCCCGGGACACCCCCGGTCCCCTCTGCGGGGCTTGGGCCGTGCGCGGGGCCCTGGGCGAGCGGCGGCGAGGCCCGGCCGCACCTGCCGTGGGGCGGGGGCGGCGGCGGGCCGGGGCGCGGGGGTCGCTATTGTCTCCCCGCCACCTGCGCGCCCTCCGCGGGGGAAATGCCGGAGCTGTTATTCTTCCTTTCACTCCTTCCCCTCAGCCTCCCGCTCTGGACGCGGCCGTGGGAGAGGTTTGCAGCGGCCCCGGGCGCTCCCCCCGCGGCGCGGCCGGGGCCGGGGCCGTGTCCCGGGCGGCAGGAGCCCGCACGATGCCGGCGGCGTGCGTGGGGCGGCGGGGCAGGGGCGGTCACGACGCGCCGGAGAGCCCGCCGTGCCTCCCGCCAGGAAACACGACCATTTTCGAGCCGGCTCCTCTCACCAACAGGAAGCGTTAAAGATAGAACAGCCGGGGCTGGGCGGGGGAGATTAGAAAGCCGAGCATCTTCTGAGCACCGAGGGCCATTCCCAGCCGTGCCTGCGCCCGCTGCGGCGGGAGCCGGGCCGTGCTCAACCCACCTCCGGCCCGCATTTTTACTTTACTGAAGAGGGATCAAACCCTTCAGGCAGAGTGGGGAGCGCCGAAACGATCCAAAGTAAAGCGGTCAGTGATGCTCCGAGCAGGCCCAGCACTTTTCAGCTAGCACTGTAAATATCTTCCCTTAATCATAAGAAAGAATTGGAAAAAAAAAAAAAAAAAAACCAAAACAAAAAACCAAACAAACCCCCCCCAAAACCCAACCCCAAACCCAAATCAATAAAGCCTCAATGTTGCCCCATTAGCCATGCCATCATCTCACAAGCCAGCTCTGGAGCTTGGGCCTCAGTGCTGTTAACAAAGCCAGACCTGGCTTAATGTGTGGGGTTTTGTTTTTTTTTTTTTTTGCCTCAAATTGCAGTGGATGCTTCAGGGAAAAAAAAAATCCAGACATCTTGAAATTACTCAGCACCACACTATGAAAGGAAAATGCTGCTTAAAGGGAAGGGTGTTTTTTGTTGCTTTGGTCCAGTAAATTAACATTTTGCTTGCTTGGAGGTTGCTGTCCAGGATTATATGCTTTGTGTAACTTATTGTAACACCACACCCTTGTCCTGAGCTGTGTGCAAGTAGTCTGGCTTTTGTTTTCAAATTGTTTCTAGCCCTTGAGCATTTGAAGAAAGTCTTTAAAATATTAACCAATACAGCTGTCATCTTCCTGTGTTTCCAGACATTTTACAATAGGAAACAAAGAACAAAACCCTGCAACAATAGCTCAGAGGTATGAATTGCCTCATTCATCTCACTGGAATGTTCAAAAACATTAACTATTTTTTGACTGATTCAGCAGAAAATGTGCTGGCAGCTAATAAGCTTATGCCTGATCCAGGGGAGATTCAGGGACTGAGAAAGGTTTTATTTTTCAGCACAGTAAAGTAGCACCTTTCCTGAAAGGAAGCAAATATCCTTGTTGATGGAAGAGGCTGCGTGAGAGGAGAAATTCTGGCTGAAAAGGAGCTGCTGCCTTCCTCTCTCTGTACTGGCTTCAAAACAGCACATGGTTTATCTCAGCCCAATTCTGTAATAAATTAATTAGCAATTAGTGCCCTCTCAAACGTACCAAGAACACTGCAGTCCTTAAGATGTGACTGGGAAAGGCCCAGGATTTCAGCACAGGGTGTTTTAATCCCTGGTTTAACACTCAGAACAGGAAAGGCAAGGTCAGCACCAGGCTGAACTGCTGTTGAGACAATGCCATCACTAAAACAAAGTTTGTTCCAATGCCTGTGAGAGAATGCTGATGCACCTAAAAAGGCCAGTGAGAAAACACATGGCTCCACCATCATTCCACTGTCCTCCCACCAGGAATGGTGGGAATGGGAATGAATCACCACTTCCAGCCAATTCTTCACCTTGTGCAATATTATCATCACAAGGTTATGGAAAAGAGCTGCTTCATTAATGGACTGGAGTGCTTGGTGACAGAATATTTATCTGTTCGTTCAGAACAAAGTAAATTATTATTCCTGCTTACCCCACCACCCAGTATCAGATTCCTGATGAGTTCAGTAGCAGGTGAACCACTGTAACCACTTTAACAATGACTGGGAAGCCACATGTGTCTTAAATAAAGGCAGCATTAGTCAAGTGAAGATTAATTTTTTTTTTAATGGAAACTTTGACCTTTATCAGCAGTATGTAATTTTAAATAAATAGAAAACATAGAGGCGAAAAAAAATTACAAGTCTCAAAAGTGCCAGCTTTCCCCCGTTTCCTTCAAAGATTTCATGATACAGAGAGTTACATGTGCCATTTTGGCTGAATTCAAAATAGTTTTATGCAAAGTAAAGCCAAAGTTATATTTCCCTTCCCTACAGACACAACCCACACAGAGGAATGCAACCATTTCAGTAAACTTCTAAAAATTAGTGCTTTAGCTCTGTTGCCCCTGCTCTGCCACACACATTATCAGTGGCTCACAGTTGGCAAAAACATGGAAAAGTTTGTTTTAAAAAAGTCAACAAAAGAACACTTAAGTAATGACCATTGTTAAAATTATATTAAAAGTACATCTTGGGCTCAGGTTGATTCACCTTCGATATGCTTTAAAATCACACCTAACTGTAAACAAAAGTGCACACACATGTCTATGCTGATCAGCACTGCCTCAGCCAGGCACTTTGAGGTGGCTGTCCCTGAGCTGGCTGAAAACTCAGTTCTGCAAGTTTTCAGAGTGACCTCTTCAAAGAGAGCTCAATCCGTGGCTTCCTGTACTCTTTTACAGAGAGGGCCCTCTGATTTGAAGCAGTGGTTGCAGCCGTCTCAAGGGATGTTTAGAACAGCTTTGGTAATTGCCTGAGTTGTTTGACATCAAGAATGGTGCCAACAGAGTTGATGCTGTTTGACTGGTTTAACATTTCAAGAGTTGGAGTGTGCAGATTTCCACGAAAGGCCTGAGTATCTCCTTCATCTTTCCTGACGGGTTGTTCAGTGAATTCAACCCTCCCAGGCAACAGTCTGGGTTTTGATTTTAAATCCTTTAGGAACTGAAGTGATTTTTCATCTGCTTGATCTGTTCTGGGAGGAAAAATTTCATTTGTAATGTTTCTTAACACAGGGCTGTTTAATTCTGGTGGAGAAGCATTAGTAGTCAACTCTTTGCTGTGACCTTTGAGGTGGATAGGAAGCCTTCCATCCACTCTTTTGGGTAATTCAGTCTGGTGGCTGAAGCTGTCCAATGCAGGGGTACAGTTTTTGTCTGGCATGCTTTTGCTTTTGACAGTGCCAGAAGTGCCACCTTGAGCCTGCAGTTCCTCTTCATCTTCACTGCTGTCACTGCCCTGTATCAGCCCATAGCGCTTCATGTACTTCTTGGTTGCAAAGGACATATTGTTGGGAGAAATCAAACTCAGACCCACCATGCTCTTGTCCGTATTTGTTTGCAAGATGTCTTGGAAGGAGAAATCTGTGGCAGGATTTTGGCCTGAGCGACTGAGGGACAGTCGTGATAACTGATTTTCACTGAGGTATTTCAGGGCTATGGCGTTTGCTTCCATGCTCAGATCAACAACGTTGGGACACATGCTGACATTGGCAAGTAACATGGAATTTAATCCAGGCACCACTGCTTCAGGACTTATGCACGCCAAAATGCTGAAATAAAGCATCAAAAAGTTACCTCAGCATTACAGGAAAAGCATCAATTTCACAGTTTTGCTCACCGTACTGATTTCTCCTTTCTTCTGAACGCAGCTCCATCAGGACTGAGATCATACTACCTGCACATAATGAAAACCAGCCACTCATCCCCACAGTATCCAAACACTGTCAGAGGATATTCCCTTCTCCTTCAATACACAATACCCTCATATGAAGAACCACCCATCTCCAGCAGGTTACAGTGCTGGATTTGGTTTTAAAGCAGGTTTGAACTCTTAGTCTTTTATCACCAGTGAATAAGACATTATGTGTGTCTGATCCTACAACTCTAAATTCTACCATTCAGCCCAAATTTTATAGCTAGAAATACAAGCCAAGTGACTGAGACCAAGAACATCTCTCCCATTGCATGGGAATTCCAGGATTTTTACAGAAACTCTCACATAGCATTTGTTTCCAGAAGCCTACAAGGGTCTAGTTTTTGAAGTATCTTCAAATGAGGAATGTTCATTTGTTCTGTTGCCTGGTGCAGCAATTCCTTGTATATATATGTAAGTGTTTAAAGACTGAAAGAACAAGCTCTGGTACACCAGTAATGGTGGTAAACCACTACATTTAGTTCACACATCATATATTAGTTCATAAACCCAAGCTCTTCATATTAAGAATTAAGAAGGTTTCTATTTCACTGAGCACAAATTCTGAATTTTGCCCAGGGAGAATAAACTGGCTCAGCAACAACAACCACTTATTATGCTATGGAGCTGCACTGTTGTTTCCTTCTCTACTGAGCTGTAGACCTTTTCTCAGAATTGTTTATCAGTCTTGAAAGTGGCAGAAGGAAGAACTCCACCCCACTCCCCAAGTTTGAAGAAAAAACCCCAAGAGTTCCAGTTCTGCCTTACGTGTTCACACGTTAGCAGGTTATTGACATTAAAAGGACACTGACAGACTCCAGCCAGGAAGGCAGTCCAGAAATCCCAGAAAAATCACCCAATAAAATACAAGTGAAAAGGGGAGAAAAGAGCCTAGAAACTGTATGACTGGAAACAGCTTTTGACACGTGGCTGAAGAGAAGATTAATTAGGAGGTGGTTAGATTTTTTGTTTACATAACAGCTACACACTAGGATCAAGAAGACAATAAGGATGAAAGTGAAGCTGTACCAGGCAGTCAGCCTATGCCTACACAGCTATGCAAGTAAATTCCTGTGCCTAAAAACCCTCCTTCAGAAGTTACTTCTCTGTTCCTTCCTCTGTTTCAACAAGGCTGTTGTTTCCCCTCCCCAGCACTTTCTCTGCTCAAGGCACAGCACCCACAATAACAAGCAATTAGGACAGAACTAGTTTTGATTAGATACCAAAGCCACAGTAACAATTCCACATATACTGGCAAAGAGCAAGACAAAGGTTAAGAAGCAATGACAAAATACACAGCTGCTCAATGTTCTCCCAAGTGCAGAGTTGCTCTGGAATACTTGGACACAGACCAAAGAATTGCCCATAGCTTCCTTGTTGTTCTAGGGAATTGCATGCACAATGCTTTAAGAATCACCAGATGCTCTAACACCAAGAGCTACTTGTGTTCTGTTTAAATATTCTGCGTTTTTCTAGCAGAGTTCTTAAACCTATCATAGCATGAGCCAGTGTTTCACTTTTGCAGGAAATGCAGATCAAGGTGCACCCAAATCCCAGTGGCAGTGAACAGAGTCTTCTCTTGACTCATTGAGCCAAATCTTCATTTTCAGCTGGCTCTACACATTACTACTCAAAACCACCAGCATTTTACCTGGCATTCTCCACTTTGTGTGTATTTTCCTTCATGCTGCCAGGTGAGTCCACTGTCACTCCAAGACTCCTCAGCTGTTTGAGTGTGGCACTAATGACACTCTCTTTGTCCACCCGTCCTGTGTCAGTCCCTGAAGCCACTTCTGCTGTATCACCAATATCCTGATGCACAGGACCATCATCAACAACAAATCCTGATTTTAAAGGCAAACGATTTTGCTCTTCTGAGGTCTTTAAGAGGTGGTTTACTTGGCCCTACAGAAAAAGGAGCACATGGCAAAAACATGATGACATACAGGGACTGTCAAATACCAAATTCCCCACTTACTTTTACAAGACTTCAAATATGACTTGATGGATTAATAGCTTATTCTGACAAAGAAGGCAAATTCAGATACAATCACTTAAACTCACAGCAGTGTAGTCAAACACTGGAACATGTTACACTTCAAGCTTTCTATAACAGTCTGTTCTCAATTTAAACACATCACATACTGATATTCTTCAAGATGAAATATCTGCCCTTTAAGTGATTTGAAGGTAAAATGTTGTGTTATTTTAAAGACCACTAATTTGGGAAGTTATCAGCTGATGTCCTTGAATTAAAAACCAATTATTTATTAGATAATAGAAAGTACTCCACGTATGCATGAAAGAGAAGTACAAAATAACTACTCAAACATTTAAAAAAATTGAAGAACCACAAACTCTGAGTTTTCTGTAGAGCACAATGTGAATCTGAAAACCACAAGCAGCTTTCATTCATGCCAATACCACATCATAAGTTCAGCAGGGTACTGTTCTGACTACTGCATTCAGTGCAGAATAGAAAATGTGCATGAGTTACCAGTAAGTCCTGGTAAAGCTTCAGCTCCTCTGAGGGCTGCTGAGGCAGCAGCGAGGTGGGTGGCTCCGAGCTCTGCTCACTTGTTACCACCACCTGGCTCCTGGCTCCCTCCGATGGCTCTTTCTGTAAAGACACACTGGCACTTTCTTCCAAGGATGAACCACGAACAAGTGCCTGGGAAACGTTTCCAGTTCTGGAAGAGAACACCAAGATAGCTGCATATTTCCTTGAAACAGCATAAGCATCATTATCACTATATGTACTTTATTTGTTCATGAACATCAGAGGAAGAGAACAACCGATCCTAAAGGGTTTTAGTTTTGCCTGCTGCTCAAGGCTCTGCTCCTTTCTGCCAAAAGTCTCAAAAGTCATTTGAGGACTGAGGAAATAGACCTCCAAGTGTGCAACTACAACAAGCCCAACCAGTTTTCTAAAAGATGATTTGAAAGTGGCAATGGCATCTCTGGACTAGTCAAAAACTCAGTGGCACACTATGACTTAAACCAGATGAAAGTTATTAACAATTTGGAATTTATATTTTCAGCATTTCATTTAAAAGCCTTTAGGAGCAAGTACCTTCTGTATGTTCTGACACACGACTTATTAAAAAAGCTGCTTTTACCAAGGTACATAACTTGCCATGGGATTCCTGTGGCAGTTTAAAAACTTCTCAAAGACAGTTACAGGTACACACATGCACACTGAGTATCACAAACTGAGAACAAACACCTAGCTGAAATATTTTTCAATAAGAGATGAGAAAGAGGAGCTATAAAGGCTAAAAAGGTTGAATGAGTTACAACCCAATGCTCTGAACCCCCCTCATTAGTGTGTGCATTGCATAAGCCTTTGGAGACCAGACATATCAATACTACTATCATCCCAAGAAGATCCTCAAGCAACCCTCCTCCCCCTTTCCTGTTCCTCCTGAGGAGACAAGTGTAAGATAAGGGAATTTCAGAACTCAACTGATCAATTGCCTGTGTTGAAAGCGATAAGATTTAAACCACGTGACATACCAGATAGTCAATGTAGGTTATCAGCTACTGTTACACTAGCAATTATTCATCATTCCCAAAAATGTTCCCCTCCTCCTCCTCAAAGCAATCTGGGTGATGCTCTATATTCTCACTCTAAGATACTTTACAGCTATTTTACTGGTTTATGAATCCAAGTCGAAGAGAACCTTGAGATGGCATTGTCCAAAAATAGAACATTCATAAGATTGATCTGAATCTGTAACATTTCTGGTAGCAGTATATGTTTGCAGACAGCACTTTAATCAAGGACTATGAGTAGTTAATTTATAGCTTAATTACCATCATTTTTCCTCAATATGAGTATTTTAGGAACCTAATTTAACTGGAAGGGCATTCCCCCTCTTTTGGCTTTTTACACTTAGGCAGTATTAGATCACTAAAGTGCTAAATTGTTGTGCTATCCCTACGTAGAAATAGCATCCATATAGATAATTAAAAATGCTTTTAAAACCACTTCCCAAATTAGTCTGAGATTAGTCACTGCACTATAAAGCAACTGAGCCTAAAAAAAATTAAATTAACAGCAGTGAAGTCAGTATCTGCATGCACCACACACAAAGTAATCAGGCATAAAATAAAGAGAAATTCAGGGAACAGCCACACAATCATAAACACCTCATCCCAAGCACCTCAGAACTGGAAGAGTTCTGAATGCTGAGAAGGAAAAGCCACTGTAGGAAAACAACTGGATGCAGCAAAATCCCCTTTTCTAGTCAGGATTTAAGGTAAGAAAATGAATGTTGCCAGCACAGTGCATGCTTTCATAAGTTAAAGGCTTTTGCCATCAGCTGCTGCTGACAGGTAGCTAAACTGCATGACTGATAAATGCAGACTCTAAAGGCAGATGTGTTTTGGTGAGCTGTACAATTCAAAGCATAATTACAAAATAAAGGAGGGAGAGAACACAACAGCTGAGGTCAGACTATTTATAACTCCTGAAGAAAAAAATATTACAGAAGTAATAACTTACATAAGGCAGTTCAGCACATTATGTGAGCACAGGGTGCTTCTGTTACTTACTGGGGAGTGTTCTGATTAGCTCCTTCTTCCACAAGGTGAATACTCTCCACAAAGCTGGGCATGTCAACCACCCTTAAGGATGAAGCAATACTTGTATTACTTGCATCTTGCTCAGCATTCATTGAAATGTTTATGTCCTCCTTAGAAATCTCTCCATCATCTTTTTTCCCTCGTGGTATGGAGTTGCCTTGTTTTTCTGAGGCTGTATTCCAAAATAAACTAGCACCTAGGACAAAATTAGAGCTTTAGCTATTTAGGAAGAGTCATTACTTTTTTCTGAGACCCTTTGACTTTCTATAGCTAGAGGAATAATTTTCTCCTGTTCATGTTTCTTTCACCACTTAAAAAATGATTTACAGTTTAAATCAGCTAGAAGTTGCCAAAACATCATTCAAGTCCTAGTTTCTTCCAAAGTATACTTGATGAAAAGAAATGGTTGTATTAAATAATTTTAATGCATTGACCTTGAGCCTGTTTCAAAGTTTCCTCCAGACTAAGCACAACATTTCCATGGATTTAGCAGGAAGAAGTATGTTAATATGCAGCTGTACAGATACAGCTGCATAACTCTCCTAAACTAAAGCAAATACAAGCTCCTCTCCATGCATGATTTACAAACAACATCAATAATATATTTATTGGAACACTATATGGCATAGAAGCTATTACTTTTCAAAACAGTGTATTAAACAGAAAAAGATGTGGAGTTACATTTCAACAAGACACCGTTTTAAACAGAACACCTTTCCAAAGCTATTGCAAAAATAATTCTTTCAGTGATGGCAATCAAAGACAAAAGTAACTCCAGCCTAAACTTCCAAATAACACCTCAACAACTTGGGTGTTTTTTGGATACGGGTACATGTTTGTACAGCTTCAGCATTCCTGCAAAACATTTCCTCCGTGCCCAAACGAACCAGAGAAAGGTGCAGAAAGGAGCGGAGCCAGTCTGTGTCACAGGAAGGAAGCATTACCTGTGCCCACGGCCACGCTGACGCGTCTCCTCCGGTGGGATGGCGGTGAGGTCTGTGTTTCCATGGAAACCAGCTCCCCGGCCTTCTCCGGCTGCACTGCCTGCTCCTCCTGGCGAGCCTGAGCTTCCAGCAAGCGCTGGATCTGCAACAGTCATGGCAAAGTTAGGATCCGCACAAGGAAACATCAGCTGTAACAGGCGAACGTGAATTAATTGGGTTCTGCGGAGATCTGGATTCAAAGGCAGGCTGTGCTGCCACAGCAGTCTGAACACCTTCCAGCTGTCAGCAGTGCACGCAGCATAAATCAAAACACCAATTTTGATGCTGGCAGAGCTAGCCAAGAAGATCTTGGAGCACATTGGCAGAGGCAGCACCAAGACAAGCTGGGTAAAGCCTCTTTGCCCCACACTTGCTGGAAGTGCTCCTTCCCTTTCATTCGCATACAAAGCCTATTAACTGACTTACCAGCCAAGCATTCATATGCCAACTGTCCCTACACCAACTTTGTATTAATTACAAAGCTAAGCAATTAAATGATAAAATTAAGGTTGCCAGGCAATCTTCTCTCTAGGATTTTCATCCACCCTGTTCAACAATTAGCTTGCAGCTCCAGGGAGAAATACAGTTACAGTGAAGGCTGCAGTGAGGAGGAGTCTCCCTCATGCACAACCCAAGCTTTGGGAGCTTGACTTTACATACAGGAACTATACCAAAACCAGATTCCAGCTTGTCATTTTCTAGTTCAAGTACTGCAAACTTTTCTGTTTGTATTGTTCATCACCAGCAGCAAAATTTAAACTCTGGCTCTTCAGCCCCAAATCGTACCCTGCAAAATACAGGGCCAGAAGGTAGATCAAGGGACTGGTATTTTGAAGAAACTTAACCAGGTGAGGTAACAGAGCACAGCAAGACCCTCAAAGTCCAGCTTTCCAGTACAGAAATAACCTGTTGAACCAGGAATTGATGCAGACAATTTAAGTTTTCAAAGCAACAGCTCAGGGAGCTGCAGGCTTGAAGCTGGAAAAAGTAACGTATGAGAACATTCTGTGCTTCACTATTTACAAGAATTCCAAAGCCTATAGCCTACGCAATTTTTTTTTACATGGATAAGCATGTAAGTAGAAGAGCATTTATACAGAAAGTGTATCAGTTTGCATTACAAACAGTCTACTAAAAAGAAACCTTCACGTTATGGAAACGCCACAAAAATAAATGCAAAATGTAATTAGCTATAAGTAAAATAATTTTTAAAGGGACACCAATTGGTAGAGCTAATGGAGTCCCCTCTCCATGCCCAGACTGTGGCTGGTATGACAGGCTCCCTTGTCCCAACACGGATAGACAACAGTTAATTTAATTCCTCTGGCAGGGGAACTATCAAAGCATAATCACTGAGCGGGCAGAGGAGAAAGCTGACATTTCCACAAACCTGAGCTTGCAGTAATTTGAGTTGTCTGTCCTGCTCGGTCAGAAGGCGGAATGCATCTGGAGATAATCCCATCATGCCATTATCTGACGCTGCTGCAGGAGCAGGCGCGTGCAGGCACGGGGAGTGGGCGGCACAGCACTGCACACTCGAGGGGCTCGCGCTCGATGCCATCCTTATTCCAGGTGATAAGCCACTGTCAAGAGAACAGCTCCCTGTTTTCCCAGGATATCTCACGTTTATAGGGCTGCTCGTGGCATATCCTGGGTTGCAGCAAACATTTGGGCAAATGATATTTTGATGGAACACTGCGCAAGGATTTTGCTGAGCCATCTCCGATGGGATTTCTGCTCCATGTTTGGGGCTCATTTGACCAACTCCTTGCCATGGGTTTATGGGATTGTACTGGAGAGAAGCAGGACACTGACAGCTGCATGCTGGACAGGAAGGTGGCACTTGAACTGGCACCTGCAGATCTGGTGGTTGTCTGCAGCTCTGTGGTGACAAAGCAGAGTTGTGGAGGACTGGCTGTGTGACAGCAGGAAGCTGCTTGGAACCAGATATTGATGTTCTCCTAAGCAGAGGCTCTCCCTGTGGTGTGACACTCTCAGGATTTAATACAAGTTTTTCCAATGGCTTTCTGGGGTGGTGCACAGATGTATCTGGGGAAGGCCCAGTACCAGGGGTTGAAGGAGAAGATGATCCTGAACTTTTTCTTGATTGAGGGGAAGCCTTCTTACACTGCACCTGCTGCTGTAGTAGAGCTTGATTTCCTCTACAAGGCATTGAAGCTGGAATTTTCTGGTTTACAGGATTTGGTAATCGTCTTAAAGAGGGATCTCCCACATTAGCAGCAAAGTTCTGCCTGTCTTCAGAGTGCTGGCTGGGATGACATGTAGGTCCCATGCAACACTTCTTTTTAATAGGCTGATTTGGCACTGTGGGCAGACTTTTGGCACCTGAAGTCCCCACAGGCTTAGATGATTGTCCCGATTCTATGAAACTCCCATCCAAAATAAGTGACAGCTCTGGCACTGAAGGAAAAATTCTGGTAACCTGAAGAGACAATTACACACATGTATGATAATTTAAAAACATTGTCTGCTTTTTGAGTGCAGAATTTCCTCAAAGAAAATGTTTTCATTTAAAATCAATATATGACGATCATCAGCTTCCAAACCAATCACATGTTAAACACATTCTTTAAAGACTGGAGAATCCAGAAAAAGCAGCAAGATCTCTAGGATCATTCTAAAAGGAAAATTGCTTTTATATAGTGTAACAGCCCTGTCTGCCAAATGTATGCTCCATGTCATTTGGGAGTACATTTCAGAATATGGATATTTCCCTTCTAGAGGTGGACTCTGTGTCCTCTCTTACAATCCTCAGATCCAGGATATAGCTGCAATGGGACATATTTTATACACAATTACCACATCCTTCTAGACCTATGCTGTACAAGGACTGGTATTTATTGTATTTGTACACATTTCAGTGAAAAAAAGGACACAGCAGATCTTTTGGGTAAATGAAATAAAAAACCACAAGAGCTGGCTGTCTCTATCTCAGACACTACAGCTCTTCCATTCAACAACAGTGAGATTCCTAAAATAGAAACTACTCTCTCTGTTCCTAAATCACAGCCTGTACAGGAATTTAAAGTGTCTAAAATCCTGGAAAAATGGCAGATTAACTAGAGGAGTGGCACTCATGGGTAATTTCTTCAATTCGGTTTTCCCTTGCTAGCACTTAGAGAGAAGCTTTACACTCTCCAGTTCCCTTACAATGACCTCCCTTTGCTGCTCTAAGTGTCACATCTGAGATACCCAGAGCAACTATTTATTTAGTTACCTGTTGACTCACTGGGTGAGGACTTGGAATTGGTCTAGGGGATAAATCCTCATCTTCCACACCAGAGTCGTGATCACTTGCCAACAACTTGCCGGGTGAAGAGCCTTGGGGAGGACTGAAACCAAAATAAATCAAAGTAAAAATGTTTGCTTGTCAGATTTGGCAGCAGTAACATGAAGCTTCACGTTTCTCAAGGTGCCATCTACAGTGCATCATTTTTCTAAGAAGCAGCTGCTATCCATCTTCTCCCTGGTTAGCTGGGGAGCTCACCCAGCAAACAGTTCTAAGATGAAACAGTGAAAATAGAAAGCTGCTTTTGGGCAAGAAGATACAAACCCTTCCTCCCCACAGCATCACACAAACACTCCTTTTAAGCGACATTCTAACAGCAAAGCACTGATATATAGTAAAAAGATAGGAGGTGTTACAGTAAAGATTGTAACATTGTTTGAAGGAAAATAAAGGCCATCTTCTAGTCATAGATAAAAATTTGATGGCTTAACCAGATTCTTAAAAATCACTAAGTTTCAACCTATCCAGGTCTTGGAGCTCTGAAAAGGGGGAAGAAGAAAAGGATTTTTTTTTTTTACTTAAGTAGATTTCAATTAGAGATTTGCTTCAAAGGGCAGAGCTCACTTAAAGCTTAATGCAGTGAACTAAGCCTCATCAGTGAGGAAGCCTTTTTAGAAACATCCACTACATAAATTAAAACCACCAGTACCAAGTAGGTTTTTTTGGAATACAGACAGCTTGACCAGCTTGCTTGAAAAATATTAACTCTAGGAATACATAAAAGCACATATACAGATTTTAATACAAGAGAATGTATGCACAGCTCAACTGACACAACACAGAACAGATGAAAACCCTCATCCAATAAATATTTCATTTTTGCACATAAATGGCATCTCAGAGATTTACCTTTTGATTGGAAGTTTCTTGCAAATTCTGCTGAAGAACTCAGTTTCTGCATTTTGGTTTTCTGCACTCAACTCAAACTGGATAGGGCTCTTGTCTGATGGTTCAACATTCTGGAATGAAATGTTCCATATTTGTGAAGCACGAAACCTGCAAACTGTCAATCACTGAGGTACTACTCCCAAAGAAACAGCTTTAAGGACATTTATATGATTATTTGCTGCTTGTCCTCTACTTTCAAATTTTTCAGCACTACAAGGAAGCAGGCAACTTCCCTTCCTGTTTAACACTGTTCCCCTGCTACTCTGTAAAGTAGTTGGGCTAATTATAGTCACGAGCAGATGCTTCCTCACTGTAACTGCTCAGATACTCCTCCAGGGCTGCCACCACTACAGGAAACAGCAAACTTTCCTGTACTGTTTCACACACCACAGCTGGGCAACTCCTGGAAACAACAGAAGTTCTCTTCTGTGGAGAGATCTGTCATCTTCAGAAAGCTGAGCTGCCCCTAGGCTAAAGGTAGAAGGCAGCCCTGACAAAGAAATTCAATTGGGAAAAGAAATGAGTACACAGCATAGCACACACATTGCACTCACTGCTTCTCTGACACAGCACTTACTCAGCAACTCAACAGCTCAGCTTCAGGTTCTGCACAAGCCTTGGAAAACACATAAGGAACTGAGATTTCCTAGAACTTCCCCAAACCTTACTAGCCATCTCCCAGACTTCTATCATCAAGTTCTTTCAGAGAGTTACTTTGCACAAAGATAAAATTTGCCATTAATAAAAATGTGATTAAATTGGTAACCTCTGAATTCCTTTTCGCATTCAACTTCAAGCAAAGCACAACACTCAGTTTGCTCTCCAGCAAGCATCAGAGCAGCTGTTAGATGTGGCCAAGGTGAACACAGCACACCAGAGTAAGGAATGCTGCAGGAAGTCCGAGTCTCTGCTCCCAAGGCCAGGAGGTCACGAGTAGGAAGGAACACTAACCAAGGACAACCAAGTACACTTAAAAGACAGATGCTTAATGCTCTTGGAAAAGTGACCAGTGCTGACTTGGGAAGGGATTTCTCAATTTTAGGGACAAACTGAATGTACAGCAGTCCCTAGGAAAAAGCAGCTTTATAGAGCTACATCATTTTCAAACACTGCAGATCCATTTGGGTCACATCATAATGACTCTTTTAAGGCAAATTTTGAAGTACCACGATGCAGGAGGAAAGCAAGACACTTACTTTGAAGAGGTGAACTGTTTCATGGCAAGTTAGGATCTGAAACCCCAGCTCAGTCTGCCCACTGCATGGAACACACTCATAAAACTCTGGTTCCTTGTGTGTCAAGGAATAAAGCACAACAAGAAAACTCCCAGATTCTGAAAAAACCCTGAAATAGAAGAAAAACACATCTTTAAATAACTTAAACATGAAGAAGGCCCTTAGATTTTCAATACAGTGAGCAAAATTTCCACACAGCTTAGCAAACTGGTGAATCATAGAATTTTGAGTGGTGCTTAGCTATAGTGCAGATGGATTTATGACTGCAGCCACATGCAAGAATCAAAGAGAAGTAGAGAAATAGGAATAATCCATGTCCTTTGTATTTCAAACCTTTATGATCACTTAGTACTTTAAATTAACTCCTGGAAGAGTTCAAACATAAGAGAGAAGAAAACATCTGTAAGAATGATATTGTGTTTTATTTTCTTCTTAGTTCTCAGTTGAAGATGCATTATGAAGACACTTAATGACCCAGTTACCCCTAAACATTCAAAAAACATTCATTAGCAAAAAGGGTTTTTTTAAGGAAAATTATATTGAAATTTTTTTTCTGTAAGTTGAGAACAGTGAGTAACAACAATCAACATTTAACACAAGTTCAAGGATAATGACAACAATGTGTGTTTCCAGTAAAAGGTAGTATTACTTTCAGAACAGTTTTTCTTTTTATGGCACTTGTAACATGCTTGTTTAATGGGGTTTTTTATTTATTTGCTTTGTCATTAAATAATATACGCAATGGAAAAAGGAGTAGAAACAGGATGCTTGAAAAACACATTTATGCAACTTCAAAATTTACTTAAAGAGTTAAAAATGTATGATGCACAGATTAAGCAGTTAGCCTGCAGAGGTTAATGCTGTTTGCATGGTTCATCAAATCTCCCTAATCCACTTCCATGATGGCATCAGTGAAAGTTAATGAGAGTCAAGCACCCAACTTGCCTATCTAATAATCTAATTGGTCTCTTATCTGTGTTTGGACATATTTCAGTTGTTAAGGGAAAGAAGTCTATTTAGTAATTGCAGACACATCTGTTCACCAAACGTGGTTGCATTTCATAATTTAAAAACAAATGTGGTCAATCAGAAGAAGTGCTTATGCATACAGTATATTTTAGAGTTTCATTTACCTGAGGTGCAGTTTCAAACTATAAACACCTAAACTCTCTCCCAGCTCCGTACAAATAGAACTCAGCAAATGTTACAAGTGAGAAGATCTAGACAATGAGGAATGATTATCCTCTAACATTACAATGAAAAAATACCCCAGGAATGGAAATACTCTTTAAAAAAACTGAACATTTAACAGGAAGTCATAACAGGACAACATAGGCTGCAAATCAATATGCTTCAATATGTTGGTCAGGCACAACCAAGAAGAAAACTTATCTCAAAGAAAATACCCCTAAGAAAAGCTCAAAACCAAAACCCCACCACTGTTTAAACTACTGTTTCCTGCTTGTGGCTTCTTATTTAAAATGCAGTGACCTTAAGGATAATAATGTTCACCCTCTTCTGACTTTGAGATATCAGCTCAGCTTTCCAACATTTCAATCACAGAAAATTTTTGTGCAGAAGCCAAAACCGAAAAGAACATGTAGACCAGACAGCTTTACCTCCATACAACATATAAATCACAGAATTTCCTCAGATATCTTTGAGCAGAGGTCATGCTGTCATGCATGTCTGTGGAATGCTTTTTTAGGCAGCCAATAGCTTCTATGTTTTACCTATAAAAGTGACTTGCCTTTCTTGAATTGAAGAACTGAACAAATATCGCAAGCAACAGGCCCAGACTTGAGGACTATAGATATAAGTAACTCCACTCAGCCAACTAGAAATAAGAAAAAAATCTAATTAGAGACAGCTCTGGTACCAAATTTTTGCTACGTAATCCCTCAGATACATCTCAAATCAATGTGTGTATTCATCTAGACAAACACTTACACTCCAACTAATGGCAGAGCATAAGCCTTGGGATCAGACTCAAGCAGTAAAAGCAATTTCCGTGTTTGGTCCATAGTAAGGTAGCTGAAAGAAAGCAAAATTTGGGTTTTTTTCATTATTTTGGAAGGCAGTTTTTCAGAAAAAAAAAAAATCCTGAAGAGATAAGTTTAGAAAATATTGTAAGAAATTTAGGGGAAAAAAAATTAAAGATCAAAATGGCTCTTACGCCACACACTTAACAGCAACTCCCCAGCTTTTCAGCAACTCCCTGTGTATTAAAGAGTCATCAAGAACTTAGTACTTATTAGAAATTTACTTAGTACTATTTGTAGTACTTTAACAGATACTAGAATTAGTGTTCATAACACATCCCCAAGGACAAGTCATGTTAAATTTGAAGAGTAACTTTCAGAAAGGCATTCATTACGTCCCTGTCCAAATAAAATGACATTCAGCTGCTTCACACTATTTCCCTGATCTATCCTTAGCTCATCCTAGTAAATTAGTTACCAGTCAGAATGATGACTTCCCAATACCACCTCACAAGCACGATTAACAAAAAGAAAGCTTTGGTTTGCATTCATCAGTTTTTCACTGTAGACCGAGCACTGATGGTGTTTAAAAAGCTGGAAGCTGTTTATATTTTTTATGTTAACTAGAGGTGTGTTCTGCCTCAGTAAGATGATCCTTTTGCTGAAACCAAAAGCAAAAACTTCTACTCAACCAGGTAATGTTTTTGCTCTACCCCATTTCCTGTTTCTTGTTCATAACTTTTAATACATTTCCAAGGCCAAAAGATATGCCATTTTTATGCCAGTTCTTTTACTAAAATGCAAAGTACAGTTGAGATCTCTCCTTTAGGAAACGCAAGAAACTGACAAGCAACTTGGACAGCTTTAGCACCACCCTTTACTCACCCACATTTGTAAGTTCCTTGAACTTGTGCAATATTCATAGGACTGGTCAAATTTCTTGCTAGGGCTGTTGGAATAATTGGGACAGACTTCACAGGGGTATATTCCAAAATATTGGCCACAGTAAGAGAAGCCCAGCAAAAATTAAAGTGTAGATTATCCAGGTTTTCTGTGAAAACAATGTGAGCTCTAACAGTGAGCAGTTTAGAAAGATCCAGAGATTCTTTACTGCACAGACTCTGCTGCAGGCCCTAGAAGTAAGAAAAAAAAAAAAAAAAAAGAGTTAAATACACTGAAATATTTTCTATGATTCCCATGATTCAAGATGCATTACAATAGGAATTCAAATAATTCATCACAGCTACTATTGCAGGAGGTAATATACAAAAAGCCATTAGCCCAGGTCACCAAAGCTCACTGCTCAACTGAATATAATGAATAATGCAGAATACACTTGAAAATTAGCTATGCACAGCTTAGCATTGTTTTATGATGTATTAGAAAACCCGGGGTTACTTATGATACAAAAATTAATATAATAACAGACAACTAAAAAGGCTCAAGCTGATTTGCCAAAGTTTTCTTACTTGCATTCAATAAATATGTAATTTAATATCTGGATGTATCATCAAGAGAAAGTTCAGATGTGAAGCAGGATTAATCTGTGTTATAAAATACACACTACAACAACTACAGAGAAAAGGCTACAGTAAGAGACAGTGTATTTAACAGATTACAGCAGAGCACACGTTTCAGCCATGGCTGCTAACCTACACAGGGCTCTACACGTTTTGGGCGGGTCACTTGCCTAGCAACACTTCAGCAACAACCGCCCAAATACTGCAACTTATTAATGACAGTTATGAAGGAAAAAGGACAAAAAAGCTGTTTTCTTTTGTTTAAGTAAGTTTACTGCAATTGCTTTTGTTTTGCTGGTTAGACCAGCTGAAACGCTTTGGTCAGTCAGCAATTTTTCACCCAAGATTAAAGACTGTGTGATCCTTAAACACCTGCAAGGATTAACTGATTTTACCAGTTTCCAATACACTTTTCAATGACACTCAAACAGCTCATTTCACACAATTAACTACATAGTGTTGGTTCAGCCACAACCTTGCTGTGCTGGAAATCAAGCTCTGTGCATAGCCCAGTGTCCTGCCTGGCAGACAGTTCATTGTCTAAGAGACCCAGAGGTTGCTAAGAGCTGCCTACCTTGAAAGCCAAGCTGATATCTTCAGCACTGTGCACTATTATATTATCTGAACAAGGTCCCCAGGCATTAACTGTACATGGAATCAAAAAGTCTCCAGGAAGGGATGCAGTTGGAATTTTGCCTGATCCACCAGCAACTTCTCGGCCAGGATCAAAGCGATCTACTGTCAGCGTTATGCCTTCCCCATCTTCAAAATAAAGAAATAAAGTTAGAGTCCAAGAGCAACAACTCAGGCTCCTTAACTACAGCTTACCCAACCACCCAACACTGCCTGTCTACCTCATGTTCAGAATTACCTTCATCTACTGTCAGGGTGCCAAGCAGAAAACAGCAAAGTGATTTCTTTTCATTCTGCTTAGCATGGCGATAGGCAAGCCGCAAGGTTTTCTCCACCAGACATATTCTGGGGTTTCTAAAAAGAGACAATAAGCAAGTTGAACTCACAAATACTTTTTAAAGCTTTAAAAAAAAAAAAAAGTATCACTTATCCATATGGGAAGAAAATGGAAAGAAATTTTAAGTTACTTTAAAGTGATACACCTTCAAGCCACTAGACTGTGTTACACAAAGGAAAGGAAACTTAAATATTTCCAGTGAAATTCCCTATATGCTTACAACAAACACACTGCTTCCTTTTCCTTTGGGGATCATCACAGAACAGACTCAAAAGACAAAATGAGGCTTTGCATCACACAATCCATAATTTCTTTTAGCCTTCAGCTTGCCCAAAAAGGGTGTCAATACCTGTAATAGGTGATGTGTGTGCCAATGACATCGCCCATGGGGACTGGGTCCCAAAGTGCACACTTGGACAGAGGGAAACTGAAAGGGACCATCCTTGTGGGAACAAATCTGGGAAGATCAGAGATTAAAATAAAAAAAAATGGATTAAAGTACATTGTTATCTTACAATGCTTAAAAGAAGGAACAAAGGCATGACACAGTAAGAAAACCAAGAAATAGGATACATAAACTGTTGGTACTTTTTTTTTGTTTCAAGTCCAGGCCAACAAAGCAAAAACTTTGTCCTACAAAGTTGTCAGAGTTACAAAGTCGACACAAAACCTTTATTGTCCACCTGACAGTTTCCTTCTGCAGCCTTGGAAGATGTGTAGGCCAAAATACAAGCCTGCAGAAAAAGCTTAAGGAAAACTTACTTGGATATAGTTTAGGGAGAAAAAAAGTTACCACTAATTAGACACTTGCATAGAACAAAAAAAACCTGATTTAGCAAATTTAATACTAGATCAGCTTCCCAAAGCCCTGTTTTAGTCTTTGTATTTCAAGTGACCATTCAAACCACTTAAAAGTTTAAGACTTCTGAAATAAAGCCTTGGCTTAGCTCAAATAGTATAGTGCAAAACTTGCAGTCACACTTCAAAGAGCCCTGAGAAATCAGAATGTAATCACATTAACTTATTTACACTAGCAGGATTCGATTTTTTTTTTAGGGTGCCTAAACAAAGCAACATACAAAACAATCGACAGCCCATATAATTTGGCAATTACCTCAATACCTTTTAACAAATAAGCAACAAGTCTCTTTGTAGTTATCTCAAGCATGAAACTTTGCCAAGCAAAGGTGCTTCCTCTGCATTTCAACTTGCCAGGAAAGAACTTTTAAGGCAGCCCTCCAAGGAGCTCAGCCCCCTCTGATGCTTCCAGCGGCAGTTTATTAACTCCCCTTAAAAGCCAAACGCCCAAACAAACCTCAAACTTAAATTTCTAGAAGAGGACATTTTTTTAAAGCACCACAGTTTCAACCTGACAAGGACGAAGCAGAAGCCCACCCCCCTCCTCCTCCCGAGCTCTTCATACCCCGAGCCGCACTCGCAGAGGGGCGGCGGGCCCGGCGGGGCCGGGGCGATGCGTACCTCAGATCCGGGCCGGGCGGGGTCGCAACTCTGCCCGCTGCTCTTGTCCCTCTCCCCAGCGCGGGGCCCGGCCGGGCAGTGTCCGTGACCCAGGAGCGGCCCCAGTGGCGGTCCCGAGCCCGGCTCCGCCGCTCCCGCCCGCCCCGGCGCCTTCTGCGGCCCCGGCCGGCCCGCTGCCCGCGCTGGCCAATCAGAGAGCAGAACCCGCCCCCTCCGCCCGTCCCGACCCAATCGGCGCGCGGCGGGGAAGGTCTAGCTCGACCAATCAGAGCGCGCCCCGGGGAAACCAACCGCCAGCGCGCGCGTAGGGGGTTTAAAAATGCCGGGGGGCGGGGAGCGCGCAGGCGCAGTGCGGCGATGCGGCGGCGTCGCCATGGCAGCGGGGGCGCCGCCGCTGCCGCGGGGCCGGGCCATGCCATGCCCTGCCATGCCCTGCCATGCCATGCCATGCCCTGCCATGCCGGAAAGGGCTGTGGCGGGGCGAGCAGTGAACCGACACGCCCGGTCCCGCTGGAGCGCCGCGCCGGCCTCGGCCTTCCCCCGTCAGCGCCCGGGACCGTGAGTCCCCGCAGAACTGCCGCTGCCAGCCCCGCGCCCACGTGCCCGCCCCGCCCCGCCCGGGACCCGGAAGCACTTTCCCTCGGCGGGGACAGCGCGGCGGCAGCGGTGCCACAGTCACAGCCCCGGTCACAGTCCCGGCCTCGGCCCCGCCGCTCCTCGCCCGCCCTTCGGCCGCCCCACGGCCGCCGCCCCGCCGCCGCTGTCCTGCTGCTGCAACGCCGCCGCCTCCTTCTCCTCATGAAGCCCGTCGTCGTCTTCGTCCTCGGCGGGCCCGGGGCGGGCAAGGGGACGCAGTGCGCTCGTATCGTGGAGGTGAGGTGGAGGAGTGCGGGACTGCCGCGGGGGGCCCTGGGAGTTGTAGGATCCCCCTGCGGGGTCCGGGACCCTCTTTGTGGCGGTCGCCTGGGGGTCGTGTCTCGCTGTGCTCGGTGGAGGGACCCCCATCTGCCTTTCGGTCTAGTCGCTTGTCGAGTCTCCATCTATTCCTCACCCCTTCGAGACGATAAATAAAAAAAACCTGACCCACATCTCCCCTTTAGTGGGTGAAGTGGTGGGGCAGCCCCTTCTCCAGCCCCTCCGTTCCCCTTCCACCCCTGTCAGGCCGCCTGGCCTCTTCCCTTCTCCTCCCTTTCCCCTCAGCCCCGCGGCGTCGCACTGCTGGCGGCTCTGCCTGCGCCGCCCTCCACCCTGGGGACACCACTGGGGTTTGCACCCACTCTGGGGACACCCGCTGGTGGCCTGGAGGCCGCGGCGGCTCTGCCGGGAGCGCGGATTGCCGGCTGTGCCCGGGCCGAGGGGCAGCGCCGCGGGCCGGCGGGAGCTGCCGGCTGCCCGCCCGGGCCGTGCTGCCCCGTCAGGCCGGTCCCGCAGCCCGTCCCGAGTGGGTGGCTCCGTACACGTCTGCACGGCCACGTAGGTGGCTGCGGGGCTGCCACCCGGATGCTCAGGCAGCCGGAATCGTGGCCTGGGAGAGGAGGTGAGGTGTCTGATAGCCGCTGGGGATGCATCTGCTTCAAATGGATCAAGGTCCGTGTCTCCTGAGGCCTGTGCCATAAATGTTACAGCTGGTACAGCAGGCATTGCAGGGTGTTGGCTTTTTCACCCAGTGCCATTTCAGTAAGTTGTGGAAGTAATATGTTAAAAATAGAGCAATTTTTTTTTCTGTAACACAATATGATAGAGGTCAAAGGATATCCTGATCCCATAGATCATTGATCTTGTTCTTTCTTTTTAAAGAGCCTAAGACTGACAGTATAATTTGACTAAACTTTCAGTTATATTGTCAAATTTTCAGTTTTCCAAATACATTTTTTCCAGCCTTTTGAAACAACAAATATCTAAGAAAGAACAGTGGATGATGCATGATGTAGTACTGTCCTTTTAAACACCAAAAACCGCAGGGATAATTACAGTGTGTCCAGGTGGATAATTGCGGAAGTAGTTATGGATAAATGCTTCCAAACATGTGTGTATGTTGGATTTGAAACAGCTCTTTTATCTTTTTTTTTCCTTTTTTTTTTTTTTTACTGAGCAGTTGTATATACTTTTCTTATTAAAAGCCATAGAGGATCAAAGCTTATGCATACCCACACTGAAAGAAATGGCTAAGAACTGTGGTGATGTCCTTGTTCCTGAATCTCTTGGTGGGAAAGAACCCCAAAACTCCTGGAACAGCCACGTTGCATGTGTCTTCTGTTCTGGTGGTGCCCTGGGAGTGCTGTTACAGTTTATCCACGCTGCTGCTACATCCCAGACCTCGGTGTTGTATAACTAAGTTAAGTGAATTTGGTCCAGACTAAAAAATGCCGTTATGACTTTAGTTCTGAAGGATTTAAACCTCAAATTACAGACTTGCATTCAAACCAGCATATTCATTAAATTAAATTGTGGCATGGAAGGTTCGCAGTGCTCACAAAGCCTTTTTGGTAAGGTCGAATTCAGCCCCTGGCACGTAGCAAACAAATGAGCTTAAACTATAGGGGAACCTTGTAGGCTGTCATTAATGGCTTTCAGCAAACCATTAGTGTAGCCTCAGGGCTGAAGTACCTTGTGTGGCTGCTGGCTTGTGTTTAGGAGGATAAATGCCTATGGCTGGATAGGCTGATATAATTGGATAAAGACCACTTTATTAGGAGGAGTTCAAATGAGCCATTGCTACTCAAATAGTATTTCCAGCTAGAAAGGAAAAAAGAAAAACCTTGCTTGTGCAATATTTATTTTCTTCTCTAAGCCTGGAAAAGGAAATCCAAATTCGAATAAATGCAAATTTGCTTGAATTCTGCTAATCCTGTTCACTACATGGAAAGAAGTTTATTGAAGTCAGTGAGCTGACAGTAGAAAGCACTCAGACCTGTTGAATGCAAAGGACAGCCTTCCTGCTGGCTCAGACACCTCCACGGGAGTCACTGGCTAAACTGGCAGGCAGAGAGGGTCTGAGGTAGTTTAAAGAACAGTTGGGCTGATGCAAGTGTGCTGGAAAACTTTGGAAAAAGGGCACATGAACAGGGAGGTGTGGGTGAAACACAGCAGAGGTACTGGAGAGCAGCAGCTTTTCTAAGCACAAATCCTCACCACGGCCCCTGGCAGCCCCCAGAGAGCCGGGCTGCAGGCAAGTGAGCAGCCTGTGTGCAGTCAATGCTGCCTTTAGGTTGAAAGTGTATTTTTATTTGTGTTTTAAGCCCTGTTGGCAGTTTGCCGCAGAGAAAAGGGGGCTGTAGCTGAGTAATAATAAACCTCATTCATCGTTGTTGTAAATGGATGGAATAATATTAGTTTACATTTGCAATGAATCTGACCCAGTATCTTACTGGAGAGCTGAAGGTTGTGCTGAACAAAAAGTCAGTATGAGCTATAAATATGTCTTGGTTGCTATTCATACTGGAGATTTGGGACAGAGCACATCACATGTGGAAGAAGTCTCGTTTGGCTGAGGTGAGCTCTTGTATGAATTTAGCATCAAACTACTTTTATTAAAAAACCAAGGGTGTCTGTGTTTTGTAGAGTAAAGGGGATATTATGTACTTAGTACCCGGGAACAATTTCTCAAAAAAGTTTTGTAATTTTTTTGCAGACTGTGCTTTACATTGCCAAAAAAGGGAGATGGGTATCCCACGTTGTAGGTGAAATATGTATTTGTTAAATACTAGTGTAAATCATAACTGCTCAATATGTGCATGCTGGAATCCCTAAATGTGGAGAAGGCATTGTATTCATGCCAAATTTGGAGACAAATGGAGAATTTATTTGAGGGAAGACCTAATAACAAGTGGAAGTGTGTATTGACACAATGTAAGAAAGGGAACAGTGGGTAAGTGATTAGGATTCTTTATCTCCACAGATAAGGTTGGATGAGACAGCTGAACCAGACTGGTTTTCTCCGATACGGAGGGAAGACTGGACTCCTGTGTGTTCCACAGACACAGAATTGTCAGGGAAATGCAAATGCAGCAGAACTGCTGCTCTTCTGGAGCAGTTCCTCCTATTTAGAGAGGGATGAAGCAGAATTCCCTCTTAAGTTCTTATCCTCTCCCTTCCAGCTCTGCAGATTAACTCCTGAAACCTTCCACAGCTTTGTTAGGTGGAGCTTGCCATCATCTGGGACTGTTGCGTAGCTGTCGTGTGAGGCAGAATGTTTGAGCTATAGTTGAATGATGTCATTTGAATGCAGGTTCTTGCAATAACCTTCATGCTTTCCACAGTGTCTCTTCTGTGACTCTGAGATAATGAAATGTGCTTTATTGCTGACTTCCGAACTTTGCGTATAAAATCATAACGGTAAAGTCAAGGAAAAGAAATGCATTCAGTAAATCTGCACAAAATATGCTTTCTTGTGCTTAAATTTTAAATCCTTATAACCTCAGCTTGAGATGTAAAGCTCTTTGGTTGGTGGGAAGAATAATAACCAAATCATTTGTCTTTATTCCAAGCAAGATTTGAGTTGTACTTTTTTGTCTGTTTGTTTTGGCAAGGTGATCTCTAGAGATTTGGGCTATGCAAGGCATTGCTCTCTGTGTACCTAAAATATAATTCACCTCCACCACAGCCCTACCCTGTATGTTTGTGGTTAAATCTAAAATTAATTCCACAAAGTGGGATGCTGAGCCTTCTCGTTTTTATAAGAGCATAAGTTGATATACAAATGGAAAAAGCTGTTAAGTTGCTTTGGGATATATGATAAGGAGATTTCCTAGGGTGAAGGAAACAATGCAAAGAAGTATTCATTGTATCAGAAATGCTCCTGTGAAAGTAGCAGAGGATTTAGGTTTTGCTGTCATGTGTTAATTGACTTCTAGAAGTCTGCTGAGATACAGCGTCAACTTCCTTGAAATGAAAACAGAGTTTAAATTGTTTGCTTTAAACTCAGCTTTTGAAATCTCTTTAATGAATATATTAGTATTCTACTTAGCCTTAAGTTCTCATAGTTGATTTTTAGAATATAAATTTATATTTCTGGACTTTGGAGCTTTTTTTAAAAAACGTGGTAAGTGTTTAAATCTACCCCCTGAAGATTTATCCCTGAACATTACCATTTTGTAGAACACTTTGCATTAAATTTTGGACTTTCCTAAGCATACTGGGTGCCCTGTATCGAGTTAATGCTCCTGAAGCACCTGGGGTGCTCTCTTTGCCCCCCTGTCCCTTGGAGGCACTGTCAGTGGGATCTCCATTGTGTGTTTTGGTTTGTTAATGTGGGGTAATGTTTGTTTTGGTTTCCCAGAGACAAGAACATATTTCAAACTAAGAAAATTTCTTCAATTTTTTAAAATTGGAATAAGCAGACAGAAGGTCTATTACTGCATTGTAGCCTGTACCCCAAAGATTTAATTCCATGTACTAGTAGGACAGATAAAAGCTTTCTAGGTTAAAAAAAACCCTGAAGGTTGCAGGCTTTACACAGTTCTGTTTTTATTTTTACTAGTTCTTGAATGGTGTATGTAGCAAATTTTGGTTGTTTATTAAGGTTGCCCAAGATATGACAGGTCAGAACTAGGGCAATAAAAGTTTGTATTTTGTTTAAATCTTAAGCCCTGTGACTTTCATTTTCAAACTAACAATGATAAGCCAAGATAGGAGTCAAGGTCAAAGCAGTAATTTGTGTTTCTCTTGCGTCTTGGCTTCTGCTCTCTTAAGGAAGTCTCAAGCTGTGTGTTTAGTGGGGAGATTTGTTGCAGGACCACCAGGGCTGAATCAGAAATAAACCCCATGCCTCTCGGAAGGGGCTGTGGAAGGAGTCCCAGTGTCAGCTGCTGCTCACCCCTGATCCTTCCTGACTGCCGAGATTGCTGGGCACACTCCGCCTGGTTCCAGCCTGATGTGACTCATGGATTTCCACTTCTGTGCATCTGTTTGTTGTATTTACTGAAAACAAAGCGTGTTCTGTCTGCAGAGTGAAAGTTGCAAATCCCAGCTGACAGAAGGACGCTGGAAGGGCTGGAGGACAGGGGAGGAAAGGGCATCCCGGGGAGGCTGCAGTCTCAGGTTGGAATTCGGAGATGTGGAGCACACAGCCTGTGTGTCCCAGTTTGTCCTGCTGTGACTGACCAGGCAGAGGCAAATAGCAAGTCCCATTCTGATCTGCTCTATCCACTGCTGCTGTGATGGGATTGTAGGAAACTTGAGCTCACTTTTCTATTTAATAGGATTTTTTTAAAATTATTTTTATGTTTTATTTTTTTAAGCAAAAGAGGATAATGTCTTGAGTGGTGTTGAAGACAGCACTTTCTCATTCACAGTTGATTTTTGTAAGTTATATTTGGAGACCCATACTTCAAAAAAAAAAGGTTTTAAAAATAGTGAGAACTTATGTAATAAATAGATGTGGTGCTCATTCCACTCTTGCCAGTTTTAGTCAAGGTGTTTGGGGCACAAAATTTTCTTTTATTTTCAGTGAGAGAAACTCTCAGCAAGTGTCCTGAATTGGAGCAAATCATTGCAGCACCAAGAGCTTGCACTACATCTGTAGTAAGGAGAACTTGTGTAATAGTAACTAACCAATTTAATCTTTTTTTCTTCTTCTAGATCACTCCAGTCTGACAGCATAGCAGAAAGCATTATCTCTGACATACATTTTAGAATAGTTAATTCTATCTTTTCCTTTTTCTTCTGTGTAATACCAAAATCTCTCCAGATTTTAAGTGCTTGGCATCCTAGTATTTGGAAATTTTTTTTTGACCTAATTTTTTTTTTCAAGTCATCCTTTCAGTCTGACATTACGTGCCTAGTAAGAGCTGGGGAAACTGCTTTTTATTATTTGGCAACCACAGTCCTGCTCCCTTTTTGATTGCGGAGGAGGACGCAGGAGTGGCAGTGAGTCACATTCTGGGGATTGCATCGAGACGTGCTTGGCACTGCTGGGAGATCCTGCTGCCACAAGGCAGACCTTGTCCCGAGAGTGTTTGACCCATGTTTTGTGCTGTTACATCACAGTCTCTTCTGTGAGCCCTTGGTGCTGCGATGATTTGCTGCAGCTCAGGACGCTTGCTGAGGGTTTCTCTGACCTAAAATGAAAGAAAACTTTGTGCCCTGAACGTCTTGATTAAAACTGGCAAGGGTAGCAGGAGCTCCACATCTCTGAAGCCTTCTGTGTGCGGAGCAGCAGCCAAGCCATTCTCCCCCCTTGTTCGCAGTATTTAAACCCACGTGTTTTCTTTGGCTCTTGGCTCAGTACAGTTCACAAATAGATGTTTTGCCCCTGAAGGAGAGGTTTGTTTTTCTTATTGCCTGGTTAAGCCATTCTGAGGGCTAGTCTTGAATATAATTTATTATTATCTCAAACAAGTCTGTTTGTACAAAAGCACTTTAAAACACTTCTGTCTTTTGCTTTCCAGTTCAGTCGTTAAAAACTACTTTAGTTTGCTCTTGCAAAAGATGGAGAATTCCAAAAATTTTCTGACTCAATTTCATTTTCATGCATGAAAAGGGAAATGCCAAGGAAAATTAAATGGTTTGGTAATCCTCTAAAACCCAAGGGATTATATTTTCCTCCTGTTTTCTTCTTTGTAGAAATTGATGTTAAAAATATCATCATTCTATAACTTTACCAAGAAGAACTACATGTTAATTTAGCATTCAGCAGAGTAATGTTTCTTGCTTATAAGGAACAATTTATTTTGGTTTATGGCTTCTGCAGGTTATAAATATTTAGATTTGCAATTAGTTAGGCATATCCAAATGCAATGTACATTAAAGCAAGAGTACAGTGAGCTTACAGAGGATGTCTGTGAAGCTTTTCCTTCACACTTACTTACAGCAAAATCTTGCTTCTGTTTTTTGCCAACTATGTACAGTTTTGGAGATTTAAGTAATTATATCCCTTCTTAAATTATGACTATGGCAGAACTAACTTTCCATGCTTTTGTGGGTGAAATTGGAAAGCAACTGAAATGTTTTAAAGTCACTTAGTGAGTTGTGTAATATTTCTGTTGTACTTAGTTCAGTAGCCAAGTTTTTAAATCCAAAGTTCACAGCCTCACCAAGTGTGTAGTCACATTATTATGCCTCTCAGCCACCTTGTTTGAAATTTGCTTTGGATGTTGCTGCAGCCAAACTGATAACCCTGAAGTTTTTTGCTGCTGCTTTTGTTTTGTGTAAAAACTTTCAGATGAGAATGTATGTGTGTGCTGTGTTTTGGATGTATAGCTAGCTTAGGTAATCACCAAGGAGATGTCTTTTTTGCCAGTTTTGATGAACTTATATTTGGTCGAGGAGCATAGTGTGCTTTGTTAGTTTTCTTGCAGTGTTAAATGAGCTGAGAAAATAATTATTTACAACCATGCATTTCTCTTTGGTAGGAATGTATCTGTGTGCTTGCACTAGGTATGTATTTACAATGATAAATGCCTGAGAAATTCATGTCTAATAAATACTTCTAATAAATAAATCAGTATTTTTCATAAGTGACTATTTTAGCTGTAGTTTGAGGTGAAAGAGCAGTGGTGTGTGCTCTTTTCCTGCACACTGCTATCATATTGATGGATCTGAATCTGATCTCTCTGCTCTCTCTGTTTACTCTATGAGGTGTGACAGAGGGTGGAACCAGTGTAGCTATTGACCTTCTTCTACCACGTCATCCTTAGGAGAAGTCACTGCCTTTCCCCAAGGGCTGCTCTCCGTGGTCATCCCAGGGAAGGAGGTGGCAGGGGCAGGAGGACTGTTTGTGCAGCTGCTGTGTTATGGGTGATTTCACCAAGGGAGGGGAGGAAGCTGGTGCCAGAACCTCAACATGAACATGGGGATTTCTGACTTAGCCTGTGCTTGGGGCATTCCTCCAGCTTCAAAGGACCTGCAATCACCCGATGTGTTTTCTTTAAGTGGGTAATTAAACAAAATTCTTGTCTTGCCTTGTTTCCAAACATAACAAAATTGCTTTTGAAAATGGTACAGAATTACCTGACCAAAGCCCTGTTGAGCATTTTACCCAAGGATGTCCAGTTCTGGGCCCCTCACCTCAAAAAGACATTGAGGTGCTAGAGTGTGTCCAGAGAAGGGTAATGGAGCTGGTGAAGGATCTGGTGAGTGAATCCCATGAGCAGCAGCTGAGGGAGCTGGGGCTTTTTAGCCATAGAAAAGGAGGCTTAGGGGAAACATTATCATTCACGACTCCTGAAAGAGTTTGTACTAAGATAAGAGTCAGCCTCTTCTCCTAGGTAGCCAGCAACAGGACAAGAGGAAATGGCCTCGAGGTGCGGCAGGGGAGGTTCAAGTTGGACATCTGGAAGAATTTCCTCCCTGAAATGGTTGTCAGTCACTGGAATAGGGAGGTGGTGGAATCACCATTCATGGAAGTTCAAGAAATGACTGTATGTGGAACTTAAAACTCTGGTTTAGTTGTCATTACGCTGTCAAAGGCTGCACTTGATGGTCTTGGAGGTCTTTTCCATCCTTAATGACTCTGATTCTTGCTGTGTGTGTTGTGTGCAGCGTGTGCCCTGCTGTCAGATTGCACGCTGAAGATGGAACAGATCTGTCCCTAGCGAGATGCTGTCCCCTGGGTGTTCCTGTTGCAATGCAGGGATAAACAGGGCTGACACTGCTGGCTGGTGTTGGGTTTGCCCAAATGCTCTGACTGAAGGGAGCCTGTGTTTGCTGTGCCTGTTGCAGAAGTACGGCTACACTCACCTTTCTGCCGGTGACCTTCTCCGGGACGAGCGGAAAAGGCCGGGCTCCCAGTATGGAGAACTCATTGAGAACTACATTAAGGAGGGGGAGATCGTGCCAGTTGAAATAACAATCAGCTTGCTGAAGAGGGTAAGGAAAAGGCTATTTCCTTGCAGGGTCACTCCTGCAGAGTAAGCAACAAAGCAGTGGCTGTGTTCTGGCAGAACTGCTTTTCCTCCAGCGTGAGCGGTATGAATGGGCAGACACAGAGCTGCTCCTCTCAGCAATCACTTGTGTTTCTTTCTGACTGCTGGAGAGCTGATGGCCTCTCATACCTGGGGATCTGTGAAAATGTTTTTGGTTTTTTTTTCCTTTATTTTTAGTAGCTCTAGGACAAGCAGTGAAACTGTATTTCTTATTTCCCTGCACTAGCTTTTGGACCTCTTGGTTCATTCAGTCATATTTGATTGGAGGTCAGAGGCCTTAAAGGCACTAAGATTTGTAAGTTTTGTCAAAATAGATAGTCAGGTGAAGGAGAAGAGCACCTATTGATGTTCTTGTGAAAGGAAAAGCTTCAGCTTCTATTGGATGTCCATGAAAACAATGGGAGTATCTACTTTAAGTCAAAAAAAGGCAGCTGTTCATGGCATTAAATTTATCTGGAGCTTTTCCCTTCAAATTAACTTTAGATCAGGGTTGTTCTGATGTCTTATTGTGTAAAGACACTTCCCAGTGTCTTGTAGAAAATAAGCTTTAAAGCTGGGATTTATTACGAGATTTGTTTGTTGTGAGATTTTTGAGCTTTGTGAAATAATTAATTCAATTTGAACAATAATTGTGTTGGTGCATCAGTGAATTAACCAGCACGCATTGAAAGTGAAACAAAAGCACATTTTGTAAATCTGCAATAATCCTAACATAAATGCTTCTCAACTTACCATGTCAACATCTTGGGGGTAAATTAATAAGTAGATAAATCAGCATATGTGCAGGAGATTGTGAATTGAATTATCTTTTATCAGGCTATGGATCAGACAATGGCCGCCAATTCCCAGAAGAACAAGTTTTTGATTGATGGATTTCCCAGGAATGAAGATAATCTTCAAGGCTGGAATAAGACTATGGATGGAAAAGCGGATGTTTCCTTTGTTCTCTTTTTTGATTGTGACAATGAGGTAATGAAGTGTGTAATTCTGTAACTTCCTTTCTTGCAATATTGTGGGAATCATTCAAGAAGAACAATTAAATTCTGACAGGGAGAGTGGACTAATGTAAGAGTAGAAGGAAAACTTGGCTTGGGTGTCTGAAGGATTTTTTGGCACTTGTTATAGCAGATGAAAAGCTGCCTGTTTATTGAAATAGACAGCTAATGACAATTGGTATAATCATATGTGAATAAACTACATTGAGGAAGTACTCCAGGCAATTGCATTCTTAAAGAAAATTTATCAAAACTTTAAATATCTTTTACAAAATTATTTGGTTACTTTTCAGAAAATATTACTCTGTTTGCTCTTAGTAATTTGTTGTTTAGTCCAAAATTACCTTGGTACAATGTCTGCTTAATTCTGAAGTGCAGCAGCAATCTTTATTTTCATAGTTATGAGCTGTGCTATAGGATAGTCAGTAATCAACATTTTATTCAGCAAGTCATTAAATTACAAGGGCATTTTGACAGTGATGCATTTCATTCATTTAACAAGTGCCATGATGTGCTGTCTTTTTAATTTGTCAGTGCCCTTGAACATAAAAACTGTTACAAGTATCCCAGCACCTTAAGCTGACTTTTTTTCCTGTTACCCCTTTTCCCAACTTCCTGAGATTTTGGGGTTTTTTTTCAATCATTTTGTAATTAAAGAGCATGTGAGGGATTATTATTTTTCTGCTAAAACCTTAAGTAAGACTAAATTAATTTTTTCACTTGGTGGGGCTTTAATCTTGTGATTCTGATTTTTTTTACTAGATCTAAAAATACACAATGCCTAAATGATCTTTACCATGATTGTACTGTGTAGGAAAACCAATTTTCAACCCTTGTCCTCTTGCATGAGTAGGATAAATGTATTCATGGAGTGTACATGTGCCAGTTTTGCTTATTTAGCTAAAGGTTTAAAAAACTTCTTTCATTTGGACACTTCTAGCTATGGTTAGTACTTTTTTACTTAGATTTTGAAGTTTTCGTTATAGCAATGTCACGTAAGAGCATTTTAACTGACAACAACTTATTATTGTCAATTTGCCTTACAAAATTCTTGAGAGAACATACAGTGACTTTCCTTTAGTGCAGACATATATCAATAGTCCCGTTTGACATGCTGCTTTTCAGAAAGCCTGAACGCATCGTTGAAAATCCAGTAATTTTCTTTTTTTATGTCTCAGGTTGGGGATTCAGTCAAATCACAGAGCTTGATGCTGCTTTTACTTCCTCTGACCCCAATCCCATTTTCACAAACTGGATTTTAAACCATCATCCTTCTTCTCTAGAAGAAACTGACTTCCCGCGTGACTTCTGGTTACATCCACCAGATCTGGGCTGTATTTTGTGTTCCAGGCCAATGTAGATTTCCAGGATTTTTGTTAGTTCCTGCTGTCAGGATGGCAGTAGTGTTCCTGGCTGCAGTCACCCTTCTGATGTTTTTTTGTAGATCTGTATCGGCCGCTGTCTTGAGAGAGGCAAGAGCAGTGGTAGGAGCGATGATAACCGGGAGAGCCTGGAGAAGAGGTACTGTCCTCAAAACTTTTCTGTTCTCTTCTCTTTATATTTTTCTGTGTAATGTGTTTTTTCTCCCTGTGCTTTCTCTTAGAATTCATACATACCTGCAGTCTACTAAGCCTATCATAGATTTGTATGAGAGAATGGGAAAAGTCAGAAAAGTGGATGCCTCTAAATCTGTTGAAGAAGTAAGTATATATGCCAAAATTTGTGGGTGGCAGGGTGCATATTTTTGGCATTCTTCTGAGATATGTGTGTGTGTGATTAGCCTGCTAATTAAGCACTGATGATATTACTCAGGGATGTTGTGGAGCTCTTGATTTGACTCTTGAAGGACTGAGTAAGATGTGAATAACTTGAAGAAGTTGATCTGTTCTGCTTGAGTATGAGCTGGACAAAACACATTTCCAGTGTTTCTGTGTTTAACGGGGTCTTGCCTTGTACATTTTCATGAGCTTTTGCTCTTCTCAAGTAGTGTTGCTCTTCTGTCTGCTTCCCAAAATTGATGCTAGTCTCCCTGTTAAAGAATTACTGTGAATATTCTAAAAAAACCCTGTATTTTTTTGAAAGTATTGTCAAATACTGTTTAAGTTGGTTTAACTTAGAGTAACCGTTTGATGAATGCTTCATAAAATTCTTCTTTATCTTTTTAGGTTTTTGAAAATGTTGTACAAATTTTCGACAAAGAAGGCTAATTCCCAGCTTGAAACTCCATTTAAACTTGTGCTTGAATCTTGCTTGAATAGCTGCTACTGCAGTCCACTCTTTGTAATTATTTTAAAAGATTTTTTATTTTTTTCACATATCTAATGATGATTGGTAAAACAGCTGATTAGAAATGGATCTTTTTTTCAAATAGGAAATCATTTCTTGTGGCTATAGTATACAAGTTTCAGGGTTCTCCATTAGTGCAAGTTCAGTTACTCACATGGCAGAAACACAGTTAATATATCTTTCTGAAGAAACTGTTTATTCTGTCACAGCTCTGTGCCTGTCATGGGCAGTCCTTCTTCCTTAGTGCTGTACACCTGCTTTCTTTTTAAAGATCAACTGAACAGCAGCATTAGTCAATGAAGGACCCATATACCTTGGGTTTTTTTGGATGCTTGGACCAAATTTAGCAGAGTTTTGTTGGTTTTTTTTTTTATTCAAAGTATAATTTTGCCCAAAATTCCCTTATATCCCCAGACCTGAATTCTCTAAGTCAAGCTACGGTTAGTGTGAGAATCTGTTTTAGCAGTTGCCAAGAAACTATTACATTTGCTTTTCAGGAACAGACATACAAAGTACTTAATGAAAAGTGGTGCTTCCTTTTATGACTCTGGATGTAAACTGTCTTGCAAGTTTTTGGATGACATGGCCCTGGATTTTTCCTTGTTTTCATTTGCAAAAGATTGAGAAAGTCAGTTTAGTATTTCAATACTCATTTATCTTAAATGATAGTTATGTTCTTAACTACAGCATAGTCTTCACAAGATGGCAAAGTTCTTTAAAAGTGTACAGTAGGTAAAATCTGACAGTTCTGTCTTTTGTAACAAGTGGAAAGGTTTTTCTTTATTATTATTGAAATACTGTGTTACCAAATGCTTTAAGGTTTGTTACCTGGGGAAATATTTTTATGGTTAAACTAGTGAATATGTTTCCCTAAAAACATGTAATTTTAATAGCTGTTTGTTTGAGAAGTTTGTAAGTTATTGCACCTTTGTTACAATGTGGACAGCTGAGGGGAAGATAATTGCAGAAAAAAAGTTTTGTTCCCTGAAACAGAGTCCTGCTTCCCCATGTTCTCTTGAATAAGCCAAGTGCAGTCAGCAGGAGGAGCTGGGGTGAGCAGGGAACTGGTTGAAACAACCTGGTTGAAGTGTTTGCACAGATATGGTGCAATTTTGTCTTTTGTTTAAGCTTTTCTGTCCCCTATATAGTATGCATAGGTCTGGAGGGGCCCAACCATGCATTCCTTTTGTGCCCTAAGCTTCCACTGATGGCATGAAGATGAGAGTGTTAACTGATTTTAGTGCTAGAGTGGTTGTACCTACATTAACTGACGCTCTAATTGGTTTGTGACATGCTAATTACACAGAATTGCAATTTGGAAGTCTTGATGCTCAGCTTTTCTTTACTCATGACTTTCTCTGTTTAGGAGAAGGTTTAAATTAAGCTTAGTTTTTAATTAGAATCAGCTGTGTTGGTCCTCATCTTGCAGTCAGATTTTTATTTTCAGGAATTCTTATCTTGCTGAGGTTGTTGAGGCTCCTGGACTGGGGAGGAGATGGGTGCAGAACCAAGGGTAAACTGCAGTAGCTTTTCCAGCCTGGTACAGCTGTTTACTATAGCAGAATATATGGACCATGACTGCTTTTATGAGTGTGGGAGGCCAATTCTCTCACTTTATGAATTTCTCGTTTAGAAAAATAAAATAAGAAAACCTGGAATTTAACTCTTCCTGTGTAAGTATGCTGACATGGATAGGATCCAGCAAAACTGCATGTTTTAATATGAAGGTTAGAATCAGGGATTTTCAAAAAATACTTCAAACTGGGTTCTTTAATCCAATTAGAGAGATTTCATTAACTCTTGCTTCTAAGCTACTGGTTTTTACAAGTTCTGTTCAGAATTTTCTCTCATCATATACTTTTCTATGTATTTAAGTGCTGAAACAAAAAACCAACCTCTGAAGTAAGTTTTAGAAAAACACCCAACGATGTTTTGGCAGTATTGAATTCGGAGTGGATTGTAATGTGTCTGTGCAAGGACTAGATTTTTTTTGTCATTTTATTTATTGAAGATGCCATTAAATGTGTTACCACTTCTTTTGAGATGGACTTACGATTGAAATAAAAATTAAAGGCAATACGCGGATGTGTTGTGTCCATTTAGCAGCAAAACTGTATAAAGAATTTGAGGAGATCAAATAAACTTTGTTCTGTGGCTTAATGAGTGCTTGCCTTACAGTTATCTGCCACAAGGGATATTTTTCAAATATATCCATCTATATAAAGTAAGTATTTCTTCGAGTTAAATACTTCACGTGGCCACATGCACAGGTACGTGTATAAAAGTTCAGTTTTCATCAAAAACCATCAAAACTGAAGTCCTGAAGATCCTTTTAGGCACAGGAGAAGATCAGGCCATTGCTTGTGGCATTGATATGTTTTCTTGATTTCACAGGTTTATCAAATGACTGTATTCATATAGTTGTGCAGTGATGATTCATTTGGCATGTGTGAAAGAAAAGTGACTTGGAGTGGTTTAGGAAACACAAACCTATTGTGCACCTGGTGTTGAGAGACATTTTTTGCCTGGATTTCTCATGATTCCTTGTTCAATCAGCAGTTGATGCCCTGACTGCCATTCTGCTGGCTTTGCAGCATGTGTGTACGTGCTATACTCCAGGCTGTTCTTAAAGGACACTTGCACAGCATAATATTCTCTAGAAAAGAAACTGCGAGGCTGCCTGGCTCATTTTATAATAACCCACTTTATGTAAAGGTCTGTTACAAAAGAGGTTGTTCTGTCATGTGTAGCTTCCCATTAAACAACTTGTTGAACTTAAAATCATAGAATCATTTGGGTTGGAAAAGACCTCTAAGGCAGATCATCCCTTCCAACTTGAGACTTTACACTGGAAAGGTTTGCAGAGCTGGCCTGAAAGGGGTGGGGAAAAGCAGGGGATTTTTCAGTAGTGTTGGATACCTTTCTGCTGGTAAATCTGCAGAGACTAAACTTTTGCTGAAACCTCACCCTGAAGTTGTAGCATCTCCTCGGGGACAGACTAAAAGGGGCAAAGCTGCCCATTGGATTTGCACCTTTTGGACAAATATTTTGAGTTAAGTCTCCCACTTTGAGAGTAGGAGGAAGCAGAGAAGACCATAAGCACACACTTGAGGATTGCCTCAGTGTAAGATATCCCCACTAGGAACAATTTGTCCTTAACAAGAAGAGCTGGCTCATGAGGGAGTTCTGAGGTCTTTTGGAAAATTCTGTGTCTTACAACAGTGGGGAGGTGTATGCTGCTGCCCAGGCTGAGCTGGGGAGAAGGGGAGAGTTAAATGGAAAAACCACTCAGTTCAGACTGGAGCTGCCAGCTGTCGTTACCGGCTGGCAGTTTCTGGCTGCCAGCATTTCGGAAAGTTGCAGCTTAGGGGATTACTTTCCTCCTCTGGTGTGAGCTTCAGGACCGGTTCGGTCCCTGTTGTGGCACAGATGTCTCTGAAGGCTACGATCTGTGACAGCTCTGCTGGCCTTCTGCTCTGAGGGGCAACAGCTGGCTCCTTGGCACAAGCAGGTTATTTCTTCAAGCCGTGGTGCAGCTGGAGACCCAGGGCTGTGCCTTGCCACAGTCCAAACATCCCAGAGTAAATGAAAACTGCGAGACAATGTGAAGAGGATTTGCCTGATCAGGTAACAAAGGAGACAAAACATTAGATCATATAAAAATATTAATACAAGGTTTCATATAGCAGCAGTGTGCACACTCTTGGATCTGCAGACTTTATAAGCCTTCCAGGGGAGATAGGGGAGCATGGGAGAATTTAATCTTGCATCTCTCTGCTATTTTTCATGGATTGCTTAATTTAAGATGGTAGGTTTCAGCCTGTGTATTTGTAGAGTATTTCTGTTGGTAACAATAGGTGCCTTTATTGAGTCTTCTAATCTCAGCTAAGGTATGCTCTATCCTCTTTGCTTTCTGCCTTTTAATGCCTTTTCCTTACCTCTCTGAATTGCAGATGCTCTTTGGGATAGGGAAGGGGGTGCTTTTGCCAATCTCTGTGTGCTTGCTAAATAAAGAAAACCTTTAAGCCTTCCTTTGGAGCAATCTGAACCTGTTTCTGACATGAGCTTGGTACATAAGCTGTTACAAAACCAACATAAAGCACATTCGTTTGTTTTTGTTTTTTTGTTTTTTTTTTGTTTAGTTTTTTTTTTTGGTTTTTTGTTTGTTTTTCCCAGCTACAGGAAATCTCTGTGTAGTACCTCTGCTCTTTTCTCCTGTGTGAGTCAGATCAGCTGTGTCTGCCTTGCTTCAGCATGGTGCTTAGCAGCAGCTGCATGAGAAAACCTCCTCAGTCACTAGATGTTAAACCAGAGTTGTGCATCAGTGGAGGCAAGTGAGATGGTTGAAGAGGGGAGAGAAAATGCTTAAAGAAGCTCAGTCAATTCTTCACTTGTAAGACTTCAGCTTTAGATAAATACCTGTTCTACAGGGCAGCAGTGCTTGTGGGGCCCTGCTATTTCATGATGGTGCTGTATAGAAATTAATGTAAAAGCACTACCTGCCAACAAGTTCCTCATCTCCCCTTGTTCAGTCTGCCGCCTTTAATGCCAGGGGTTGTGGAGACAGGATTTTTTTCTTCAGGATAACACTGTAGAAACTAAACTAGGCAGGATGAAAGCAGCATGAGCCTTGCATGTGAAGTGGGAGATACACAGTGTATTTCACTGTGGGCAGCAGTGCCAGGCATTTTCATCATCCTGGCTTATAACTGTGTTCAGAGAGCAAAGCAGAAATTTTCTCTCCCCCTCAAATGTTTGGCAGAAAGCTTGCTTTTGTCTAAAATGCTTCTTAAGCACTGTGTGAACCCTTCAGTCCTAAACCAAATACCAGTTTGAGTTGTGCTTTTTCTATCCAATTTACAAATAGGAGGGTTTGGTTTAGTTTCTTGTAATAGCTGCTGCAGCGAGACAACTCTTGGAAAATACAAGGCACCATCCCAAAAGATGTTATCTGCTTTACTCTGGAGGGCTTTGTAGCACAATGCTGTTTCTGTGTGGTGAGAAATGGCACAGATTGCTGTGTGACTACCAGAGTGTGATGGGCTGGGTATGGTACGTGAAAATGGTGTCCTGGACAACTTCTATTTAGTGCCAAGAGGTATAAAAAGAGATTTGGGGATAGAATTAGATCAAGTCTTAGGATTAAAGCTTAATCTGTGGTGGAGGTCTTCAGGACTGTTGGGATGTATCAAGGTGCATGGAGGACATAATATCTGGTGGTCCTCTCTCCTGACTGAGCAGAGTGTGGCAGTGAAGGGGAGTTGGGCTCCACATCAAAAAGTTCTCTTGATCAACTCTTTCTGTTCAAGAGTTTTTTCATCTAGCTTTGATCAAGAGATCACCATCTTTGATCAAGAGATCTGATTGGATCTTTAGGTTTCTGTTCAGGGCATTACTACTGTTGTCTTCTTAAACCAGAACCAGCTGAAGTTCCCAGCTATGGTCACCAAGTATGCTGAGGTCTGTAGTGTGTTTTAAGTCAAATACCTCTGTTCTGTCTGAATATCCCCTCCAGCTTCATTTGGATGTGATGGAAATCATCAGGGAGAGGGAGGACTGGCACAGTTAAAGCTGCTGTTCCACCTCATGTTCCACACACAATTTTTTATGAGAGTGAGTTACTTTCTGGTAGCTGTAGTGGCTTCCTTACTTCCATTTTCCCTTCCAGGCCATGCATGCTGGATGCACAGGAGTTCCCAAGGCATAGCAGTATCTCCATACCCCAAGAGGGGAGGTGGTAGCTGGGCCCTGGAAGAAGCCCTTTGGGCAGAGAAGAGAACAATAGCATAAAACATCCTGGGTGCATTTTTCAAATGAAAGTATAATGAGGAATATTTTTTTTCTGGGTAATCAAAATGTCTGTGGAAAAGAAACAGGGATGATTTCACCATGTTCTTTCTAATTTAAAATTTTCTGTGGAAAGAAAGTGCATTTGACCACTTCCTTGCGACAGCAAGCACAGGGGTTTAAGTGCTGTTCCTGAAGCAAGCATTGCTTTTGGCTTACTATGTGTGACTCCTTGTGAAGCTTCCCTGGGCTCTTGGATGCTGCTCTTGCCAGTGAGAGCAGATTGCTTCCAGCAAGAAACATCCCACAAAATTATGTATGTTCTTTAAGAGAAGTACCAAGATTTTCTGCTAATTGCAAAAATACATAATGGATGCTTTCAGCATCTGTTATTTATTCTCTAACCAGCTTTCATCCAAAAGTAACTTTTAAACAAACATTAAGATTGAGAAGTGTAACTGTTTCAATGTGTCACACATTTCTACTCACTCCAGTTTAATGATGTTTGAAACTTGTGCTTGGAGTTGACTTCTAGTAAGAGGCAGAAGTTGTTTTTATCTCTAGCTCGGAGACGTTCACAACATGGAGAAGGTGGTGCTTGGTGCCAGAGATGATGGATGTCTCTGTGCTCTTTTTTGAGAGCCAAAGCCCAGCAGAGGATTTTTCTCACACGACAGTTGCTTCGAGGCACCACAAGGAGGGGTGCAAGGCTCGCGGAGAGCAGGATGCAGCTTAGAAGTGGCATTCATGGGATGCCCAGTACTGCCCGTATATTGAAATACCTGATTTTTAGTTTAAAAGCCTGACTATTTTTAACGGTGTGACTTTAAAAAAAAAAAAAAGAAAAAAAAATCCTTATAAAGAAGTAGTTTTTTGGTTAGTTTTTTGTTGCACTGAGGTGGATATGCTACGTTGGTAACTTGACAGCAGTCATTGCCAATCCTTTTTTTTTTTTTTTTTTTTTTGTAGTAATTTTATTCAATTGTATCTAATGAGAACAACTAGATGGAGACAACTTAATTGTTTTGGCTGTTCTATGCAACCACATTCGTCACAGCGTGGACCAAAAGGTAACTCTCTGAGACAATCTTGAATGAGAGTTTGCAACTAGTAAAGGAGTTTGATACCTGGAAGCTGTGGCAGAGAAGTGTTTCTGGTGTCTCTCCATCCCAGAGTGCCTTAGAAGTGAGCTCTACCCTGGGATGGCAGAGGGGACACTAAAAGCAAAGCTGCTGGGAAGAGCTGAGTGGTAAGCACCTGATTCCCTCCCACAGGAAAATTTTAGAGAGAAAAGACAGTAGCAACACAGTCAAAACCTTAATTGCTGTGTCTGTTGATAGATGTTTTTTGTCAAAATTTTCTAGTTGCCCTTCTATCCTATTATTCCTTCCAAATGACCCTGGTGGAAAAGCATGGACTAGTTTACTCTTCAGGCATGGCTGTGCAGATGCTGCCTGAGTATCCTTCAGCAATAACAAGCCCGTGCTTTCCCAAAAGGACCTCAGGGTGGGGGAACGGGAAGAGACAGAATGGGATTGGCATCTTGGCTGGTGCAGGACAGAAATGAGAACTGTGGAGGTGCCAGCAGGGTTAGGCTTCGTTTTGACAACACTTTGTGCTGGGGCATGGCCAGTAATGCTGACCATGGGGCATGAGCAGGACTGGTACCAGCAGCCATCCCCTGGGTAGGCTCAGCATCTCTGCTGTTCCAGTGGCATCTTGAGACACTCGCAGAGCAGCACTGCTGCCTGGGGGCTCAGCACCAAGGAGTTTGTAGCCCCTTTGCAGCAGATCTGTTCCTCTCTGCTCAGATGTGCTGCCATTTTCTGAGCAGCCTGTGTTACAGACCGGGAGATCAATGTACAAAGGGACTCTCAAATTTGACAGAAGTACATCACACATGTCTGGCAAAAGGAGAAATAGCCTTTGCAAAGAGCAGCTGCTCAAATTTGACCAAACCGGCTCCCTGCTCAGCACAGTTAGCAGGACAAGGTCTCTTAAGAAGGGCAGGCTAATTGGGGTTTAGGAGAATTCCCTGCATCTCTTCAATTTGCCTCCAAAGTTAGTCTGGGTGTTTAAGTCAGGATGTCAATTCTGCTGTTTTTCCAAAGAAGAGGAGAGGGTTTTTTACCTGGGAAATTCGTCAATGCAATTTTTAGAGCACCTGCTGATGCTGGTAGAGAAGTGCCTCAAGAGCAATTTATCATAGTTGCGGGCAGAGTCTGAGAACCAAAACTAGCTTGGATGTCCAGTTGTCCTTGAAGTATGTGACATCTGTCAACACTCATGTTCCGCCTGCTAAAGCCCATCTGCACTGCAGAGTAAAAGACTAGATCATTTTGTTTCAAATTACATGGGTTTTTAAAAGTTAAAAACATCAGTTAATGAAAAGGATAAGGCACGAGTGACATAAGCATCAATAATAATAATTAAAAGTCTTAGCCTTAATTTCGAAAATTAGGGGAAAATGATGCATCCATTAACTGGCACTGTGATAGAGACTGCTCTGGAGAAGGGAGATTTTGGGTCTCTTTGAGGGAGCGGGTAGGTTTCTGCTCTCTGAGCAGGCACAGGGTCACCACAGCAGCTAATGAAGGTTGGAAGAAGACACTTAATTAGCTGGTTGTTATTCTTCCATTATGAGCAATTCATTAACTGCTGCCTTATCTACGCTGCTGTTCCCTGAACTTCGCAGTCCTTTAACAACACGAGCTCTGGGGGAAAGGGGGAGATGAGAGCCCCCACAAACAGCAGAGGAGATGCTGACAGCGAGGAAATGGGTAAGGTCTTTGGCAAACACCCACATGTGAGAGTCCTTAGCACAAACGCTGATGTGCTGCTAATTGCTCTAATTGGTTCCAGCAGCGAACCCAGCCCAGCTGGGTGAGGACAGGCATTTACCAAGTGGGCTCCTCCTGGTCCCCAGGAGTCAGTGTGGGATTGCTGACAGGATAGCACACGCTGCGAAGGAGGGCTGCTCCTGCAGCCCCAGCTTTGGGACCCGGGGAAGGAGCAGAGGTGAGAGCTCTCGGTTTGGTTGTCACCGAATCCGTTCGCTCAGGGGCAAAGCTGCTGGGTCCTTTGGGCTGTGAGAGGGGAAGGTGCCGGGGCGGCTTTGACCAGTGCCAAGGAGCTCCCTTTCACAGGGCATTACTGGAGGCAGGGTGGGCACAGAAGCCCAAAACCTCGGGATCCCTTAGGCAAAGGTCTTTCCCATTCTCCAGGTTCCTTTTCCCCACCAGTAAATGCCCCAAAGCTCCCAAGCTGCTGAGGAGTTTGATAACTGAGGAGTTACTTAAGACTTTGGTGCCCCAAAACCTTCGTGACTGGAAAGCCTGCCAGGCACTCAGGGAGCATGAAATCCGGTTAGAAATCATCTGAAGCTTGGTTTTGGTGGGGTTTTTTTGTTTGTTTGTTTTTTTTTTTTTTTTTTTTTGGTCTTTTTTTCCCCCTTCTTCTTCTTTTTTTTTTTTTTTTTTTTTTTCTTTTTTAGTTTGTTTCTTTCCAGTAACCACAAGGAGTAGGAAAGATTTTTTTTTTTCTTCTCTTTTTAAGTGGACTCAGATTTCTCTATCATCTCTTGGAACTTTATTTAAAGGAAAAAAATCCTACCCAAGTCCCTGTGACTCCAGTATTGAAAGCTTTAAGGAACCATGGCTAGCTCTATTCAGTGGGAAAACTTCCCTTGCTATCTCTGTACTGGAAGCTTTAAATTTAAATTGAGAAAAATGAGTAAAGGATAACAGGTGAAAGAAATGCTGAAGGTTAAATGAGTTAGCACACACCTGTAGCAAATCAGTGAGCCTTGCTTGCTGGAGGAGTTGCCCTGGTTTAGCAGACCTCTGGCAAGATCTGCCTGCTCTGCCCTGCCCACAGATCAGCAGCAGGTGTGATGCTGAGAGGTTGGTCTTTTCTTGGGTGGTTTTAAGTCAGAACCAGCTCTAAGTAATGGGCTGAGCTGCATGAGTAAACCCTGACCCCTCCTCAGCAGGTGACAGAGGTGAGACAGAAGGACCATGACCCACCAGCCCTGTTCTCTGTTTCATGTACAGCCGATGCCATTTTCCCTTTTCTGCTGCAGAACGATGTTTTTATCACCTGAGAGGCATAAGACAAATGGGAACTGTTTGTCCTACTGCCGAGGTGCTGCTGTGGACCTGCTGGCTGTGGCTGTGCCTGGCTGCAGTGACAGACCCTCTGCTCCCCAACAAACTCCTGGCCTTGACCCTTTGTGCTCTTGTGATGGTGGGAGCAGAGGAGGTGGGTTCTTTGTGTTCCTTAAGTCTGGGTGTCCATTAGAACATGGCTGTGTCTAGGGGGTCAGTGGAGGGGAGGGATTCTGCTGCTGTGGGCAGTCAGCCTGACCCTGCCTTGTGTAGGACACATGCAGGGTGGGGACAGGACACCAGTGGAGTGCTGCACTGTGTATTGTAGGTGTGAAACCCTGTCTGGGGAATAGGTTCACCAGGTGGGCATGCGTGGGGACATGGGACTCCTGTCTGGGCTCTGCTGTCCCCATCCCCACACACAGACACTGGTCCCCAAAACCTGCTTCTTTAGGGGTGACATTTCTAGTGTCCCACAGGGCTCCTGGGGGTGAAGTCACTACCAGCATTTTTCTGGATGTAAATAAAGCCCTGAGCTCTCCTATTATTTTAAAGAAGCTGCCTCCCACATGTGACTTGGGTGTGTGTTGATGGGAGCCTGCTGCAAGGGTTTAGTCTGAAACCAAATCCCCTCTCCCTCTGCCTTTCTCCCTGAAATGGGAGCTGTCATCATCCTGCTCAGTCTTTTAAGTCAGCCTGAATGCAGATTGTCTCTCTTTACTGACAGGAAAGAGTCTGGGATGCTGCATGAGGCTGTGGCTCTGTTTTAAGGTGTGCTGTCACTTGCTCTGTGGTATTTGCCTGGTCTCCTCTGCCTCGTGGCTCCAGTGAAGGTGCATTCCTGATGAAAGCTTTCCTGTAGTGAAAGTGGGGCTGATGGGAAGGCTTGGAGGCCTACGAGCAGACCTGTTGTTGAGGCCACTGTGGTCTCTTAGAGCTGTTGGTAGGGAGAGGAGGAATGACAGACAGCCAGGGTGGCTGCAGGTCCCCCGCTCTCTGTGGGTGAGAGGAACCCTGGGGGTCACCCCTCTCCTCATGGGGGAGAGCATGGCTCTGGGGTGGGTGAGGCAGGCAGAAGTTGGGGTCCTGCTGCTCCCTGATAGAAAACACAACCATGAAACTGCTTGAAACACCCTTCAAGAGTAACAAATGTACCAGCAGTTGCTAGGAAGCTTTTGGGGATGGACCAGCGTTGGGATGTTCTCTGCTGAGGCCTGGCTTGAGAGCATTGGGCTGATTCAACGGGGAGATGATAAACCCAGGGGAAACATAATCCCTCTGACAGGGGTGAAATAAGCTCTCACAGCAGGTACCTTTCCCTGCTGAGTGGGGTCTTTTCCCTTTTTGGCCCCAGCCCACAGCCACTTGACAGGGCCATCTTTAACCGTGTCAATCAAAGGGCAGTGGAGAAGGGAAGGCAAACAGGAAGAGCACAGTGGAAGGGCAAGTTTGAGTGACCTGATGATGGGGTGGGGACACAAATCACTGGAGCGTGGGTGAAATGAATGGCTCCAGCAGTGAAATTCTCAGTCTTTCAGTGAACACAAGGAGGGAAAAGCTGTCTGGCTCCAGGACAATACCTGGTGACTTGTGTAGAGGAAGAGCTCTGGCACCGACCAATGCATGAGGCTGATGAGAAGTGATCTGGGCAGGTCATTCAGAAAATCTGGTTTGCTGGCCTGGGAAGGACGTAATCACCTTGGACTGATGTTATCTGGGAGGCTGTGTTGAGGAGGAGGCAGTGAAATGGGCAGGCAAGCAGGAGCCTCTGGCTCAAAGTCAAGCCTTGAGATCCCAGGGAGGGGTGATGCTGGTGGGAGAGGGGATTTGAGTCACCTGTGCCGGGGAGGGATGCAAGGCATTGGAGGAGCTGGCTGGGCTGAGGCTGCTTTAAGCTGGCTCAACTTTATCCATGTCCTTTCTGATGCTGGGTGCAATAGTTTTCAGTTCTGTTTCTAAGCACATTGTTTTAATGCGGTTGGTAACTTGATTCTCCCTCCCCCAAAAGGAAATTTCATCAATGTGTGTAGTTTTTCAGAAAAGTTTTAGTTTTTATCTGCATGCACACCTTTGGAACTAGAGGTTAACATACCATAGATCCTGGCTGAGAAAGGGTGAGGCTCTGGACATCACTGTGTCCCAAATCCTACAAGATTCCAAATTGTGGCTCTCAGTAGGAGCTAGGCATCCAGCACCTGATCAGTGGAGCTGAAGTGACTTTCCCAAAGATTCTGGGGCACAAAAGGTAAAAGCCTCCAAATATCCCAGCCAACATTAAAGCATGAAAGCATCTTGTCTCCTCCTTAGCCTGCATTAACAGGCAACAAACTCATGGTTCTTATTAGCACACAACCTTGTTCATATTGGCTGGTTTAATACTGAAATTGGTATATTTCTCAGTTAATCACAAAAACGTCTTGGTTTATTATTATTTTCATTGACATTCTTATTTTCAGATGACAATGTCATGAATAGGAGGGGCCTGCTGAATAAACAGCTATTGCCTTTCTTTGTGAAGAGATTATGTTTTGTTGTGCTTGCAAAAATGGCTTCTGCTGCCATGTGTTGCCCTTTAAAAGCTAAAGAATAATAAGTGAGCAAGAGCAAGCATCTCAGATACAGTGCCCATTTGGAAGGAAAAAGCAGGTTTGGTATTGTGTGTGTCGTTCAATTTATTTTATGTTAATTTGATCTTTTTCATTTTGGTGTAGCCTGATTAGTTCCACATGTTTTCCCTTAAGGATTGGACAGTAAAACTGCTTGTCTGAGTCATCACTAAGATAAATAATTGGCAAATTCAAGGTCTCATCTCCTAAATCATTCCACAGTTGCTCGTGGCCCTCACAGAGCTCGGTTGCTTGTGCGCTCGAGCCAGCGGCTCAGTCCCCAGCCTGGGCTTTCACTGGTCCCAGGAGACCAACAAACCTGATTCCAGAGCCTCACATCAGCTTGTCTTGGCACATCTGCTGGAAGAACACGGGGAGCCGCTGGGATCCTGTGGTCAGGGCTGGTATTTACAGCCAGGGCAGGGGAGCCTTCCCAAAATGGGCACCCTGGAGTGCACACCTGGCAGCTGTGCCACCCCCCTGCACGGGGCTGGGGACTTGTCCTGCATGGAGCTGCTGGGGCATCTCCTTCTCGCTGGGTTTGCTGACCCACAGCTCAGGAGGTGCTGACCTCTGTGATTTAACAGGCTGATCCTGAAATGGGCCGTCTCAGCATCCTTGTCTTTTCCAGCTGCAGGTATCAGTCCCAGGTCCAGCTGGCCTAAACATGACCCCACTCGTGGGTCCTGTAGAGTAGCCATGAGACAGAAAATGAGAACATCAATATAGGCCCTGGGGTCCAGCTGTGTGTGAGCATTGAGAAGTCTGAGAGGGACACAGAGCTGCTTCTTCATATGTGGTGGTTGTTTGGTTTCTGAGGAAAGCATGAATCCCTCTACTTAAGAGAGATGTTGGACTTCAGTGTTTCTGTCCCTGTGGGTTATTTCTGGCTTGGATTACTTTTTTAAGCAGTGCCACTTGTGTCTAGTGGAAATCATATCCAAAGTGTAACCCCACCATGGTTGGAGAAGTTGTACTGCTGTCCTGGGAATGTTAAAGGAGCTGAACTGGATGGTCCCTTGTCTGGATATGTTGTTTTTGTTGGTTTACTTTGGGGGAGGGAGTATGATTGCATTTTAAAATGAAAGAAAGTGCCAAAAGCAGAATGAGAGACAGCTCAGTGGTGATCTCTGAGCTTAAGGAAAAACAGTGTAAATCTGGAACAGGCCCATAGTCTTCAGAGTGGGCTCCAGGCTTCTGAGCAGCAGAGTCACAGTTTCTGCTGAATTGGAAAAATAAAGCAGCACAAATGCCTCTCGTGAGAGGTCCTGGCCCCTTGGCTCGAGTCAGGCGTGTTTGGAGCAAATCTGATGCCTTGAAAGGGAAGCCACAGAGCCTCAAGGAGACCACTGGGGATGCTGGGCATGGAAATGCAGAGCCCTCGCCTCCTTTGGATGGTGTCAAGGAGTTAAAGGAACTGAAGCTGAAGGAGAATGAGTGGATTGTGCTTTGCTGGAAAAAAAGGTCACCTTAAGACACTGTAATGTGTGATGGTGACACCTGTGAAAGCTAAATTGGCTCATTGAGTTAAAGCTGAGCACTTTGGTGTATGTGTCCCCATCAGGGCTCCAGCTCCCTTGGCTTTTGTGGTGGCAGTTTGGGACGTGGGCATCCAGGGCCACTCAGGGGCTCCTCGGGCAGGTGCCTGGCTCGGATGCTGCGTGCAGGCACTGCTGACAGTGTGGACACCTGCTCGGCTGGGGATGTGACCCAGGTCTTGTGGTGGTGCTAAGCAGGAGCCAGAGCATTGTCCTCTGTAATGCTTACATTATCCCAATTAAAACAATGATGAGAAACTCAATGGGCACCTTCCTGCAGGGACTAACCTCTAGTCTGTGGTGGTCTGTCTTTGGTCCTCTCCCTGCTTCCCCTGTTTTTCCAGGAAGCAAATTGGTTATGTAGCGGAGAGCTTTATTTTTGTAGGTCTTGCTTTCTTTTTTTTTTAATTATCAAGATCCTTCTGATTGGGGAATAGGTTCCTAAGAGAGCACACTGTGTGTCCATGAACAGCATGTACCATGGGGTGTCAGCATGGGGCTGGGCTGGGGAGGGGAGTGTCACCCCAGTTCTGGAGTTGTCTGGGTGCTCCCAAGATCTCATCGGCCACTCTGTGCCAGAGGAAAGGAGCTGAGCCAGCCCCTTTCACGGATATTTCCCATGCAAATGATGAACTACCCTGGCAAGACAATTTGGAGACAGCCACCAAGTCTCCTTTTCTTCCCTAATCATTGTCTTATACTCAGTATAAGATTTCTTCCTTCTCCCCACCCTCTTAGCATTTGAATTTGGGTCTAGGTCTAGCTTCTCAAGAAAACAGCTATCCTCTCTATCAGCTGCTTAAACTCTTCTCATCCTCCTATTCCAGCTCAGGAAAAAATGGATTGGTTCACGTTCTTTTGGGTCTAGAGGGTCCCTCCATGTGCAGTGAATATTTGGTACTGCAGAAGAGTAAAAAAGCAGCAGAGGACTGGAACAAGCAATTTGGCAGTCAGTGCAACTGGCTGGCTTGAATTACGTGTTAAAGTTTTGCCAGTTGTCAGTGTGTTGAGCATTTTGTATCATTATAAGATTTTAGGAGTCCCAATTCAGATTTTCTATGTTTTGCTGTCTGAGATTTCTGTGGTTTTTCTCTTGTAGAAAGAAAACTTGCCCAGCAATTTGCTGCACGCATTTATGCCCTTCTTTTTTTAATGTACGGTGGAAACAAGCATCTGAAATCATTCTTCTCCTTCTGACAGCAACATCTGTAAAACCTTAATGCTGGAAGGAGGCAGGAACCAAGAGATTTATAACCCCCTGCTGAAATATTGGAACGACCTTATTTCCCGGCAATTAGCTCTGCTCAAAACATTTTTGTTTCCTATTAGAAGCAATCTACTAACATTTACATTGATGTGTTTAATAGTTGTTGGCCATCCCTGAATTCAAGCAGGCAAGGCAGGAGGAGAGGGAAGGAATATGCTTTGTAAACCCTGAGAGTATTTGTGTTGCATTGTATGTTGTCTGTGTTGATAGTGGTGAAAATATCCATTGTGCTCTGCTCCAGAATGGGAATGACGTCATTTGGGAAAGGGAAGAGAGCTGGTGCTGGCCCAAGGCTTCTCTTCCACTGGAGCATATCAGGACCAGCTCCAGCAATTGCTGGAGAATGGATCTTGATTCAGCTGCAACCCCTGAAGAGTGGAGAGGTGAGGAAAGAAGAGGAAGGAGCAGCACCTACATGCAAGATGGTGTAGGAATGAGTAAGGTCAAATGGCGAGGAGCTGGGTTAAGGAAGGGGTGAATGAATGGATCATTCCCCTTCTTCAGTGGATGCATTGAACTCCAGCAGAGACAGCAGCTCCTGAGACCTCTCTGAGGCCATCAGCAAGAAGCAGATTGTTGAATAGGTGGCTGAGTTTGGGTTTGTTTGGGTTTTTGGTTTGGTTTGGGTTTTTTTAGGATGTTGAGAGCATGGTGTAATGGGATGAGACTGAGAATCAGATATTTTAGGTTGAGTTGCAACATGAGGAAAGCCTTGTGTCTGAATGCATTGAAAGCCTGGGTTGGAAGTGGTGGCAAATACTGTGGCAGTATTGTTTTGTAGGATCAGGGGAGAGAAATGCCTATTTTCTCCTTGGCTTTGAGATCAGGAAGATTAATGTGTATCTAGATGAGGTCCTGAGTGGATCTGAAAAAGATGAATTGTTTAATTGTTGAAAAAGGCAATTTTAGGGATGTTGAAACAAAGTTGCACTTGAAATATTGGGGATGTTTAAGGACAGTGTCTTGTGTCTTTGTTTTGAAATTAACATGCCTTGAAAATGGAAAGAACATAAAAATTACAATTTTGGATATTATTAACTGAATGTGGGATGTCCCTCTGAGGGGCAGCATGGAAGAAAAGATTCTTGGGGAAATGCCATAGCCCTGCAGGTGATGGATGATCACCCTTGGCATTCCAGAGGCTTTTGTTGCCTTTGCTTTCTGGAGGTTTCCTTTACCATGAGATATCATTTTAGGAGTTTGCTCCAGGATGGGCAGCAGATGGTGTCAACTCAATTTTGCTGAAGTCATAGATGATTCACTCCCTTTGGCTGAAAACGAGCTTTTCCTGGCCCAGCTGCTCTTCCAGCTATGCCCCAGTTCCCCATCCCTTAGGCTATGCGGCTGTGTGTGTTTTATAAGGCCAAGAGTTTAGCTGGATACCCAAATGGTCTGGGTTAAAAACTAATCCCTTTTGGGGGTGTGACAGTGAACTGCAGCCTAGAGCTGCAGGCACTTGGGATGGTAACTTCTCAGCCTGGCTCTGCTTTGGGAGCCAAGGCTTTGCAGAGTTGAACACGAATATTCCGTCATGCAGATGACCTCTCTCCATAAATCATCTCGATGGCCAATCCTTGGTCATGGACGTGTTGACATAAATACTTACTAGCACAACTGGAGGTGAAGAGGGTCTTCAGACAGCCTTGGGGAGCAAAGATGTGTGCCCCAAAGTGTACCCGCCCTGTCTACCACCCTTGGAACACTGGTTGGGTTCTCAGTGGAGTTTGGGGCACCTCTGCTGCATCTGGCTGGTGTGGTGGTGAGGGTTGATATCTCTCTTTGTGTATCACATCCAAGTCCAACTGGTTCCTTAGTCTTCATGGATGGCTGGAGCATGAAGATGCAAGCTGAAGACTAAGACACCAAACCTCCTCTGCTGTGTGGAGACACCAGGTGCTGAGATGAGCCCACCTCTCCTGCTCTTTGCCACAGCCTGCTGCAGAGGGAGGGTGCTGCTGTCAGTCATCAGCCTGTCTCACTCCAGGCATTCCTGGCACAAGTCTCTTCAGGTTTGCCTCTTTGTGCACAGTCTGGTAATTCCTCCTGCGAGGAGTTTATTTGTCTTTGCTTTTTCTTTCTGAGAGGCTGGACCAACCCCCTGCTCCCCATCCTCCCCTCCTGAGACGCAGCCTGAAAAATTATCCTTCTCTTCAGCTGCAGACCGAGTCCCTGGCACATGCCTTGGGCTGCCCTGGACAATCCCTGCCCAGCCAGCTCCATGCAACAGCAGGATAACTTATTTACGCATGAGCAGGAGCAACACTCTGGCTGAAAACCCAAGGGGAGAAGGGAGGTTGTTCAGGAATCCTGTTGGTTCCCCCAGCAATGGGGGAATGGCCATGGATCAACTTATGCTTTAAGCATCAGAAGGTGAAGGGCTGAAGCAAATTAATGTAGGCTCTGGTGAGAGGAAAAAACTCAGGTGAGTCTTATGGTAGAGGCTGGTGCTTTTCTGAAAGGGACAAGGTGCCCTAAGAGCCTCTTTAGTACATCTTTCCCTGTGGAATTATTTCCATAATATCTACCCCACAGACACTACTTGTCCCCTAATCAGTGCTGTGGGCAGGGGAGCACCAGGGAGGATTTTCCCCTCATTACCGGGTCCGTGTCCCCAGCCTGTGAGTGGTGTACCTGTGCAGTGCTGCTGGGACCATAAGGGCAGTGGGAGGACCAAGCCAAGGTTGGATTGGACTCTGGCAGCTTGTTTGGTTTGGATCTTGTTCCCAGAGCTTCATCTGGTCACAAGGGCTGTGCAGCTGGGAGGAAGGATGCAAACTGCTCCCCACTCTTAAGTAGCCGGAGGCATTTGGGGAAGATGATGTCTCCATCTCACACAGGGCACCAAGGACTCATCCCATGCAAAGCTGTTCTGCCTTCAGCTGGCCTGGGAGCAGCTTCCATATGTTCCCCCTTGAAATGGAGGGTGCCCTGCCTTTCTCCTCATCTGCTGGACAAAGAGGCTTTTCAGCAGTGGAGATGCCTTAATTCAACTGGGTGTTTTAACTGAAGGATGTTTCTCTGTGCTTTGGGTGTTTCTTTGTGCCAGAGACTGTCACAATGTGTGGGAAAGTCCCCTTTCCCTTTTCCTGAAGGACAGGTTTCTTTTCACCTCCCAGCTGCAAGCAGAGTCAGCACACATATTTATTTAGGACCAGGGATGTGTGTGTGCTTGTGTTTTGTTGGGTTTTTTTGTTGGTTTTTTTTTTTTTTTGAAAGTACAATGTTGTGGCGGCCAACAGCTAATCCTAAATTTGGGATGCCTGACATGGTAATGAGAAAACAAACCTTCCTGCACTTAAAATGAGTGACAGGCCAGGTTTGGCCCCAGCAACCTTCAGAACTGGTTTGACCTTGCAACCAGATCTCCTGGGCTGACTGACAGCTTTTTACAGCCGCATTAGGGCTGAGCTGACCTTGTTTATCTGGGCATTCACCTGGGAGGCAGCAGACATGTCCAGGGATATTAAGTCTCAAGCTGAAAATGTTTGCTCAGGTATTAGGGGGAGAGTTAATTTAGACTGAATGCCTCCGATGTGGCACCAGCCACTGCTCTGAGGGACACTGTGCCCCCTGGCTGATGACAGTCGGTTTAGACTTTCTCTAGAAAGTGGAATCTCCTTTGAGTGGAGCAACGCAGAGCTCTTCAACTCGCTCTGAATTGCTTTTCACATGTACTGTGTTTGGGGTTTTGGTAAAACAGAGCCCAGGTGAAGGTGCAGGTTGATTTTCCTGCAAAGGGGTCTTGCAGCTGGCACCACAAATGCGTTGGACCACGTGGGCTCACTTTGGTTTTGTGAAATATGACACATGTGAGCTGGCATCTGTCCCAGCTGTGGTTGGGATCCCTTTTACCTGTTACCCACCAGCTCCTCCTTCCCATGCAGGGGGCTGCACTTCCCCTGCTGCAGTGACTCAGGGAAAGGCTGAGGACAGCAGTGCTTCATCTTTGCTTGTGCAGACCCAGAAGGAGAGGACCAAGCTCTGGAGCTGCCCTCCCCCTGCACCCCAAGGATGGGCAGGAGAGGAGAACCCCGTAGATGCTGCTCTGCCCTGTCTGCTCCTATCTACACATTTGGGAGCATCCAAGGGATGCTGCCTGAAGCCTGATCCATGCTGATGTCACCTGGGGAACTAAGCCATCTCAGCAGAACGATTCCATCTGCTGTGTGATTGGTTGCAGCCTTTGATTTCCAGCAGCACACGTGTGCTCTGGGCAGGTGTTACGGCCCTCCTGCAGTGATTCCAGGTGCAGGCAAGATGATTCTAAATGCAGGGACATCTTGGGATTCAAATATTTAAAAGTTGTTTCTTTGGGCTTGCAGGCAACTAACAGCCCTCAATGTGTGAATGAGTGCCTGGGTGGTCCTGGCTGTGTCCCACCCCTCAGGAGCACAGAGCTCTGCTGTTCCCTGGGGTCAGGCAGGCACCTTCACTGCTGGCATTCTCCAAGTTTGCCTCTCCTGCTCTTTATGATGAATCACAGCCAACCCCTCCTTTTCAGATTCCTCTGGCAAGTTTCTTTTCCTCCTACCATAGTAACTTTTCAAGAGTGAATGTTTCATGTGCCGGCATCCCGCACGTGGGGGTCTGGTCTCTGCTGCATGGGGCTGGGCTCATGGCAGAGAGTGGCTTGGGGGAAATCTGGAGCTGGTAACAACACAGATGTCCATGGTGTGACATCCCTTGCAGATGGAACCCTTCCCTGGTGTTGTAGGGACGATTTTATTTCATTATATCCTTCCTATTTTACCTGTTTGTATTCCCTGCTATCACCTCCTGCATTTCTTCTGCTCGGGTTTCACCTCAGCCCTCTCTCTCCCCTCACACATGCTTGTTTGGGATTGTTGGGGTAGTTGTTTGCTCACTGTGTTGCATATTTCCACCTTGGCATTGGATTTTTGGTCCCCAGCCAAGGTAAGAAGGTAAAATGCCTGTCTAGTGTGAGAGAAGTCAACCTTATCAGGATTCCCCATAAGCAACAAAAACTGAAATCTTCAGGGAGGAAGGCTTTAAAGCAGATTCCTCTGCAGTTTGTGGAAGCAAGGGATGCTTTTCTTTGACTGTCACAGTTCCACAAAAATTTTGAGACCAGATAGGGCAATTAAAAATCCCTCATTATAGGCTTGACTTTATCCAAACATCACAAGTTGTGTTCAAGTGTAAAGTCAGCTGCTGCTCCAAGGGACAGCCAGCCACGGAGCCTCCTGTCTGTGCACCACCCCAGAGCTGTGCCCCTTTCCTCTTTAGTGTTGCCGTCCAGCCCAGGGTCCCAGGTCCCCACGGAGCCTCTCCTGAGGGCCCCAATGTCCCCAGGTAGAGAAGGGAGGAAGGCACAGATGAAAAGCTGCCAAGGAGGAGTTGGATGTGGTGGTGCATTCCACTACTGGAGAAAGAGCAAGAAGCTCACTGGGTTATGCAAGTGCCCCAAATCCTGAATATTAATTTCTCTTCCTGACCCACCCTCCTTGGTCTTCCTCTGCATCAAGTTCTGGCAGGTCTCTAAAGGCAGAGAGCTCACATGAGCAGGAAAGGACCTTTGTATCAACCTGGAAAGGATGTCCATACCAGCTGGTGTTCCTACAGGTTGCTCCTGGGAGCTGGTGGGGAAACACCAGCTGAAGGTGCCCTCTGGATGTGTGGATCCTCAGCACAGCACGAGCGCTGCTGTTGGTCCCTCCTGAATCATTCCACCCTCAGTAATGAGTCCAGCAAAGAGGGGAAGCATTGCAGCAGTTTGGCCTGGAGGGCTGGAAATGTGGCTGCTGCAGCGTGAAGCCTCCCTGTGCTGGGGGAGGCTGGGATCCTGCTGCTGAGCTATTTATTTAAGAAAAAAAATATTATCATTTCAGGCGTTGGCAGCATGGGGTGTATCAGCCATTGTATCAAAGATGTGGTTTTAATGCACTTTCCTCCGCTTAAATGCTATTTGCCTTCTCCTTCAGGCAATTGAATTTAAGAAAACTCTGGTTGCCCAGGTTTTGTTGAACAAATTGGTCCCTGCACACACAATTCCCAGGAGGAGCCAGCTCTGCAGAAACTCTGGGAGCTGTCACTTCAGTGCATGGCTGGGATGGGCTGAACGGATTACCCAGCTCTGCATAGTCTGCTCTTTTATCTGTCTCAAAGCAATGGGAAGCCAGGAATAACCCCTCGGGGTTCCTCTGAGCCCGGCGGTTTCTGGAGCCCGGGGGTCAGATGACTGTTATTGTAGCTAAAGGTGTTTAACCCCAATTGATTTTGACAAGCCCTATTAGCCAACCCCACAATTACTTATTGGGTTTGGAGAGGAACGCTGTCGATTTAAGGCTGGATGCTCTAACCTGAGTGCTGCTGACAGGATGCCATAGGTACCAAAGCTCTTTCTGCAGGAATCGATGGAAAAACTCCCCGTCAATCTTTGGGGCCAAATTCTGGCCCTTCCCCAGGGCCCAGCAGCTCTCAGGGGTATCAGAGTCAGCCCTCAAAGTCAACGGGTTGGGATGAGATGCATGAAGCCTCCTCCTCTGCAAAGTACAGAGCATCCCTGGGTTAGGCTTAAGTAAGCCTTGTTTGTAGTACAGCTGCCCACATCCCAGCCCTGGGGAACTGTGCAGACGCCGTGGGACCTGGTGCAGAGCACAGGAGAGCCTCTGGGAAGCAGCCCAGAACAGGCTGAGAGTTGTTTCTGCTCCCCTTCAGAACTGACCTGTCCCCCAGGTTGTGGAGAAGGGAGCGGAGGGTGTCTGGTACCTGTGGCTGCATGAGCAGAAGGACAGTGCTCAGCATCTTTGCATGCTCAGAACCAATGTTTATCCCATGGGATTGAGCTCAGCAGGCTGGAGTTGTGGCTGGGCAGGCAGAGAAACTGCCTGGAGACTTGTGTCTGTGAGAAATATCAAGTGATGAGTTCCCTGAGGCTCATATCCCAAAGACGCCTGAGATCATTTGGACGTGAATGGGAGTTATGTGCCTGAGTAATCTCAGAGGATCTGGGCTTAACAGTGTTGCTGAATTTCTTTTTCTTTCTTTTTTTTTTTTTTTTTTTTTTTTTTTAATTTTTTTTTTTTTTTTTTTTTAATAGTGCAGCAACCGGGGCAATAAAAGCATGATCTAAAAAGAGGAGATCCTTGCATTAACCCAATGTTTTAACGAAGCGCTGCTCTGCAGGTCGGGTGTAGGTATTTGTAGGTGTCGGGCAGCAGCCTGCTCGTCACCCGTCCCGGGGCACAGAAATGTGACCGTCACTCGTGCGAGGGCAGTTTAGCCCAGAATCTGCTCTCGGGCAGCAGAGCAAGCAGCATCTTGGACGCCCTGCAAGTTTCACACTTGCTTTTGCTCCTCGGTTGCCTGGGGAGAGGAGTGTCCCTCCCAGGGAAAACAAAGAGCCGGCATCGCCTGCCTGGCCGGGGCCGGAGCGAGCGCCTGGAGACTGCCGTGAGTTCTCCGGGAGGTTTTGTAACAAACACCTTGTAAAACGCAAATATTTGAATGGCGACGTTCACGGCTTATGTGCCAGGTCGAGGAACAACTGCTTATGCTTTCTGCTGGCTGTTTGAAACTTAAAGGGTGAACGTAAGGATTTTGCAGAGACAAAAGCATTGAATACACCATTTACATACTCATCCTGCAGTTAGTGAACAGGATTATGAGCCATTTATTTAACAAAGAGACTCTAGTTAATCAGCAGTCTATTTATTGTTTCTTCATAATTTGGCAGTAATTCATAACTACGTCTTGTTTTTCATTATGGGCACAATTGTACTAAGTGTGCTTTCTCCCCATGTACCATCTCTGTATTTTATTTTCCCTTTGAAAATTCCTCATATTCTTAAATAAAGGATCATATTTAAATGGAAAATATTTATTTCAGATGATTGCTTTCAAAAGAACCAGTTCCTTGCCCTGTTTTGTGTTATTAAATTATTTTCTTTGTTTTATTGCAGGCTTTTTTAGCTCAGCCTCTGGAAACCTGGGCAACAGAGGTGGTGGCTGTAGGTGTTGGAAAGCCCTTGGGGTCAGCTTTAGTCATGGATGTCCTGTGTAACTGGGTCAAGTCACCGAATGCCTAAAGGTAAAGAGGATTTTTATGCTGATTTTAGGGCTATTATCAGTTATTTGGCAATGAGTCTCTGGTCTCTGTGCCGATCTGTGGGCTGTGAAGGAAGGCTGAAGTTGCTGTGCTCCTCCCAGCCTCACCTGCCCACTCCTGGCTCTGGTGGGGTCCAAGCCTGACTGAAGGGACTCCAGACTGGAGTTTGGCTTCCACCAGAGGAGATCCCATGCCCCAACCCGCTTGGCTGGCATTGTGGTTTTCACCTGGAGATTCTGAACCACCGAGGTGCTTTAATCCCTTCTCCAGGTGCTTGTCTGACCTCAGGAATTCTGGTTTCCAGTCGTGTGAGGAGAATGGGGCTCTTTGCCTGCTCCCACTGGCAGGCAGGGAGCTGAGGCAGCAGCATGGCCAGGGAGTCATTCCTGGGGTGCTCAGTGCCAGCACAAATCAGGCCATAGTGACCTGCAAAGCCTGGTCCTCAGTATTGTCTCTTCTCCCACCCACTGCAATATTCAGGGGACTGATGATATCAATGAGAGCTCTTGGTGGTGGCTGGGACAGAAACAAATTGCTTTCCCACTAGGAAAAGGTCATCTGTGAAATTTCATGGACAGTTCCCCCCACTTGTTCAACACCCCCTTCACTTGGCTTTTTTTCTTTTTTAAAAATTTTATTATTATTTTTTTCTGTGTAATTGCGTGTCAGACCAAGTGCACTCAGAATGTGAGCAGGGTCTGATACAAGGAGGGTGAAATGAGATAATCCATGTTTTCATCATCCATAGGCCTCTCTTTTCACGGGCCGTGGGCCGTACTTTATTAGGCTGAGCAGCTCTGGGCCTGCAAGAAAGAGGAGCCCTTTCTCATCCCGATGAGAATAGTGCAGTGAATGGATTCCAAGTGTTTACTCAGCATTTGTCTCGTGGTTTATCAAAGGAATGAGGAGGAGGTGCCGACAGACCTTTTGTCCTGCTGATGTGTTATGACAATGTTCCATGAATATGCAGAATGGCAGAAGGGATTAGAGCCAGTACAATTCCCCTCAGGCGCTTTTTTTTTTCTTTTTCTGCCTTTTTTTTTTTTTTTTTTTTGCCTGGGATGTTCAGGGGTTTAAGAGTGACCTGCTCACAGTCAGGGCACTAAACATCAGATTTTCCTGCAGATAGGGGTGTAAAAATCCCACACTTGTCCAAAGCTGTTAGCATCTGACTTGAAGGTTGGCCTGTCTTAGTCACTCGCTGCTCTTTATGAAATTTCGGCTGGCAGGAACTGCCTGGCTGAAAGCTTTGTGTTTTGGGAGACATGGAGATATTGGGGCATAATTAAAACTTGAGTCAATCAGTGACACGTGAAGCCCAGGGCCAGTGGGGATGTGACTGCTGCTCTCTGCTCTGCTGCTGTTAGTGCAGGCTGGCAGTGGTACCTTGCTGTGCTTTCCTGTCGCTTCCCAGAGTCCTGGCCCAGGAGTTTGGGTGTGATTCAATCAACAGTGCTGACATCAGGCATCTTCAGGTGCTGTTTTAGATGGACAGGTTAATGAGAACCCTTTACACACCTCTGAGGTGGTGAACATTATCTCTGTTCTCGGTATGGGGGGAGGTGGAAGCAGTCATGTTGTTCCACAGGTGTAAATCCAGCCTTTGGTGTTACTGACTCCTCATCTCAAAGTAACTGAGCCATGGCCACCAGCTATCTGCTGGTAGAGTGTTTTTTTAGGTGCAGTTATGCAAAGTTGTCCCATAGAAGAAATGACTCTCCATCGGTTTCCTACACCCCAAGAATCTTTTCTGCCCTGATGCTTAAATGGTCTGGCAGGGAGTAAGGGGAATGATGATTTTGTGTCCATTTTGGGCCTTATCCTGGGAGGAAGGGTGTTGGACATGCTCAGCACTGGTCTGATTCTTCTCTTGTTGAAGCCAACAGACCAAAGCACTGCTGAGAGCTGTTAAATCCACCTGAAATCTCCCCTAGCCCAGCCAGAAGGTTGAAACTAGCCCGTTCCACCCTTGCCACATATGTGTAAACTGGCTGTTCTGGCCCTTCTGTGCCCTTCTGGTCTGCCTTTCGTTTGGGATTTTGGTTGCTCTGTGGAGTACCTGGAAGACATTTGGTCTGAGTCAGAAGAGAGGTGGGATGTAGTCTGCTCTCTCTCACTGGGGCCATGGGAATCACCGTGCCTGTGACGACATCTGCTGTGGGGACATCCAGTGAAAGCCTTGGGGAGAAATTGCTATTGTATCCTCCCGTGCAGGGGTATTTGAGCAGTGATGCTGTGTAGGTGGTCAAGGACACCAGGCTGCTCTGTTCCTGTCCCCTTGGAGTGAGTGCTGTGCAGGGCTGAGGTCTGGATCCTGCACAGAGCATCCCATGGCAGGCTTTACCTGTGACTGCTGTTGCCACTGCTTTTTCCCTGGAATGGGTAAGAATTGGGCAGTTTCTTCACAAGCATCAACCTGAACAAGGCCTGTGAGACCCTCTGGGGCATCGAGTTTCTGTTTGCAGAATGAGGCATTTGCTGAGCAGGGGGCTGGCAGGTTTGTAATTTGAGTGTGTGTTGGGGAAAAAGGGAAGAGGCAGAGCCTCCTTACAAGTCCTGGCACTGGCTGTGCAGAGGTACCTGCTGCTGCTCTGGCATGTTTGTTCTCCTTGCTGCAGTCCCTCTCCACCCACCCGGGAACACAAGCAATAATTAGGTTAATGGATTTTGATGAGGTGATCCCAAGCCCGGCTCTTGGCTGGTGGCCCCATGACAGCAGCTGGCAATGGCTCCTGCTGATGGAGGGCATGAGCTCTGATTTGCTCCCTGGGGAGGCTCTGGTTTGGTCTGTGAGGAAAAAGTGACTTCCTATCTCCAGAGGACAAGGACTGTTGTCCAGCTGAGCTGACATCCCCTCTCTGGGGTCTGCTCAGCACTGGGGTGTGTCCATGATTCATCTGATGATGGGGGACCAGAGCCACTTCAAGTTTAGCTCTTAGGCCAGCCAAATTCTGGAGACTGGATTAAAATAAAAGAGAGCATTTTACCCCATCTGCCAGCTCTTGCCACTGTCAGCAGCAGACAATCCCTATGGGGGTGTGCACAAAGACCACAGTTTTCAGGTCATCCTTTACAATGCAGACTCCTCAGTTGTGTAAGGAGTAAAGAAACCAAAACAATTAAATGGGGGCAAATCCTTTCCACTCTGAGAAATCTGTGATGAAAACACAAGGGTTGGCAGCCCTGGGAAGAAGGCCAACCTTGGTGTCATGGGGCATTTACAGCACAGACACCCCACTGCTGAAGCAGCCTTCTGTTCTCTGCTCATCTTTTATCCTCTGGAATTATGTTGGTGGCTGAAAGCTGCACCTGAGTCCCTTTTCCTTAGGGGTGGGCTAAGCAGAGGAAGAACAAGCCCATAGCAGACACCAGCCTCTGGATTTTGTGGGGCTACATGGCAAAGCCATTAGGACCTGTTCGGAATATCTAATTCTGTGGTGGAACCTGCTGAACCCTCTGGTGTGATCTGCCATGCTGATGGCACCCCGTAACTCCTTCATCCTGGTGGATAAGTACATATCTCAAATACCTCTGTGTTGCTGTGCTGCTCACCTGGGACTGGAGGCAGTTCTTTTGACTTCTACTCCACACGAATGTGTTTGAGCCTCTTAGGACTCCTTTTGTCACTGATGATTTTCTTATTTTTCTTTAGGAACTTTATGGCCTGATGTAAGTGCCCAGTTCTTGTTGGCTTGGATTGAAGCTGGATTTCTAACTTTTACTAACCCCTCCCACACTCTTTATGCTGGAAAAATGATTTTTTTTTCTCTTTTGACCCAGTCCCAGACTTGGCCCAGGTTTCCTCTGTCTCCCTCTGCCTCAGTTTCTCTCACTGTGAGGTGGGGAACAAGCTGCCCCTTTTTAATCGTTTAGGTCTACAAAGATTTGCCATGCCTGCTAAGGAAAACACAAGGCAAGAAAATTTGTGTCAAGTTTGTACACTCCAAGTTTGGTGTTCAGAAAATGGATAATATTCCACACAATAGTCCTGTGATCATCTTCCAAAGAAAGGCGTGGAGAGAAAGGGAAAGGAAGCAGGGAAAATCTTTTCCATGCAAACAAAAACTAAATGTATGTGATATATAACACTGTGTATGGGGGAAAAGCTTCCAGAGACACCAATCAGATGCGTCTGCAAAGTAGATGTAAGATTTTTTTGTTCCATCAGAGAGTTTTTGGATGGTGGTTGTGATGATGTCACTGCCTTGCTGCTTTGCTTCAGATGAGTCAGTCCTTCATGCTCTACTTGCATTAAGAAATGGGCAAAATAATTTCTGACCTTTCCCCAAGGACATACTGTACTGGACATCTTTTAAAGAAGGGTTTTTGTTTCTGAGATCCTGAGGTCTCCAATCCTCACTCAAGGGCCTCCCTTGAGGCTGAGATGATGTGAAGGCAGAGCTCTGCTTCCTGCTCAGCTGCTGAGGGATGTCAGTGTCTGATTTTGCACCTATCCTCTTGGGTAGCCAGGATCCAAGCCAGGTTTCAAGCCCAAATCCATCTCCCTCATTGTTTTTACTCAGGGTGGCACTACCAGATGGAGTTGGCCTTGTTGTTAACCTTCTAAATGGATGCTGAGACCACTGCCTGCATGCTGCTGCCTCCCTGCATCAAATACTGCCTGTGGGACAGATTCCCATCTCAGCTGGAGGACTCCAGTGTCCCCAGCACTTCATCAGTGGCAGATGGAAATGAATTAATTAACTTCTGTGGACCCCACAAATTAAAGAAATGCCTGTATTCATTCCCCCAGTCCCAAGCAGCAACACACAAGGATGGTTTTGGCTGGAAGGAATGGGATTCATACTTGTCCAGTCTGATTTGAGTCTGAATCACCTCTCTCCCTTCTCACTAGGAAATGATGTGATGAGCACCAGTCTGTCATGGCTGGAGACTCTCTTCCTGTGCCACTATTCCATGCACTTTGAAGTCATTGCACAGAATCTTAGATTTTGGTCATTTGTGGGGTGGTCTTGAAGGCAGAGAAGGTTGTCACAACCTCAGCCAGCTTCTCCACCAACGTGTGGTGAGCTCTTTCCATTTGGGACCAAAGGGCTGGGCAGTGGACAGAAGTGAGGATCTTTGTTCTTCTTCCTCCCAGATCATCGTCCCATGGCTTCACCTCTGTGTCCTGCTCCGTCCCCGCCACCCCATGCGATCCTGTTTGCCACACAGCCTCCATTCACCTGCTCCCACCAGCTTATGGGGTGCCCTGTCCCTCCTGCTGAGATGAGTGATCCCCCTGCACTACCAGCAGGGGCTTCCCAGAGGTGCCTGGCTGGGCTGGGGGGATTAGGGAGTCTTTGTTTCAAAAGCATTTTCAAGTGGTGAGAAGAAAAACAACCTGCAGGTCGGGCTGCAGGCAGATCAGGCTGAAGGAACAAGACAGGAGGGAAATTTTTCATGACAGAGGTGTGCTCCTGGCCTGAGGGGAGGGAAGAGGCTATTATGGTTGGCGTCAATGAAATCACTGCTGGCAGGAGCGTTAAACAGAGGAAAAAAAGAGCAGATAGTGACACAGCAAAGTGGGATTTTAACCATCTGCCCAGGCTGGCAGCTAATTGGTCTGGTAGTTATAAGGGAGTAGCAAATCAGTAAGGTAAAGGGGAAGTTTTGCACTGAAGCCCTTGCCTGGGAGCTCTGGTGTGCAGCATCTGAGGCAGCTGGGCATCAGTTCCTTGATTTCATTGGCAAACCCGAGCCCCAGCAGGCTTGGGGAGCTGGCTGGACCCAGGGTTTGGGCAGCAGGAAAGGCTTTTACACAGCAGCCAGGAAGCACTGGGAAGAGGCAGAACTTCCCACTGTCGGATAATGTATGGGATCAGGGAAATAGTGTGGCAGTGCACAAAACACTCCTGCTGCGGTGCCCCTGTCCAGGCTAAGTTTTCCTGCCAGTTTCTGTTCATTCTTGTGATCCTCGCATGGATTTGTGCCCTGCTTGAAACCCGAGGTTGGCAGGGCAGGTTCACCGAGAGAGTTTATCTGACAAATGCTGTACTTGTATCACAATGAGGAAGCCTCTTTGGGTTTTTATAGATTTTGATATTGCTTCATAAAGCCAAATAGTTAAATATTATTTACTGACCCCACGCATGACCCACACTTTGCTCTTCTCAGTGTCTTGAAGCCAGGGAGAGGGAGCAGCTCAGCCTGGCCCTTGTGCATGGTCTTCTCTTAGGCTCAGGTTCTGGCCATGGGGTATGGACCTGGGGCAGAAATTTAAGGAGTATTTTGTTCCAGGAAGAGGGGAAATTAAATATTTATTCACCCTGAATATTGAAGCTTGGCATGAGCAAAAAAAGCAACAAAGTTTATAGAAGTGAAATTGCCAAAACTCCACACCACAATTTGTCCCCCATGGGTTACAATGACTGAAGTCCCTTGTAATCTTTTCTGTTTTCTTTCAAATTTAAACAGAAATGTGCTTCTGTTAAGAACATTATACTTCATAAACAGACAAAAAAAAAAGGGTTTTTTTCCCTCCCATCCCCCTTTTTTTTCTATAGGAATAAAAGTAATCTTAAAAATATTACATTGGAATGATCTTGGGCAAAAAAGCCTGGACTGGTTGTAGTGGGGAAAACCCAAAACTTGCCCAAAAAGGTGTAGAATACTTCAAAAGTTTCTTTATCTAGAGTTTTCCCCTGCTGTTCCACGGTTTTTGTACATGCTTTCACCTATACATTTTGGGAAGAAATTATTTTGTCTGGACCTTATTGCACAGTTGCCCACACATACATAAGTGACTCAAAGAGTTAGTTCTCAGGAAGAATTTATTTGCTTTGGTTATCAGTTTCCTGCATCTTGAAAAAAATGGAATAGCTCAGGAAAGGTGTTTATTTTGTGAGTCCTTTGACCCCAGCGATGGCCTGGTGTCCTGGGCTGGTTTTTGCGTGGCTGCTGCTCCTGAGCAGCATGCTGGCCCCACTCCTGGATGTGTGCTGTGGTCACAAGCCACACAGTGAGCCCTCCAGGTCTGCTGTTTGCTCTCTTCCATCAGAGGTTCCTCCCCTGAGAGTGGCAGCCCATGAGGGAAGTGTCCCAGGAGGGGAGGATTTCTCACACAATCCAGAGCTCTCATCACCTCATGCAAAAGTTCTGAGCTCCTTACGTGGCTCTTCTTGGTGCTGCCTAGAAACAGGACAAGAGGCAATGGGCAGAAAACGATGCACAGGGAATTCCACCTGAAAATGAGGAAGAACTTCTTCACTGTGTGAGTGTTGGGGCACCAGAACAGGGTGCCCAGAGAGGGTGTGGAGTCTCCCTCACTGGAGAGATTCAAGAACTGTCTGGGATGATTCTGCTTGGGCAGGGAGCTGGGACCAGATGACCACAGTGGTCCCTTCCAGCCTGACCCATTCCCTGATTCTGTGGGGATGTGATTCCGCTGCTGGTGGCAAAGCCTTCCCCCTGCACTGAGTACCTGTGGGGGGAGGCTGTCCCAAGACTCTTTCAAGGGTCTCCATCTGGGAATTTGGAGCATGGGTGGATTCAGGCATGGATCTGTAGGGGGTGGGAATAGGCTTGAGGGTTATGTCAGGGTAGTGCTGCCCCTCCAGCTTTCAGCCAGGGAAGTACCTGAACATTTGGTTGTTGGTAAGTGATGGGGTAATTCGGGGCCATCCTAAGAGCACCATCAGCAGGTTTTGTGTCATCGAAGCATCCCCTAGGGGCCACTGCAGGCTCTGAGGCTGGAGCGTGCCTTGGGCTGCTCACTGTGGGATTTCTAGGGAGAGAAAGCAGAGAAGTCCTTGCTGTCAGGGCTCCCACTCCCTCTTTTTCCCTGCACATCCCAGGAGGACTGAGAACCAGATGGCTGGTTCACAGGTAATTGGAGGGCCCTGGAAATAGGGATGATCCAAATGCATCTGTGCCCTGTGCAGACATCCGGCAACTGTTTTACTCAGGACAGGACAAAGCCACTGGTCTCTCAGCATGGCTACATTAAAGATCATAAAGCTTTCACCCAGGTACTCCCACACTGCCTGTGGTTTAGCAGAAGATTGTTTTGTTTTGGGGGAGAAAAACACACATTTTCCTAACCCACATGATTGCCAAGTGTCGCTTGGATATGTGGCCTGGGTGCATGGGGGGCTTAAACCAGAATCTGGCTGAGAGTGCACAGCCCCATTCCTCTGCAGTGAAGCAAGTTCACCTGTGCTACAAAGCGATTTGTGTGTACAACATTTCTAGAGAAGGCTGCAGCTCCACAGCAAAACAGTTCAGGAGCTGGAGGTTGCAATCTCTCTGTGTATTCAGGATGAACTGATGCAGAAGGCAGCAGATGCTGGCAAAACTTACATTCGCTTAGTAAATGTGATTTATTCCCTTCTCATCACCTCATTTTAAAGAGAGTTCCAGATCACGTTTGTTTGGTAGCCACTTTTATTATTGTCTTCCACTTTTTAATAATTGATCTGGGTCAAAAAGCACCCTGAGTGAGAAAGCATACACGGGAATCAAAGTCTGTGTGTTCTGGCCTTCCTTATTCCATGGTAAAACACAGCTTCCTGCCTGTGTGTTCCTGCCCACCTCTGTCCTGCTGTTTTATCCGTCTGTCAAAGATATTTTGACATCTGGGTCTTAACAAACTGACGTTGAGAGCTGTTTGAATGGTCCCATCAGCTTTAAAGTAACTACTCACCAGCTGGAGTCTGAGCCAGCCCACAGCCCCAGACGGGGCCAGGGCTTCTCCCTCTGTGTGTAAAATGACATGACATCAGGGCCTGGGACTATAAACACTTAAAGCAGCTGGGTCTTCATAGCCAACTGTGCAAATGAGATGTCCCTTCCTCTGCTGGATCTGATCTCAGGTGTAGGCAGCTCCTGATCCAGCCATACTGGTGGGTTTTCGTTTTCAACTAATTTCCAGTTGTTAAGAATAAAAGCAAAACAAAACAAGCCCCAAAACAAACAAAAAACCCCACAAAAACAAACAAAAACTCCTAAACAAACAAGTGGGAAATAGTGAGTGGTAAATAAGGGCTGTTTGATACGACTGAGAAAAGCTGTTCCTCTTTTGCACTCCATAACCCTTTTCCTTCCCAAACCCATTCTTGCCTGATCAGAATACATTAAAATCCTTGCACCAACATGAAAATCTCACCAGCTAATGTTGGCAAAGCTGAAGGTTTCCATCTCCCCCAAGTGGGTAACTTTCTTTGTGCAGTCTGGAGTGATCTTTAGCAACTCCCTTCTTGGATATCCGTCCTGCTGCCCTCCCCAGCAAGTGGAAAAGTCAGATCCTCTGGCTGAAATGAGCCACCTCCATTCAGATACTTGCTTGATTTAAACGTGTTCTTCAGGAGAAATACGAATTTTCCATTCTTTCTCCCTTGGCTCTCACAAGGTGAATGAATAGTCCCAGCTGTGCCTTTCATTTGCTTTCCTCCCTGAAGATCTGTGTCTGGAGAAAGGCACCCTTCACCCTTTTTCACTTGCTCTCTGTCCTTCAGCCAGCACCAATATTCCCATTATCCTCATTTGGCAGCGTGGAAACCGAGTCAGTTAACTGAGACAGCACTGGTCCATGTCAGATCAGGACTGGACCCACGATTCCTTGCCTGAGCCCTGGAGAGTGGAAGAAGAGCCACAAATATCTGCAGGAAAAATAAAGCACAAACAAAACCACAGACATGCAGGCACAAGAAGGGGAATGAGCAATGGTGGGAGATAACCTGGATGGTGAATTCAAAACCACTAGCAAATGCTTAAAGAAAAGGGCTGAAGACTCTTCTCCAAAAGGCTGGATGGATTTTTAGTTCAAAAAAGGAAGGTGGGAGGATGACAGGACCCAGTCAAGCTCACCTGCTTGCCTCTGCAGAAAAAGCCTTTCATTGTTCTCTGCTCTTGGAAATACTTTCACACAAGTTGCAAAGTTGAAGATTTCAACTCCAGTGGGACATAGGAAGGGATCTGCCACTGCATTCGTGGTACTTTTCCATCTCTGTCCCCAGGACATGGGCACATGGCCATGCCTAAAGCTGGGAGCTGGTTATAAAAGTTCCCCCTGGCTTCTCCAGCCCACCCTTAAGCAGTGGCTTCCCTCCCTGCTCTGGGCCAGGGGCTCCTTGGGCAGGCATTTGGCTTAGAGATGACTCTCAGGAGCAATGGGTGAGCACAGTGTGGAAGCTCTCAGGGTTTTTGGTGCTGCTCAAGCAGCCAGCAGCCCCTCAGCCCTGGTAGCGGCATACGCCGAGGACGAGAGGCTGCAGTTCTGCCCGACCAAGTCGCTCCGGAGAACTGAAGAGGTGCTCCTGAAACCCAGTAGGTTCCAAAATTCCAGTAGGGAATTCTGAAACTGGTGTCTTCCTTCACCTTCATACTCTCTGCAGTGATAAAGAGACCCCCATTTTCCCTGTCCGTCTCCCAAGTGCCGTCCCTGTCCCTCGTCCTTCGCCCACACTCTGGGCAGCCCTGAGCTCTGTGGACCATTTACCTTTCTTCTGGGGAAAATAAAAAATCTTTTCCCAGGATTTTCTTACCTAGGAGGTCTCACCAAGATGCAAAGTAACTAAACCGACGGTCTTGGTTTTGGAGAGAGCCGCTGGCTCTTGCCGGCGCTGAGTTGGGGCCACCTCCGAGCGCTTTTCACGGGAGAAAAAGACAACGAAATCCAAGCGCAGGAGGGGTTGCGGAGGAAGGTTACCTGCTCTGCTGCTGGGGGCTGGCAGCGGCACCAAAGTCGCCCCGGGCTGGCCGTCGGGACTCGTTTTGTTTGGTTTTTCTCCTGGGAGGAAGCACCGGTTCCGAGCACAACGAAGCGCCGCGGAGAAGGGCCGGGACGAGAGGCGGCCGCAGCGCTGGCCCCGGGACCCCCGGGGGAGGGACCGCTCGGGGGCATGGCTATGGAAGGAACCCTAGGAGAGGCTGGGGGATTTAGTCCTGGGAGTCGGGACCCCTCCCCGGGGGCCTCCTCCTCCCGCCGGGGGAGAGGGGCCGGGCGGGCCGGCACCGCACGCCCCTCGGGGGGGCGACCGCCCTATATATTGCCAAGCGGCTCGGGACCGACCTCCCCATCGCAGGGAGCTGCCGCCGAGCCTGTCCCCCTCCCCTTCCCCTCCCTCTCCCCTTCCCCTCCCCTCGGGGGGGCTCATTCTCCCGCCGCTCCCCCCCATCCTCCGAGGAGGAGGAAGGCGAGGGCCGTATATGAACGCGGCCGGCTTCCCCTGCCTACGAGGCATGTGCACGCTGCCGGCGCCCAGCCCCGCGGCCGCGGCCAGCCCCGGCTCCCCCGGGCCGCCGCGGGGGTCTCCGCAGGCGCCGCCGGTGAAGCCGGAGCCGCGGGGCGCCGGGAGCAGCCCGGCCCCGCCGCCGCCGCCCGAGGAGCCGCCGCCCCCCGCCGGGGGCCGCCGGAGGAAGCGGCCGGTGCAGCGGGGCAAGCCCCCGTACTCCTACATCGCCCTCATCGCCATGGCCATCGCCAACGCCGCCGAGAGGAAGCTCACCTTGGGGGGCATCTACAAGTTCATCACCGAGCGTTTCCCCTTCTACCGGGAGAACCCAAAGAAGTGGCAGAACAGCATCCGCCACAACCTCACCCTCAACGACTGCTTCGTCAAGATCCCCCGGGAGCCCGGACATCCCGGCAAGGGCAACTACTGGACACTGGATCCGGCCGCAGAGGACATGTTCGACAACGGGAGCTTCCTGCGCCGGAGGAAGCGCTTCAAACGCACCGACATCACCACCTACCCCGGCTACATGCAGAACTCCAGCGCCTTCACGCCCCCGCCCGCCGGCCGCCCCACGGCACCCACAGCGCCCTACCCCAATGCCCTCTGCTCGCCCGGCTACGGCCCCCAGCTCTCCGGCAGCGTCTTCCACCCCTACGCAGCCGGGGCGGCACCGCCGGCGCAGCATCCCAGGATGTTCAGCATCGACAGCCTCATCAGCGGGCAGCAGGCCCTGCAGCCCTCACCGCCCTCCGAGCTGGGCCACCCATCGCTGGGCTTGCCCGGAGCCGAGCTGGCTCCTGCCTGCTCTGCCGGCAGCTCCGAGCCCCCCTGCTTCCAGGCACAGCCCGTCAGCCCCGGCTTGTTGGGCCGGGGCGGCCCCAACTCCCTGGCGTACCCCTATGCCGCCTCGCCCCCGCACCTGCCCGTGGCTCAGGGCAGCTACTCGCCCGGCAGCCCGCAGCTCTACGCGGCTCCCAACAGACTGGCCCTGCCGGCCATGCGGCCCCCGGCCTGCGCCGAGCACGGCGAGCAGCTCCTGGGGCTCTCCGCCTCTCCCCTCGGCCAGTTCGGCTCCAGCAACACCTACATGCGGCAGCCCAACTTCCCCGCCGGCCTGGAGCGGTACATGTGATGGGGCCGAGGGCGCTGGGCCGGACATGCCCAGGCTCCCACGAGCGGCTCCGCACAAGCGGACTTCTCCCTCCTGCGGGGGTCGCGGGCTCCCGGCCGTGTGCGGACACACACGTGTGGGAGGACTCAATTCCTCTCTCTCTCTCTCAGCTTATTCTGAAGCGGAGGCAAGGTGGTGTCTGTTTATCTGCTCCGTTCCTTCCCGGAAAAGATGTTCTATGGCTCTGCCAGGCAGGGCTTCCCACGCTTGTCCTTGCGCCCAGCCTGGCCCCGGGGATGCCACCTGCAGCAGCGCGCCCCGGGGCACCCGCAGGGCCAGCTGGAGCGCACTCAGGAGGTGGGTGCATGGTGTAACATGCAGGAACTCTCTCTCAAACGGGCTTTTTCCTCTCTTCCCTGAGTGCCTCCCGTGTAACTGGAATGGAAGTTATCAAAAAAGCCCCCAAACCACTAAACAAGTTCACTGGATTTTAAATGAATATTTAAGATGTTTATAATTTCCTTTCCCTGTAGGAAAAGAAACCCCAACTTGACTACTTCTTTTTACTATTTTTAAAAATTACTTTTATTGTTAGAAAGGACTTTTTTAAAATAAAGCTTTTTCTTCCAACATGACCAGTGCTGCTGTTCCTCTGGCTCTGGACGGATCTTGGCAAGAGGAAATTATAGTTTTGTAACTGGTGGGAGATGGATTCGTGCTGCTGTTGTGACACTGCCACATCTTACATTTTTAGTGACACTTCTTAAAGCTCTCTCTCTTATTATGATTTTCTTAAAACCCGATGGTAATTCCTACAAGACTTGCCCACGCAGCTCTTACTTGACTTGATAGTTTCCCTTTGCTTAAAGAGAATGTGTCTTCCCTCCAAGGAATCCCTTGCAGGTGGAATTCTGATTTAGCCCATCAAATTAGGAGATCACAGTTTTTCTTCCCAGCAACAAAATCAATTAAAACTCTAACCTGTTCACTGGCTAGACTGCTGCTATTTATTTGCAGGACTCCCAGCCAGACCACCTGACCAGGTTTGAAAGGAGAACTCCCCATCCCCAGATTTACATTTTTTAAAAATGTAGGCATCCTTTGGGTAAAAGTGCCAAGCTAGGATTTCTCTCCTTTTTTTCAAAGGTGTCTTCTGAAGCAATGCAGTTTTCTGTAGTCCCTATGGCATTCTTCTCTCTAAGGAGTTGGAAACCATCTGATCTTTGGTGTAAAACAGCATCTCATTCCCCAGCTGCTGGGCATGATCAAAAGCTGGTGTGCTGGCAGGTACCCATGGAAATAGCTTTTGTCCACAGCTTGGGACCTTGTGGCTTTTCATTCTTTCATTCTATGTGCTTCACAGAAACAGAGACTGGGCTTAGTATGAGAGTGGAGGAGAGAAAATGCTTTTTTCTTATTGGTTTCCTTAAAATTTGGCCTCCATCTGTCTCTAAAAACTGGTTTGCCATCATCAGCTGAGTTGCTGAGTGCTGAGTCTCCTCTCTGGCCCATCCTGCTTTACCCTTTCAGCTTTCACCCTGGTCCCAGCAGCAGCTTCTGTGCTTTTCCCCGGCAATAACCCTCCTCAGAAAGGGCATTGGGAAAGAACTTAGCCCTTGAAATACCTTGGCTCTCTCTCCACAGTATCTATGGGCAGACATCTTCTGTCTGATGGAAATTTGTAACGTGCCATGCCTGCCCGTGACATATTGTCTGCAGAGGTCACGTAGGGGGGTGCTGAAATAATCACTTGCAAGGACAGTCAGCAGAAAGGACATTTGTCATAGCTCACATTCATTCCCAGGGCCCGATCCTGCAATGTTTTGCTAACAAAAGAACTTTTGAAATCTTGCCTAAGTGCCCCGGGTGTCGGAGCCAGACATGTGCCAGAAGCACTGGGTCTGGCGGCTGACGGGGCCGTGACTCCACTGGGTTTGCACCCTGAGCATGAGGGCTGCTGAGGCAGGGGAGAACAGCTACTGACCTGAAATAAAACCAATATTGGCTGTACGGGGTGGGCAGGAGATGCTGTGGTTCTGCCTGGGTGGGATGCCCTGGGAAGAGCTGGCCAAGCTGTGACAACTCAGACCAAGCTGAGCTGGCTCACCCCCAGTCACCTTGGAGACGCGCAGCAGCAGGGAGCTGGTGTTGGAAAGGGCTTTCCAAGTTCCTGCTGTCTCTGAGTGTCAACTCAGGTGCTGGTGGAGCCATGAGGGAAGGGAGGCTGGGCTGTGACTTGCTCCTGTCCCCAGCTGCCTGTGCCCTCCTGCTATGGGGCTGTCTGGACAGTGGCATCCAGCTCCAGATTCAGGGATGTGTCTGCAAGAGATCCGCCCCACCCCTGTGCCTGTGCAAGAGGGGCTCTCTTCAGCCAAGGTGTCCCCACAGTGACTGACTCCCCAAAAACCGGGCTTGGAGACAGCAGATGGCCCCATCCTGGTGTGCTGGGACAGCCCCTGGTGGGCAGCACTGGGTTGCACATCTCCCCTGGTATATCCCTGTCTGCCAGACAGCCCAGAGCCCCCTGCAAGCACCAAGAAACCACCCTCACCGCGGGCCTTACACTGCCAAACGGCTGGAAAGCAGGGGGAACAAACCCCTTTTCTTCTTTTTCCTGTAGATATTAATCCTCACATGCACAAAACTCTAGCAACTTGTATTGTGATTGTCATTAAACTAATGCCTTAAGAGTGTCTGCTTGGTTAAGTTAATGTATCCCAACGAGGCTTTTAAGCTTCCATTTCAAAGCTTTGTTTACAGTTAGGGTGAATCTAGCAAATGAGTAGGATTAAGGTGTCATGTAAAGCATGAGCCTTGCTGGGACAGAGTAGTTTTAAGCTTTGTAAAGTTTATACCTGAGCTCTTCATCTGTTTTAGTGTCTCTTCGATGTCCCTGTTTAGTGAATAAGAAGGATTTGAATGAAACAGGAGTAATTATCACTCAGATTTCGGTTGTGAAATCAAGTCTCCTTGGAAATCCTCCCCTCTTTATTTAGGGAGTTAAGGGAATATTATGTAATGACAGTTGTAACAATCTCAAGCTCACTCAAAAGACAGAGGTTTTTTTGGTTTTTTCACCAAAAAAAACCCTTTCTGTGCTTTCTGAGATTGTGGAAAGAATGTCATACCTCAGGGTGATGGCAAGAGGTACTCTGGACTTCCCTGTGGTGGGGAGAGCCCTGTCCTGAGCCTGTGAGATGCTGATGGGGGAGGTGGAATCGATCCCGAGGACCAAAGAGATTTAGTGGTGATCTCAGGTCTCTTCTTTGACTTCTCAGGGAACAACTCCTTGCAAATCAGGCTGATTTCAGATAACCCAGGCTGCAGGTTCAGAAACACACAGCCAAAATGAGCTGCCACTTTGAAAATATGTTTGTTTTTCCCTGGGAAACTCTGGCTATGCAGGGAGGACCCACTGAGCTGCCGTGTCTGTCTGTGCACAACAGCATTCTGCACGCTTCATGCTTGTACCACCTTCCTGCTGCTCCCAACAGGTTCAAACAAGCAGCAAGAAATGCTCTTTCCAGATTATATTCCCAAGCTACAAATAGTGTTTTCCACCCTGTTACAAACAAACACAGCACTAGCTGGAATTTGAGTTGAAACACTTTTCCTGAAGAACTTACCGGTCCCTCTGGCAGTGTTAGGTTTTTTCTGGATGCTGCCAGCTGTTCACTGACAGTCTCAGTGCTGGAAATGTTACACCATAACTTGCTGTTACTCTATGCAATTCTTTGCCCTTTGCAAATACACAGCTCGAAGACATTCAGTGGTGTTCCTCGGAGGTCAAGACTGAGTTTGGTAAAGTCAGGCAGTGATGGGGAGATGGGCAGTGGGACCAGCTGAGGTTGGCTTTGCCAGGTAATAATGAGATTTGAACGAATCAGTACCTGGGAGTCAGCACTGCCCAAGCTCCGAGCTGCATCTCGGTGCGCCGGGGGTCGGCCACCACTTCTGCTCTGCCATGTTTATATCCTTTACATTCGGGAAGTTCCTACAAGGACAGGAGCGGGTGATGGAGCCGCTGTGTTTACACAGGGCAAGAACAACGCCGCGCTGCCCTCCGCCGCTTCGCTGCAGGGCTGTAGGGCCGCGGCGGGGGCGGCAGGGTGACACGGCCCGGAGTGACAGCCAGCGTGCTCAGGCCAACACTGACCTCCAGCGGAAAGCCCTGGGAAGCCGCTCCCGGCTCCCGGGGGGTCGCTCGGCACGTTCCAGCAGCATCCCGGCCTTTGAGGTGCGGTTCACGGCTGCCGGGGATCAGGAGATCGGGAGTTTTGGGGGGCGGTGGGATGCACTGGGGAGTTTGTTCGGGGAGGGTCGTTGTGAAACACGGCGGGCTGGACACGACCTCCGGGCTTAAAACACCGGTTGATCACTTGGGGAGGTTTCAAAGGGAAAGGGTTTCTCTGGCTATACCTTCTTTTACCCTTTTCCTAAGCCATCGCTGGGCGCAGGATACAGGATGGGGCTGTGTTGGCTGTTCCCTGCAGCAGCTCTCCTCCCTAGAGCGAAAATAGGGAAAGGAGTGGAGGCACAGCGAGAATGTGCGTCCTTGATGGAAGGGGAGGGGTTGGTGATGACAGATCACTCCTCTGCAGCAGCCAGTCTCATTGGCAGCCTGGCTGTGTTTGAAATGCGCCGCACGATGGTTGAATGGCAGAGCCAGGGGCTGGCCTGGCTCTTAACAGCACCCAAAGTGCCAGGCAAAGCAGCAGAGCCTGGGCATTGGCAGCACAACACCTGCAAGCTCTTGGGAGAGACCCGGGGGGAAGTCATTTCACAGCCTTTGTACTGTGGTTGCTGAAGTGGTTCCACTGCAGCAGTTGGGTTTATGAATGTGATGAATCAACGGTGCCATGCCAGCACCAGCAAGCAGCTCTGGCTTGTGGCAGCTCAGGGTGTTGCATGGAGAAAAGGTGCACCCGAGCCACGCACACCCCTGGGAAAACTTAATTTTCCATTTGCATCAGCACTGCTGAGCCAAAGGCTTCAGGGTGTGACCTCTGCAGAGAATGGGCCCGATGGTCTCAGACATTTTGGGAGCTTTCCATCTGCACCAGTCATCTCATCTTGGTTTTAAATCTCTCCTGCTAATCAGGTGTTGGAAACCAAATCAAATCTGTAGACCCATTTTCAGGAGGTTTCAAGTGATCTAATCTGGCTGGAGCAAAGGGACCTCAAAAAGCACAAAATTGTCCAAGCTCACTGACCTCCCCGGCTTTTCAGTCAGAGCAGGACATGGGTTTTCCTCAGAGCAGAGGAATTAGTTCACCTGTGCAGATCAGGCCAACCCAGGTCTCTGTTGAACCCTTTTCAGATGTTCTCTGCTTGAAAGACAGGAGTCTGAGTAAAGCGAAGGGGACTCTGCTGTGCCTCATTATTTTCAGTTTCAGCAAGATGCTTATATGGAGCTGTAACTCCCTCCTGAGAGCATCCCATCCAGCGCTCCTCCGTAACAGAAATGGGTTTACCCACGGGAAAACAGGAGGCTGCCAAACCAATCTCATCGTCCAGAGCCTTCACCCTCAAAAAATCACAAGTTTTGCCATCCCAAAGACACAATTAGGGGGGGCATTTTCTTGCCAGACCCCAAAGGCATCCCAGCAGATCTTCGTGTTCCCTAGAGGTGGCTAAAGCGGCCACTCGGTCAGGATGCTCCCTTCAGGTCGCCGTGGAAGTGATGGGAGCGGGGTGTGGTTTTGCCTGCTGCACTGTGGGCAGCACCCACGAGGTGGCAGCCAGGTGACAGCCAGGCCCGGCCCTGTGGCCCACCCCCAGCTCTCCTGCCCGGAGCCCACCGGCCGCACACCCTCTCCAAGCCGCATTTGCTCCTGCCTGCTTACTTATTGTTAGGTTTTCCACAGTGTTGGTTTAAGCACGTATCCATCCTCCCCCGGCTCCAAGCCCTTTCTTTCCAGGCTGTCTGCTGCTTGGATTCTCCCCAGCTGATGCTCACCCTCTAAGTATAATTGCAATACAAAGTAGTTTCAGAATGGCGTGCAATAGTGGCTAATTATTTGGAACAATTATACATAACAAAGACAGAGCCAAGCAGCAAGAGGGCTTAATTGTCTGGCCAAGCATGAAATAGCACAGGATTATCGCTCACAGGGGGAGGGGAGGCAACAGAGGAGAATGCCCCATAGAATAGGCAAGAATCCAGCCTGCTCTGGAAGACAAAGTTTATTGAAGAACTTGAAAATTCCCCGTTGAAGCATCTTCTGAGATGGCAGAGAAGACATGAAAAGGATAATGACCCAGAATATGGGCTTAAGGCACAAATCCCTCCACTGACAGACTCCAGGCCTGCAGGCGCTTAAGAACATGCTTAAATTTTAAGCACATGAATAGTCCCCTTTGACGGCTCACGTGCTTAGAGTTAAGCTCAGGCATAAGTGTTTGTAGGATTGGAGCCCAGATTTTTATTGCAGCTAGGCTCTTCTCAGTAATGACAGGAAATAGGAGATGTATAAAGTGCACGAGCTCCCAGGGCAGTGCCATGAAACCCTTTGCTCCATGTGAGTGACAGGAACCTGCAGTGAGCCACGGACACATCCACACCTTCCCTCCCTGCCGTGGAGCTGGGGGAGAGAACAACAACTGTGCAGTGGTGAGAGCAGCATCTCCAAGTCATGAGTGGAGCCTGAGAGTCCTCAGGTGTGGGTGAGAAGGTGTGGAGGTTTCAAAATGGAAAAAGATCACTATAAAACCTAAAAAGTGCTGCTGGAGTTCAGCGTTACTTGAGAGCATCAGAGAGCAACATGTTGGTCAGCTTCTGAGATAGTGTGGAAAGTGAGAATAATTTTCAGTAAAAGCAATGAAAATATATATTAAAAATCCTGTAGAATATGAACAAATCAATGCAATAGCAGTTTCTCTCCAAATAATCCCTGCTGAAGCATGCACCTGTTTTTTCTACAGAATAGGCAAGAATCCAGCCTGCTCTGGAAGACAAAGTGTGTGATCTTTCCTGCTTTTTCTCCATCTCTGAAGATTTTGGTTTTGCAAGGCTTCCCATTTTTACAAGACAGCTGCCTGCTGGGGAGTAGCACTTGTCCCTCTGCTTGAACCTAGATCACTGTTTTTCAATTGTCTTTTGGGCTGGAAGAGTTTGTTTTTACTAGTGGGACAACAGGCTTGTGCTGGTGACTGCAGATGTGCTGTAGTGGAGGTGGAAGAGAAAGAGAAAGGCGTGGGATGCAGATGCTGTGAGGATCAGTGGGCTGACTGAGCACAGGACCTGTGGGTGTCCCATGTCCCAGACCTGCAGCCATGCCTGGAGCTTTGGGCGAGTGTGCCCATGCCCGCAGCAGCATGCGAGAGCAGTCCAGCCTGGGGACGAAGCTGTGGAGGAGATTTTTCTTTGGGAAAAATGAGTGGACGTGTGGATCTGCCCCACAGGAGGCCAGGCCCCTCTCCCCACTGTTGGCTGTGCTCTGCACACCCCTGCCAGCCCCCCGAGGGCTCCACACGGCGGGAGCCGCTGGTGGAGGAGGTGGCCCCACCACTGCCTCCCTTCGTGCACCTGGGGCCTCAGCCGTGGCTTGGCCATCGGCACCGTGGGTGCAGCCGCTGCTGGCAGCCCCTGGAGGCATCATCTGGTACATCCCGCCTCCTCATCCGGCCCTGTGTGCCGCCTCCCTGCCTTTCCCAGGCACCCACGCGTGCTGTGGAAGCACCCACCTGGCCTTTTCCTCCTTTGCCCATACAGGGCAGGGAAGGGGGGGCTGGGCAGCTGACACACCTCCGGGGAAGGGTCAGGCAGCTGGTGCCAGGGTGGGCTGGGATGTCCCTCGAACACTCAGGATCTTCCCAAACCATCCCGATGCCTCAGCACATCACGACGTGCCTGTGCAGCAGCTCAGAGCAGCAGGGCACGGGTGGAGGATTTTCTCTGAAGCCAGAGGTTAATTATGCTTTATTGGATAATTTTCAGCTGCCAGTGCTGGCAATGAAAGGGATTTCCTCTAGATGGCACGCTTATCTCTGCACTGGAGGGAAGCCCACCAGCCTGCATCCCCCGCAGGACCCCAGCCATGTATTTTCAGGGAACGTTTAACTTATGTCCTCTTATATCACAATTTGAATGCTCAACAGGTAGACTGTACAAAAGCCTGGAAAACGGTAATAAGAAAAGGCATTTCATATTGAGCACTGTTGGGATCCAGTCAGCTGGGTGATGCTAAATATCCATCTTGAAGAAATCACAGAAATTTCCAAGTAGCATAAAGCCAGATGTGAAACATCAGCCTTTCTTTCATCCACCCTCAGTGTTGCTTCTTCCATGTCAGTGGTCCATTTTCCTCCTCCCAGCAAGAGTAAGCAGCAGCTTACCTGCAGTAGGTGCAAGAAGTGGGGTCGTGTGTGTATGTGAAGCCTCAACACCCCCAAGAGTGGCTGGATTAATTTCAATCTGTCTGTTGACAGGTTTCCCCTCTCTTGCCCCTGTGCAGCTCAGGGTAGCAATTTCTTCCAGTGGTTTGAAGAAAGGAACTGAAGTTCACACCCATCTGGAGCTGAGATTCACCCTTCCGTGCCTGTTCAGCCACAATATTAAAGTGGTGCAGTTTAACAGTTTTCCACCCGACAGTCCTTTACTAAATAAGGGGAGATGATGAAAGGGTTTGGTTCTGCCTCTGCTTCTCTACATGTGTGAGGTGCCTCACATCTCTTCCCATGCTTTAGGTTGCAGTAGTTGTTTCTCTCTGTTTATTCAACTTCTTCCCAAGTTGGGAAGAGGGAAAAGGAGCCCTGTGCTATATTTCTGTGCAATCTTATATAAGGTCAAGAGGCAAAATATATTTATGACGCTCTTTGCGAGGCAGCTCCATAGATATCAGCATGCACACGCAGGGCTGATTTTTCAGAAGGATACAGATGGACCAGGATCTGATTCTGAGCTGGAGATTGCTGGATGCTTCCACAAAGACTCCTACCCCTAACCTTTTTCTACATGAAAAAAAAAAAAAAAAAAAAAAAAAAAAAAAAAAAAAAAAAAAGAAGCTAAAACCTTTTTATACTGATCAAGCTATATCTCAGTAATTTTCCACCTTCTCTGTCATTTTATCCTTTGAAGGCCCTCTCTGTATTGCTTCTGGCACCCAAGTTGAAGGTCCTCAGCTGGCACTTCTGGCAGCAATGGACTTTTGTGATCTCAGTGGGTGAGGTGGGCATGAGCTGCCGAACTGCTGAATGCAGAAAACTCAGCATCAGGGATTTCCTGGGCAAGTTTGGCATGATCAGATGCTAACATGGAAAATCTGGATTCAGAAACCTCATAATGAGTTTCTAAATCCTTGTGGGTCTGGTCATTTATTCAGGTTCTTGCACTGGTGCACCCACTTTTGGAAAATCTGATTCCCTCCCACATATATCTCTCACCTCCGAAAAAAAAAAACACCTGAAAATCCTTCCTTCTATTTTCAGGGGATTTTGGAAAGAATGAAGCGATTTAGCAGGCTTGTTTTCACAGGGATATTTTCCCTTGTGTGGTAGGCACAGTTACCAGGCTGTTCTATACACATTGCCATGTGCCAGAGCATAATTGCCTTCCACATGCATTGGCCTTTGGCTAATGTGTTTTTTATGGCAACCAGGAGAGGTGACTTTGGTGAGTCTCAAAAGTGCACCTGGTGGTTTATGGCTTGAAAATGCTGTGTTCCTCTGAGTCATGTAAGTGTGTGTATCTCTTTTCAAGTGAGATTGATGAAGAATGGTTCGAAAAAAGGGCTTAGAGCAAGTCAGAGTTAATCAGTTGAGTGTTAAGCTGTGTATGAGCTTGCTTTGTGGGCTCCAAACCCACATGGAATGGGATCAGTTATGAAGAGAGAGCAGGAAGCAAAGTTTTGGAACTGCAAGCTCAAAACTAAGGTCCTAAAGTCAGATCATAGCACTTAAATGAACATGTTTTTATCATGTTTCCCACTCATCTGAGGAACTGAAAAGACAGGGAAAATTGTGCTCCAAAGTTTCACGGGGACTCAGCCCTGCAAACAGGGTTCCTGGGAAAAGCCTTCATTGAAATCCAGGCCTTTTTTGGTGTGGATTTTGGGACACCCACATTTGAAAAGTCAAGTCAACAAACCCGAGCTGTCCAACATCTGAACGCTGCAGGGATGGATACTGGCACTTGGCTCCGGTGGTTTTCAATCTGGGAATTTCATGTATCTCTCACTACCTGTCACCACCATTCCCACTGACCTCCCTGTGCAGGGAGCTCACGGTGTGCAGGCTGCAAGCTGATCTTTGCAGCTGGGAGCTGGCAGTGAGGGGCTGGAAAAGGAGCTGAACTGCAGGAAGCACTGAAGGTCTGAGCCTTGGATATGGAAAGAAGAGAAATAATATCAAAGGAAATCACATAAGTGGAAAAAGAGCCCCCTGGGGCAGCCCGGGCAGCAGCAGGTCCGTCTTGATCATGTTTTCAGAGAAGTTAGAGGTCAGCCAAGCTTGATAACGAGGTAATAAAGAAAAATCCATCACTGAGCCTTGAGGGACTTGTAGATGCGGTTCTCATCAGAATAAACGAATTTAGATGCTGCTCGGCAGAAGCAAGAAGAACGATTATGGATCACAAACCCAACAGATCGTCTGGAAGGGTGTGGGAGCAACGTCGGCTGGGCTGGAGCTGAACTTTCCACAATTCCCAAGAGCTTCACCTCCCGGGGCTTTCCCCCGCTAAACCCCCGCGCCGGGAGATGCTCTTTGGGTGGGCACGACCGGTGCCAGGGCAGGAGCAGCGATCGCACCCTGCGGCGCTCCGGGCTTCGTGTTCTGCCCTCCGACCGCGCCCCACCAAATAACGTTCTGGGCGGACGGACAAGGCAACAGTTTTTCCCTGTGTGAGGGGAAAAAAAAAAACAAACAAAAAAAACCCCAAAAAAACAAAAAAAAAAGTGCCTGGTCTTGTGGCCAGTCCCGCAGCTTTCAGGGTCTCCGACCCGGGCGGAGACACTGGGACACCCGGGGAAAAACCTCGGCCGTGGGGAGCCACCTGCTGAAGCCATCAGCAGGGCATCAAACACCGACCCCACACGCCTGAATCAAACACCTCATCAAGGCAGGCGGGAAAGACAGTGAAAATCAATTTAAAGGAGAAAAAAAAAAAAATGATCGGTTGATGGCCTTTATTTTTTTTCTTTCCCTACTTTTGAGACTTTTTGGAGACTCTCTCCACTCTAGCGGTGCTCATCCCCACGCACGTTTGATTCCGCAATTTAACGTGAAATGTGAAGCAGAGTTGGGTTCAAACGGGAAGCGAGGCTTTCTGTAAGGAAATACTGCAGAGAGGAGAGCAGAAAAATTAAAAATCTGCCCAAGGAAAAATGCTTCCCTCCCAGCCTAGCATGCCCGGGCTCAGCGGGGCGATGACAAAGCAATCTTTTCGTGTAGATCAATAGGGTTTTTCTTTCGGGAGACCACATCATTTCTTACCCCGGCGCACATTAAAACGCGCCCGTCGCTCCGTGTGTGGATGCACGGCCGGGAGTGTGTGCGCGTGTGTGTGTGTGTGTGTGCGTGCACCGTGTCTGGGATCCCACCATCTGGTTTGTTTCAGTCCAGGGTTTCCCTTTTCTAAATCGTCTCGGGACGGGTGTAGTCTAGGTACTTTTTCTCGTTTTGATTTGTTTCTGCAGCCGATCTTGCGCGGCAAAGCCGAGGCTGAGACAGACTCGGCGAACAGAAGCCGTTCGGAGACGGAGAGAGCGGGATTCAGCCACTCTCCTTCCATTGTGGATCATCCCCCACTTAAGCGGGGACCACAGTGTGCCTCGGAACAGGCAGGAATCGTGTCGGGGCCGGCTGACCGGGACACGCTGCTGCTCGGGCTGCGGCGCTCGGGGTGCGCGATGCTGAGCGAGAGCCAGGTCCAGGCGGGAGCAAGACAAGGCACCGGCCGCATCCCATCAGCAGCGCCTCGCATCAACCCTCCTCGCCTCCCCCGTGCATTTTCGACCTCATCGGGGTCCCCATGACCATAACTATAGCAGCAAGCGACTCCACCCGAGTTCTGCGTTGTCGGGGGCTCTCCCCGAGCTCTGCCCACCTCTGCAGACAGGGGGAGAGCCGGCGGCCGGGGCAGGGCTGGGTGGGCAGGCAGCAGACACCCACATCTGTTTCACTTCGAGCCGTGCGGGACCAGCCTGCAGACGGAGCGATCGGGAGGCAGCTGCCCTGCGAGCGGGGGGCTCGGGGGGCGGCCGAGCATCTTCTGCCCCGGAGCATCCCCCGGGCGGTGTCCCCTGCCCCCGGCCGCTCGCAGCGCGTCATTTTGCTGCTCCCCCAGCCCTCCCCTTCGCCGCCCTGCAGAGGCACAAGGCGCAGCTCCCGGCGGTTCTCGCTGCCATGAAATGCACCAAGTGGAAATTCAATCGCCCCGTTGTGTGTGTGGTCGAAATCTCTGGCAGCTGCTTCGGAATTTTTTATGACACTTTCGTTTATGTAGGGGAGGCATAACTATTATTTTACTTAATAAAAATGGAAAGCGGCTCGGGTCTTTTCCCTCTCCGCTCTCTTCCATTTGTTCTTCCCATCGCTTTTCCACCGGGCTGATGAACGGAGAGTTTGAACAATGTTGGTGGGAAAGATGCGGCATCTTTGAGGCATTTCTCCGTGTTAGACAATTATATTTACTTCTATATATGAAAAATAATATATCGGGAAAGGAAAGAAAATAAATATAGATATAGTTGAATATATATATATATATATATATATATATATATATACACGTAAACTTATGAGAGAGATATATATGCGTATGTGTTGTGAACACAGGTTAAGAACATCGAAGAAGTATAAAAGTGAAAGCTCAGGAAAGCTCCCCCAGAGCTGAGACGCACCCGCGGGACAGACTTCCCACCTTCCCGAGAAACTCTCAGCACGTTTTCCCCTCTACTCTTCCCCTCCGATCGAGAAATTCTTCCCGATGTCCGCGCTGGCGGCGAGGAAGGAGGATGCGACCGACTCCGCGCAGAGGCTCCGGCTCTGAGATCGCTGCTTGCACTGGAGATGTGCGGGCGGAGGCGTCCGCTCCTGCCCTCTGCTCGGGGTCCCACCGAATTCGCCGAGCCTGTGCACCGAGTCGTTAGGGCTTGAGTAATTGTGACCGGCATTTGGAAGCGGGGCCGCGCAGCTGTTTGGCCCGGCTCCCCGGTATTAGTGCTGGAGATTTTGTCACCAAATGCTCGCACCTGTTAACGGCAGAGCCGGGCAATTCATCACCGCGGATTCTCACACTGCCCAACGCGGCCCTGGCGGGGGGACATCTCCTCATGGTACCCCCTTGGAGGAACCCATCCCCTTCCTCCCTCCCCAAGCATCCTCCCACGGGAAAGCAGATACGTGTTTACAGAGCCTCCAAGGGAAAAAAATCAAACCGAACCAAAACCCAACGGCGCGAGCGTGGTTCAAAGCGTCCGCGATAGAGACAGGGACAACCTGCTGTCACAGCCACCTACGGGACATGGGCTGGGCAGCTTCGGCCGTGGACGTGTTCCCCGGACTGCGCCAGGGCAGCTGCAAGGGGGACAGCGGGGCTCTGCCACCCGCGGGGACGCCGCGCTGGCTCCCGGGGACCTTGTGTGCCTCTGTTTAGCAGAAAATTCTCCCGCTTCGCCTGCAGCCCGCGACAAGGTGGGTGTCTGCTGCCCACCACCTCCTCCTGCCAGCCGTCAGGGAAGCGGAGGCAGGAGAGCGGCAGCCGGGAGATCCCGGGGCCGTTCCCGAGGGGCTCCTGGGGCCTGGCCGGGCCGCCTCGGAAAGTGGTACCCGGCCGGGCCAGCCGCGTCGGGCGGGGATGCAGGACTCGGGAGCGGTCCCAGCGCCCCGCGGACAAGCACAGCCTTCGCTTTGGTTATTTCTCGCGGAGGGAGAGGCTCGGCAGAGCGCTGCTCCTCGCCCTTCGGCCCGCACCTGCCGGGCGCAGCATCCCTTCCGTGGGAGCCCTCGGAGGAGGCGGGTTTCCAGGCAGGGTGCTCCGGCCGCGGTGACGTGTCGGTGACGTAAGCGCGTGGAGAAGGGGAGCGGGGATCCCCAAATTCACAGGACCCCTCAAGGGGGTCGGAGGCTCGGTCCTGGCGGAGTGAGGGTCCCTGTCGGCGAGGCTGCGGGAGTTCTGCAGCTCATCCCCCAGCTTCGGGGATGGGCAGCCCTCGGGGGGACAACGGACCCTCCGCGGACCCCCGGGCCGAGGAAGGCGACCGTCGCATCGCGCAGGAATGGGGTCTGAGAGCCTCCAGCACCGCGGGGCGCTTGGGACTGGGAGGGGCTTTATCCAGCGTCGATCGCCCCCCTCCTACAGCAGCCGGCTCCAGACAAGCTGGGAGCATCCGAGCGCCAGGGGAGCGGGCAGCGCCTTTCCTCGAAAGCATCTCGGGCGGGGGACACGCTCCCCGGGGACCGGCCCGGGCAGTCCCTCGTCGTGCCCCGTGGGGGCTGCGGCGGGCGCCACGTGATGCCGGGGCGGCCGTATAAAGGCCTGGGGAGCGCTGGCAGCAGGCGCAGTGTGGGAGCGTTTCCACCGGGTCCCAGCTCGGGAGGGGTGGGGAGGGGGGAGCCGCCTTCCCCACTTCTGCCCTCCCCCCTCCCTCTTCCCTGCCCCTCCCTTCCCCCTCCCCCTCCCTCCCCCCAACCAGACAAGGAGCCGTCACAAAACCCACTTTTCTTTTTTTTTTTTTAACCTTCCCCCCTCCTTTTTTTTTTTTTTTCCCCAATTTCTCTCCTTTTATTATCATTATCACCATTATTTATTATCGCCGCTCCCCAGCGCCCTGCCCAGCCCACGGGCGCCCCCGTCCCCCCGCCCCCGCCCCGCGCCCCCTCCGCCGCCCCTCCCTCCGCAGCCACCTCCCCGCAGCCAGCAGCGCGGCCCCGCCAGCAGCGGCGCGGCGAGCGGGGCGCGGAGCGGAGCGCAGCGGCGGCGCCGGGGCGCGGAGTCCCAGCGGCGGCCGCAGCCCTCCGGCACGGCCCCGGGCCCATCCCGGGAGCCGCCGCTAGGTGGGGGGGGGAGCCCGGCCCCGGCCGCCCCGGCCGCACAACAATGACTTTGGGCAGCAGCGGCGGCGGCGGCTGGGGCCGGGCTCCCCCCCCCACCTAGCGGCGGCTCCCGGGATCATGTCCGAGCGCTCCCCGGAGGAAGAGCCGCTCTCCGAGGTGGAGGACGCGGATATCGACGTGGTGGGCCCGCCCCAGGATGGGGGCAAGTACAGCGAGGAGGAGGAGGAGGACGAGGACGAGGAGGAGGAGGACGAGGAGGACGGCGGCGATCCGCTGGGGCTGGCGCTGCCGCGGAGCGGGGCCGCCAAGGCGCGCATGGGGGGGGTCCCCGGAGCGGCTGTCCCCCGCCGGCGGCTCGGAGCCGGCCTGCGCCCGCGGCGCCGCGCCCGGGGAGAAGGCGCCCGCGGGCGGCGGCGGCGGCGGCGCGGGAGGGAAGAACCCGCTGGTGAAGCCGCCTTACTCCTACATCGCCCTCATCACCATGGCCATCCTGCAGAGCCCCAAGAAGCGGCTGACGCTGAGCGAGATCTGCGAGTTCATCAGCGGGCGCTTCCCCTACTACCGGGAGAAGTTCCCCGCCTGGCAGAACAGCATCCGCCACAACCTCTCCCTCAACGACTGCTTCGTCAAGATCCCCCGGGAGCCCGGCAACCCGGGCAAGGGCAACTACTGGACGCTGGACCCCGAGTCCGCCGACATGTTCGACAACGGGAGCTTCCTGCGCCGGAGGAAGCGCTTCAAGCGGCAGCAGCAGCTGCACCCGCCGCACCCCGAGCTGCTGCTGCGGGCCGGGGCCGCCGACCCCGCCGCCTTCCTGCCCGGCTTCGCCTACGGACCTTACGGCTACAACTACGGCCTGCAGCTCCAGGGTTACCCCCACCACCACCACCACCATCCCGGTGGCGGAGGCGGCGGCGCCGCGGGCGCCTTCCCCTTCCCGGCGCCGCACTGCCCGTTACCGGCTCCGCCGCCTCCCGCCGCCGCCTCCGTCTTCTCCGCCGCCTCGGGGCTGCCCTCCTTCCTGGGCGGCGAGCTGAACTGCAGGAAGTCCTTCTACCACCCCCAGCTGAGCCCCACCGCCCTGCCCGCCGCCCTCCTCCAGACCCTCAAGCCGGACCCCTCGCCCGCCGGCGGCGGCGGCGGCGGCAGCGGCGGCACCAACCACCCCTCCCGGCCCTCTTTTTCCATAGACAACATCATCGGGGGGGCCGTGCCCCCGCCGCCCAGCACCAACCCCAGCGTCGCGCCCGCCGCGCCCTACCCCGCCGGCCAGGCGGGCCCCCCGGCGCAGGTCCTGGCCGTGCTCAGCCCCGCCTTGGCCCCGGCACAGCCCCAGGTCAGCCTGGCACACGAGCCGCTCCTCCAGCCGGCCCAGAACTTTTCCAGTAAAATCACAACCCTCAGCAGCTGTCATTTTTAAAGTGTGCTGGGGACTGGGGAAGGGGAGGGGGATGGGGGGGAGAGTCGCGAAGCAAACGGCCCCTTTCCAGCTCTCCCCCACTCCTCCGAAACTGCTCCCCTTCCCTCTCTCCGTGGCCCTTTCCCCCCCCCCCCCCCATCTCCTCCTGTTGTGTTTTAAGGTAGGAAATATTTCCTTATTTTTTCTTTTTTTTTCTTTTTTTTTTTTTTTATTTTTACTTAATTTCCAGGCTCAGTGGCATCCAGATCTGTTTGTCTCTCTTTGCTCGGAAAAAAAAAAATAATTCAACAAATCGGGAGGGCGGGAGGAGAGAAAGAATAACACGATTTGGTCCTACAAGCGCCAAAGCGTTATTTATAAAGCGGCCGTATCATAAGCTGGGAACGGGGCTGGTTGAACACGCAACGTCTTGTGAGGGGCGGAGGGGGGGCATGTGAAGAACGAAGCCGTCTTAGGGTCGGAAACGTTTCCTTTGAGAGGTGCGGGTTTTCCGCGGGGGTCCCCCAGATCGCCTGGGAAAGCGGCCAGCGGAGCTGCGGACGGCCCCGGTCGCAGCGAGCCGGTTTTCGTTCCTGCAAGTCTCTGTGCCGGGCGGTTTTGCCATGTGTGTCTGTCTCTCCCCTGCTCTCAAAGAAAATGTTTTAATGGTCCGATCTTATTTTTAGTTTCTTTGAAGCTTCGGGTTTGGTTTTAAAAGGCACTGTTTAAGGTTTCTTTGTTTTTAAGAAGAAGAAAAGTCGGTGAAACTCAGGACTGCGGGTTTTTTTTCTTTTTTCTTTCTTTTTTTTTTTTTTCCCAATTAGACATGCAAATGCACGTTTAAAAGAAAATCGGATCCGTCAGGAAGTTTGGAGAATTCCCATATTATTTTTGGTTTTAATCCCCGTTTTCCCACCCCCTCCGTGCGTGGGTTTTTTGGTGTATTGGTAATTATTTGTATATAGATTATTCGGGAGCTAATGAGCGGAGTCCAGTTAACTCTTCACTGGTTGTGCATCCGTCATATCTATTTTATTGAGAGAATCTGTGAATAATTTGATGTGGAAAAGGCAACAGAATTTTGTCCACCGTTGGTGTAAATTAATAAATGTTTGTGACCTGGTTAAAAAAAAAAAAAAAAAAAAAAAAAAAACCAAAACCAATTCAAATCGTTCTTTGCGATGTCCTTTGTCACGCTGAGAGCCGAGAGCCCCGCTCGGGCCTCGGGGAAGCCAGAGGCTCCCAACCTGGGGCGTTCGGCAGGGGCTGAGCAGCCCCTCCGCGGCCGGGCGCGCAGATTGCGCGGGGCTGCTCCGCGCCGCCCCCCTGCCCAGCGCTGCGGGCTGCCACACCGCCCGGGCCACGGTGGCGGTCCCCGCTGGAGGTCCACGGGCCGGCAAGCGAAAAGATCCCCGGGTCATATTTTTTGTTGTTGTTGTTGTTAATTTTATTTTTTTATTTCTTGGATTTTGGTATCTCCCAGGGGAAAACAAACAAACAAACAAACAAAAACCAAAACAAAACAAAAAAGCAAAAACCAAAACCAACAACAAAACAAAACCAACTAAAAAAAAAAAAAAAAAACAAAACCAAAAAAAAAAAAACCCTAAACCAAAAAAACCCAAACAAAACCAAAACCAAAAAATACCCCGCATGTTTTCAGGGGGAAGGAGGTGGCGGCCGGGAAAAAGGTTCTCCCTTCTTTACCCCCTCCCCTCCACCTCCTTTTATTTTGTTTGGAAAAGTTGACACATGAGAAAATAAGTTGGAGGGTTTCCCCCCGCATACACGTCCCCCTTGGGCCTGCAGTATCTGAATGACCGAATGAAACTTGATCTCTACCTAAATTTTGCAACAACTTACAAAGTAAATAAACATCTTAAAGCGCTCCCTTCTCCTCCAAACTTCTCTCTCCCCCCCCTCCAATTTATTTATTTCAGGGACCAAACGTGGCTCTTTGGTTTATTTGTTGGCAGGGACCCTGATCGAAAGAATCGAGGCCTTTCTGACCGGGCAGCCAGCTGAAGGAGAAGGAGAAAAAGGAAAAAAAAAAAGCTGAGCCGTACGAGGCAGGGAGCGGGGACGGAGCCGGTCCCCGGGCAGCGGGGCTTTGTGCGGGGCCCTCCGGGGCTCAGGCAGGAGCAGGAGCCGGGCGGTGTGCGCCGGGGAGCAGGGAGGGGGGATCGGCTTTTCTTTTCTCTTCCCCCACCCATCCCTTTTTTATCCCCCCTCGGCTGCCCCTGTCTGTGCCACCTCGAACCTCCGCGCAGTTTGTTGATGTTGTTCCTGAACGTGCCGCCTCCCCGCAGCGAGCGGTCTCACATCTCGCCTTCACACACATTTGCTTTTGAAAAGCGATCTTCGTGTCCGGCACTTGGTTGTCTCCCTTTCATGTCCAGCTCCTACAAAAGGGGCTACAAGACTCGACATGGGAGAAAAGAGGAGGCCAATGAATCTATTTTCCAGATTGCCAAGCACATGGTTGGAAATTGAAGGGGCTTTTGTAGCATTTCCCCTTCCTCCCTCCCTCCACTCTCCTTTTCTTTTGCTTGTGTGCAAATTGTTCAATTGCTCTGGCAGGGGTGTTCCTGACAAGCTCATTACTAGAAGGTGCCAGACCCCTCCTCTCCCTCTCCCCCGAAGTCTTTGATGAAGTTAAAATGCGCTGATAGCTGCTCTCGGGGCTATCTTTGTTCAGCCTCTTTTAATAACCGAGCCTGCTTTGAGGAGACGGGATCCGGGGGAAGAAAGCGATGTGCAGCGAGGCTAGGTGGTGCTTGTGCGCCTGGCAGAAGGGGGGGGGGCCGGTTATTTTAATATAAAGTAGCGATTTTTAACAATTTTTGGCTTGTTTGTTTGTGAAGCGCAGGAGGAAAAGGAGCCAAGGGTGCCAGGAGCGGATAAGAAATGGCAGTGGATGCCCGTAGGGATGGAGGAGGCGTGTGGCCCCTGCAGTCCCGCCGGTGCAATGGGTTCTCCAAGTTGGTGGTCTCGGGGCTTAAAGGGATGGAGGGGGGTCCTCTGCAGGGAAGCGGTATTTCCCTGGAGAGCCCCCTGCCCCCACACGCTCAGGAGAGGGGGATCGGGGGGGGTCTCCGGGACTGGACACCTTTCCCCGGCTCCGTCCGTCTCCTTTTGCCTTGTGGAGTCATTGTGGGGTTTTAAGCCGCGGTAGCCGGACAGGATTGAAGCTGAAGTGACTCGGGGAGCGGGGGATTCCCCCCTTTAGCGGGAGTCCTGGTACCCACGCAGGAGGGGTCGGGCTCGGACCTGCGGGGGCTGCGACTGCAAGCGCCGTCGAGGTTTTATTCTGGGGGTGAAGAACCCCAAGCGTCTCTAACATTAGAATTTCTCCCATTCCCTGGATTTCCCTGAAGCACCGCAGCTCGTTCCGTGCCCCGATCAGTCTCACGCCGCCTGCAAGTGTCTGCGTGGCTCGGGGATCCGGCTCTCCCGGCCTCCGCAATGGGGGGCGACGGGGAAAGACCCGGGGGTCTCCCCTGGGTCCGGAATTCCCTGGCCGGGCTCGGTTCGGGGGTTTCACGAGAAATTTTGCCTCGGCGAGGCGGGACGGATAATGGCCCCTAATTACGGGGCTGGCTGGCTCCGCGGCCCCGATCTTCACGGGACGTTATTTTTAAGCGTTCAGCGAGGATCATTTTTCACGCCTCGCTGCCTAAAGGAGGGTTTTATTTATTTATTGGAGGGGAGGCGAGGAGGACACCAGCAATAACCGAGCACTGAAAGGAAAATAATTAGCTGTTGCAGTCGCTGCTTGGGAGTCCCTGGCCAAAAAGGCGACTTAGCATTTCCCTTTTCCTCCCCTCCCGTGCGTAGGTCCGCAGCCCAGGTTCTCGGGGCTGCTTTCGGGAGTTGGTTTTGTCAGTGTTGAACCCCGGGGAAAGCCCTTCGGGGGCCCTATCCTTTTCTGCACGTTTGGGTTTTTTTTTTTCCACTTCTCCCTTTCGGATCGGCGGCTGTTTCCGAGTAGGTCCGGGGGGTTGCAGATTTTCCTGCCTTGCTTTTGGCTTCGGTCACGCATTCATGGAGTTGTTTTTTTTTTTTTAATTTTTTTTTTTTCCTAATGTGCCCTCACTCCTCTGTTTTCTATATGTCAGATGAAAGAAAGTCTTGTAGCAAAACCGCGTCGCTCTCTGCGTAGTTACTCCGCGGCGGATTTCCGCGTGTGCGCAGCCCGGGAGAGGCGGAAAACGGGGGATTCTCCTCGGGTTTGTCGGGGCGGGATAAAACGATCCTGCCCCGGAATATCCCCGTCGGGACCACAGCGGGAGGGCTGTGTGTGTGTAATTTCTTTCTCTGCTTTCGCTTAACTAAGCCCGTGTGAAGTGGTGCGGATCCCGAGGAGGGAAGCGAGTGGCCCTTCCCTCGCCCGCTGCGGGCTGTGGGTGCGGGACCCCGGCCCGACCGGCCCCGCTGCGCCGCCCGCTCGGCCCTCACCCCCTGCCTCTTCCCCTGGCACCTTCTGCTTTCCATTACTGCTGATTTGGAGAATTAGGAAAAGGTCAAGATCTTATTCCTTTCTCCGGTAGTTTTTTTGTTTTCTCTTTCTAGTTTCTCGCATGCCCGAACAAAAATAAATCATCCTGGATTATAAAAACCACCTTAAGACATCAAGAACATCTTTCCCAATAGTTTGATCCTTCCTCCAGGACGGCCCTGGCCTTTTCTTGTGACTGCGCAGAAACTCCCGTTTTCACGGTGAATTTAGGATTTAATAATAACGTCCAATCTCCCTGTGCCCCAGTGCCCGACCTGAAAACATTGCCCTCCAGCATCTTCTTTCCCTCCTCATATCTCTTTCGTTGCTTTCCTTTCCCGAGCAGAACGTAGAGAAACGAGATGGTTTAAAAATATTAAAAAAAAAAATATTCCCGTTTTCTGATCTGGAGAGGGCAGGGAGAGCTGTTGGCTCAGCCGCGGGAAAATTGCTTTGGAAATTAAACTGGTGCTTTTGAAATCTCCTGGAGATGTTCGCGGTAGGTCAGGGACCTGTGCTCGCCCCTGTGTCCGTCTGTCAGGCGAGGAGAGGGGCAGGGGCTCCGCGCTCTGCCCTCACCTCCCGGACTACGGCTCGACTGACATTCTTCCTCTTCGTCGCCTTTTATTTATCATCAGCTCCTTTTTCACTTTTTATTTCTCCTTTGTAATTTCTCATTTTCTTTCTTTCTTCCCTTCTTTCCTTCATTCTATAATTATTTTCCTCTTTCTCTCGTTATCTTTCTTTCGCCTTTTCCTTCTTCCACTCGTCTAACTCTTTCTTTTCTTTTCTTTTCTTTCTTTCTTTCTTTCTTTCTTTCTTTCTTTCTTTCTTTCTTTCTTTCTTTCTTTCTTTCTTTCTTTCTTTCTTTCTTTCTTTCTTTCTTTCTTTCTTTCTTTCTTTCTTTCTTTCTTTCTTTCTTTCTTTCTTTCTTTCTTTTCTCATTCTATTTCTCTCCTTTCTTTTTCTCAGTTTCTGTCTCCCCACCCTTTTAAATTTCTTTGTGTTTTCGTTTTTCCCCCTCTTCCCCCTCTTTAACCATTTTATTATTGTTTGTTTTTCTCTCTTTCTCTCTCTTCTTTTTCATCTTTCTCCCTTTTCTTCTTTTTCTTTTCCTCTCTCTTTTGCTCTTAACATGTCTAACGATTTTCCTTTTTATTTTTCTATTTCTTTTGCTTCCACTCTCTTTTTCCTTCTTTTCATCTTTCTCCCTTTCTTTTTTTCCTCCCATTTCTCTCGCTGTCTGTCTCTCCTGCTTCTCCCTCTTCTTCCGGGGTTCGTCGAGGGCCGCTTTTCCACTCAGTCCCGATTTCCAGCTGTGTCCACCCCCGGGAATCTCTCTCTTGGCCGCAGCGAGTGGGGTCTCCCCTCCTTTGAACCAGGAGCGATTCCGGACTCAGCGCTTCCCCTGCCTGTGCCCGCTGGGCTGCCGAGCAGCTCGGGGCGACTTTTTGGAGCGGGGGACCCTGGAGCCCACGTCGCACACCCCTTTCACCGGCCCGCCGGTGCCTGCACCGGGGATGTCGCTCCGGGACGCGCGGCCCGTGCGGGGCTGCAGGGCTGAGCGTGTGCCGGTGCCGCTGCCCCCTGGATCGGGCTCCTGTGCGGGACCAATTCGCACTTTAATAATTTCTTAAATGAGATGTACATTGCCACCGCAAGCCCGTGGCAGCAACAGGTGACGCTGAGATCCAGGACGGGACAGAACCTGCTCGCGGCAGGGTTTTGTCCGCGCTTTTTCGATCCTTTCCCATCATTCGGATGCTAATGATATCCTCGGGTGAACGGTACCGGGATGCGGCCGCCCGTGGCCCGGGAAGGGGCTCAGCCCCACTGGGCAGCCGGTACCGAGCAGCCTGGAGCACGGCGGCCTTTCCGGCCTCGGGCAGGCGGGATTCCTGCTTCCCAAGCGCCCTGGCTGCCCGCATCCCTTCCCCTGGGCTCCGGTGAATTAGCTTCATGGCTACGGCGTGAACCACGCTCATCCCTCGCTGCCACTGCAGCATGGAACCTGCAAGGGATACAATCTCCCCGATGAGAGGTCGGGAGGGAGACCCAAGGGGTGTACTGAGTTTGTCCGTCAGTTTCTCCATGGGAGACTTGGTGTCGGTGCCTTGGGATCTGTCTAAGGACCGGTTTAGTGGTGTTTCTCCCGCCCTCGGTCCTTTCTGGTTACCGAGGCTCGGACTCCATGACGCAGGGTGGCAGAGAAGCGCTTTTCAGGGGCGTCTTTATCCGTTTCATTCATATTTCGTTTTCCCTGTTTTAGCTCGGCTTTTAAGTGAAATTAGATTCCTCTTTCGTCAGTACCGCGGGTTTGAAACGGCTTGAAACAACACCGGCGATTCCTTTCACTCTCACAAAAATTCCCAGATACTTCACTTTTCCCCGCCGACGGAGGCGAGCGGAGAGCACTCGGAAAGCCCATGGATGAGCCCCCGCTCACCCCCCGCCCCCGCAAATCACTCTTCAGCACTGAGAGCCTTCTGCGGGGCACACGATCGCCTTTCATTCCAGCTGCACTCCTTGCAAAGTCCGTGGGAATTTTCCCCCCACCCGGACGAGATTAGCTGGGGGCCCCCCCATAATGTCCATCCATCAGCCTTCGCCAGAGGGAGAGGGGGGACAGAGGACAGGACCTCGGGTGTGGGGACACTCCGCAGCCGGGTGGGAGCGGAGCCGCGACCCCGGCGGGCCGGGGATGGAGGTGCCGCCGCTTACTCTTTAAATCGAAGCAAACCAAAGAGAGAAGGGAAAACTTCTCCCTCTTGGGCACGGGGCCGAAATATCAGGGTTCAGCCAGACAGATCCCCCTCGCCTCGGACCACAGCTCCCCTTCCGCGGCAGGTCCCGGTGGGTCGCGTAGGGGCGAGGGGAGCGGAATGGGAATCAGCTGGTGGGGCAGTGCCGACCCCCTCCCTTCGGCCTGCAGCGCCCCTGCGATCTCCTCTTTCCAGGAGAGAAACGTGGCCACAAAATAAAGGCAACAAAAGGAGCGCACAGGGCTCGGCCGAGAGAGCCGGGGCCGGGCAGGATGCGGAGCCGAGCACCCACCGCCGGCCCAGGGACATATGGGGGCAATCCCTTCCCATGGCGAGCAGAGTCTCCCGGAGGCGCTCCCCCAATGCACCTTCCCACCCCTAACCGCCTGAGATTTCACCGTGTTATTTCCAAAATGCTCTTTTCTCTTCTTCCCCCCCACTTTTTTTTTTTTTCCTTCTCCTATTTAATTACTTCTCTTGCAAAATCAGAGGCCGCTGCCACCTAACGCGGCACTGAAATCCACGTCTCCTCTGTGATTTACAACTCAAATCCCAGTCCCATGACCTTTCTCTTCCCCCCCCGCCCCGGGTCCCCCACCCTCTGTCATGTGGGACACGAGTAAATTTATCCACCCTAGTGGAAAGGCCTCCCTTCTGCAGTTGCTCCCTAGAAGCCCGACACTTTTCACAAGGAGGATAATTTCGGTTTCCCACCTTTCTCTCTCTTTTCTCCTTCTTTTTAACTCGGTTTTGATTTCGTTTTCTCCCCTGTCCCATGAGGCTGCCGTCTCTCCTCAGGCATGCTCTTACTCTGTGCATGTCTTTCAAAAGGTCCCTGCCAAGAGGGTCACTTCAGAGGGACTTTTTTGACCGCTCTTCATCTCAGGAGATGGTCAAAAAGAACATTTCTGGCCTCCCTGGAGCGGGAGCGAGCTGAACCCAGGCTGTGTCCCCAGCAAGCTCTGCTCTCCCGGGGCTCCCCTCCAGCCGCACGGCGGAGGCTCCCACACCCACGGAGCCGGACACGTGTCTGGGGACAGGGACCCCTCTTGGCCCTGCGGTAGGGGACACCAACCCGCGGCCTCCTCTCCGTCTTTCCCGCGGCTCCGGCCGGTCCTTTCCCATCATCTCGGCTGCTTCTCCCCCCCTATAGCTCTTGTGGGGCGACCGCACCCTCGTGTCCCCCCGGGAACGGCGACTGCCACCACCGCCCGTCCCGGCCGGCCCAAAGCCCAGCCCGAGCGCGTTTTCCAGCAGCAGCCAGAGGTGGGAAACTCTGTCCAAGCTGCGGGGTGGTCCCCGATCCCCACCCTGGCCATCTCTGCTGAGATGTGGGTGGCAGCGGCAGAGGTAGTGCGGGGGAGGGAGGCAGCTCAGCTCCGGAGGGTCGGGCAGCCCTCAGGAGGCCGGGGCCAGCCGTGCCCTCAGACCCTGCAGCCCCGGGCCCTTCCCACCCTCCACGGGCGCTCCGAGGGGGGAGTTGGGAGCATCCCCCGGTGTGGCCCTGTCTCTGGGCGGACATTCGGCGTGCTGCGAGTGTCGCTGCCGCAGCTCCGCCGTCGGGGCCGGCCGGAGGAAGCCGCTCCGCCGCCGCAAACCGCGTGTGAACCGGCTGCGGGCGGCGCCGCTTCGGGCTGCGCAGAATTCTTCCCCCTCCACCCCCTCCTTTTAAAATTTTTTATTTTTTCGCCGCTGCCAACAGTGAACACGTTTCCCTTTCTTCCCGGAGCGAGGATTTAGCCCAACCGCAGGCAGGTGTTGGGCACATTTTGATGGAGGTAACGAAACCACGGCTCTGAGTGGAGCTGTCAGGTCTTTCCACTCCGCACTTGCTCGGCAAAGTCTCGCCCACGGGCTCATATGGGAAAAAAAGGCGAGAAATTGATAGAATTTATTCGTTTCCCGACCTCACTGAGAGATCGGGAAAAATATTCTGGAAAGCGTCACTGAAATGCTGCAAGGCTCGATTTCAGGCGCTGCTATCAGCTGTCGACGAGGAAAAATGGACAGCATTTCTGTCTTATAAGGAAATTAAACATATTGGAGCCTCCCGCCAGGTTCAGATGATATTATAGTCGATATTCCCAGAATTTTCCTTCTGCTTTTGCACTACAATCCTTGGTCGCACTTATTTATGTGCCTGGGACAGAGAACAGAGAAATATTCATCGAGAGAGAAGGGCGTCTTGCGATAATGGGAAACAGGGGTCCTTTTTAAAAACATCTTCTCTGGCCCCAAAATTCGGGGGTAAATATAAAAATACGTGAAAGCACCGTAGCAGAACCGATAAGAAATAATAAAGGCAAATTAATCGGAAACGAACGTTTCCCGGAAAACCAAGCGGTGCAAAGCGGATTTCCAGCGCGGGGCCGGGCCGAGGGAGAGGCTCTCGCCGCCCAAGCCGCAGGTGCCTCGGCGGGGCTTTAGAACCCTTAGGTTTGTCCCCTTTTCCCCGCTCCCACCCAGTGCTCGGGGCAGGGATGGATCCCGGCTCGGTCCCGCTTCCCGGCCCCGGGCTCCGCTCGCCGTTCCCGCCTGGGAATCGCGCACTTTGGTCATTTTCGCCTCTCGCGGGCGAGAGGGCTCCGCCGCATTTCGGGGCTTCCCTCGGCCGCGTTCTCTGGGAATGTTTGATACAAACCGACCTCCCGCCCCGCACACTTTGCTTTCCGCTGGGTACCCGTGCTATTTCCCGGGCTGCCCCGACGGGAAGGTGCGGAATTTTGCCGGGTTGCTGCCGGTTTTTAAAGGAGGGAGAAGAGGGGAGGGGGGGGAGGTGGGGGCTGCCGCCTCTATTTTAATGTCATTATAGTTGCCGTGGCAACCCATCGGATCACTCCTCCTGGAATGAACCTTGTGACAATGGCTGGTTTGCGAGAAATCGGTAAATGTGCAACCGCGGGACACAGCTACATTACCGCGAACAACAGCGAGGGTTTAACATGTGACCCTTCCAATTATGCTGATGATACCTCGGTGCAGCTGCCTCCGCCGCGCTGCGAAGATGCGGCTCTTTGGGGGGGTTGGGGAGGGTTCCCGGGGCTGTTTCAGGGCACAGCCCGGTGGGGATGGGGCCGCAGCCCGCACCGCCTCTGCACTGAGAGGGGAACAGCATCTCTGCGCCGGGATGGCGAGCGTGGTCACAACCGCTAAAAGAAAAAGAAGGAAAAAAAAAAAAAACAAACGGGGAACGTGGAGAAGAGTTCAATATGCGGAGGGGCTCTGGCTGCAGGGCTGTGGAATAAGGATCTGCTTTGGGGAGTGGGCAGAGATCCCCCCCGGCCCCGGAGCACACGGTACATCTGTGGCACCGCTGCAGGAAGGAACGAACGAAACCCGCCCCCCTCCCCGAAAAAAAATAAAAAATAGCTAAAAGCCTTAAAATATGGTTCAGAGAATTACAAGTAATCAGAGCTGCGGGGGTCAGCAGTGCAAACTTTTTAAGACTAATGTTTATTTAGAAAAGTGAGTGGTGTCTGCGTTGCTTTTCTAGTGCCCCAGCACAAAAGTCCTAATGGCTTTTGCAGACTTTCCATCACAAACTCCTGCACAGGACGCAGGGACCACCGCCGAAAGCAACCCCAAGCTGCCCCTTTCTGAGGTATCATCGGCACAGGCTTTATAATCCCCTCGCCCGTCTTTCCACGAGTCAGTGACGATATTTTCTGATATTTTCTGCACCCCCTCCTCAGTTTTGCCCCTCTTTCGCGTCAGTTTGGTGTAACCCGAGCTCTCTTTAATACCGTGGAGGAGAGAAATCGGGGGATGGGAACGGCTATCCCCACCTCCCTCGGCAGTCCCGTTCAGCCCCGGACGGCTGCGGTCCTGAAAGCAGCGCGGGGCTTCAGCCGAGCTGGAAACCTCGTTAGGAAAACCCGGGGGCAGAGGCAGGAACCGGCGCGGGGTGGGCTGGCCGGTGTCCTGAGAGAAGGCAGAGCTGGCAAATCCATTCTCCCGTCTCATCCCTTCCAGCCGCTCTCCCGAGAGCCCAGCCACAACACCGGCCCTTGCGTAGCTTTAGGTGTCTCTGCTGTGCCCATCCCAAAACTCATCCCGTGGGTAAAACATGATTGCCAGGTGGGATTTGACTGCCGTAGCAGACTCGAGGCTCCGTCTCGGGATCCTCCCTTTGTTCTCAGTATTGGAAGAATAAAACCAGCAACTCTCACAACTCTGGGGACAATTCCCCCTCGACTTTAACAGGAGGTGGATACAGAGGGAATGCAGACCTGGAATCTCACTGGAAGCCAGTGGCCTCAGCCCTAGGTGCCTTGCAGCAGGGCAGTGGAAAATCCCCTGTGTTCGGTTCCTTCCCTCCTGCCCTTGACAGGTGTCAGGACCTGGGAAGGACGGGCAGGACAAGAGGATGTTGTCCCCTCTCCTGTCAGTGTTCACAGCTCATCACTGAGCAACCAGAGCGGCTTTGCAGTGGGATGTGCAGGAGAGAAACAGGGTGGCAAGAGGAATGGGATGGAAGGGGAAGAGAATGGGGCTGGGTCTTGCTCTCTTTCCAGCCAAGCGTCTGTCTTGTCCTGATCCTGAAAAGGTAAGCTTGGTTTAACCCCTTCTTTGGTCTGCATAGGGAAAAATACATAGCTCAAACCTGGGAAGGCTGAACCAAGAAATGGCAGCTGAAAGTGGCTCTGGAAACACACACCTGAGGCCTGATCCTGGCTGCCCCTGTCTGAGTCAAGCACAGGTGCTCAGCTCTGTCAGAACCAGGTCCAGGGTTGATGTTGTGGCTGGTGCTACAAAGCTGAGTTGGTGGAGGGAGGACAGTGCTATTTCTAAACTGCTGAAATGTGCCTGACACTTGAGGGAAGATCATCTCCTCTCTCCCAAGGGCTTTCATTTGAAGGGCTTGACTCTGCTTTCAAACAAGCTGATAAGACATTCTGGCCTTCTGACTCCATTATCTCCCCGAGGGCCCTGCACCCTCCTCGCGGCGGTGCTGGAGCACCCAGACCAGGTCGCTGTAATTGCTCATGGAGTGGAGGATGCCCAGGCAGGACCTGGCACCTCTCTTCAGGGTTTGGAGACCTGGTGCAAAGCTAGGCAGTGAGAAGGGGCTGGGTGACGGCAGCACCTTGCTATTTTGTATCCCTCTATCCCCCTTACAAAGCAAAAAAGGCCGGGAACACTGTTCATCCCTAAATTTGAAACATTTGGGCTGAAATCCTTTGGAAGCATTTGAAGAGCGGAGGCAGGGAAGAAGGGTGCAGAGAGGAGCATGAGAAGGAGAAAGAGTCACAGCCTTGCTGGCATGAAGTTGATTTGTCTGAATCTTGATCTTTTGTGGCTGTCATTGTCCCTGTACCCAGGAGACGCTGCAAGCACGTGCAGATGAGGCTTGGCCATGTGAGAAGCATCCCACAGGTATCACAACACTGCAGCCACTTGCCTTTCCTCTCTTTTTGAACCAAAGCTGCGCTTCTCCCTGCTAGGGAAGGGTGGGAATTTCAACCAGCTTCTCCTGCAGCTGTGCTCTGCTCCCCAGGAGCTGGGGTGGAGAGGTGCATGTGCCATCAGGGGTGATGGTTAGAGATGGAGCAGGTGCCAGCGGGTGCCCCACAGAGTCCATGGGCCAGTGCAGCCAAGCCCCTCCATCCCCCAGGGGCTGGGGCCAGTCTGATGCTCCAGTGAGGTTTTTTATCTCCCTCCTCAATGTCAGCAGAGCACCAAGGCAGGGGAGAGGTCAACCCCTCTGTTAATACACGTGTTTTAAATAACTGGTATTTTTATTTCTTCCCTTCGGTGCGGTGGGCTTGGCACACATCTTTGTTTGCACAATTGTCCTGCCCATACGTTCTGTTGCCCAAGTAAGGAGAAAAAGATCCCGTGTGTGATCTGGAGGTGTGCTGTGCTGGTTCTGACATGTAAATATTAATCAAGAAACAACAACGGAGAGACAAAAAAATCCCTCCTACCCTTGAACCCCTTCAGATCCCTTTATTGTCCAGGCATTTGTTGCACTTGGACTGGCTTTTCACTTTCTCCTCTCAGAGAGGCTGGCTCCAGCAATGGCCCCCAGATTCCTCAGCTACATCCTACTGAGGGAAAACATTTATTGAAGTTTTCAGCTTATTAGGGAAATACATATTTCTGCTTCTTTTCCAAACTCCACTGACATCTTTTCGAAGCCAGCCCTGTGTGTCAGCATGGGGGAAGGCGAGGCATCCCCTCTCTCTCCTCTTGCAGCTGTATGAACTTTGAGTACCCCAAAACGCCATGGAGAGGGAATTCCTACCACCATCATGTGCTGCATTGGCGGACAAAAGCAGCGAGTATGCGTGTAGATAATTTTCCTCCATGAAGCTCTGCTTCAGCTCACTCACACTTCTGAAGAAACACAGGGTACTTGGACACACCATTCAGCTCCCCAGATACCCACAGCCCAGATGAACTTTGCCAGGGCAGCATTGGTGAGGTGAGAGGGCACGGGGAGGTGTCCAGTGAGAGAGTTGGACAGCCTCTTCCACATGAAGAAGATGAAATACTTTTCCCTGGGTTATCCTGTAAAACTCACTCTGTCATGGCTCTCACTCTGCTGGCAGGTTCTCAGGTGGTAACTACCAAGTGCTCAAGTGTGGATGTGGCCTTTAACTTCAGGTGTCCTTCAGGCTTCAGCTGCCAGAGGTTGGCAGAGAGTAGCAAGGAAAGAATCATTCTGTGCTCACTGTTTCTTTTATTTTCTTTCTAAGCATCCATCCCTAGACACTGCTGGAGGGGAGATTCTGAAGCGTTGGATGAAATCCCACAAATTTTCATGGAAGCAGAACAGCAGGAAGGCAAACAGGAAAGAAGAGGAGTAATATACTAATCTCAGGGGCACTTGTTGTATTTCTCTCTTTTCTCTGCTGCGCTGTTTCCTTTTCCTCCAGCCACACACTACAGGATCACGCCAAATGAATTAAGGGATTAAACCATAAGGGAGAATTAGGATCCTGCTGATTTAGAAGCAGAAAACCAGATGGGCTCATTGAACTCTAGATGATGCAAGAAAACCTTGGGTAGTGCTTTGGATGTAGGTCACAGGATAATTCAAGTTATTGGGAACCTCAGAAGATCTCTGGTCCAACAGCCCCAAAGCAAAGTCAGCTTAGATCAGATTGCCCAGGGCTTTGTCCAGTGAAGTTCTGAATGTCCCCAAGGATGGATATTCCCCCACACCACTGGTCCCCTGTGTTGAACCATTTTCAGGGTACATTTTTCTCCAATATCTAATCCAAGCTTTCCCTTCTGCAACATGTACTTGTTGCCTGTCCTTCCATGTCTCTGTGTACATCAGGAAGATGTCCAGGTTCATCAGGAGCCATTCAGGGCCTGTTGTACCTCTGTTGTAAACCAGATTGTCGGGCATAAATTTCCTGTCTTAGACAGGGGTTTGTGGGCCTTCTGAGCCCCTTGGACTCTGCCAGTGTGAGCAGGCCTGGATGGGAGGTCTCACCTCTCCACGGTGCATCAGTGCTGCCTTTGAATGGCTCTCACCTGCGTAACAGGGTGAGGATTTGCTGTTACTGTGACTGGAGACATCCCAAGCAGCATCCAAACATCCCTCCCATAACCCACTTTCAGGATCATCCAGGAGGTGGTAGGTCTGGAGAAAAAGGAGATGTGGTGGCCTTTGGCCTGCTGCATCCACCTGGGGAAACAAAGGCATGGACAATAAAGGTCACCTGTTCACCTTCATGGCTGACAACTGAGCCAAGAAATTCCTTCTCCCCAGTGCCCTGAGCACTCCTCCAGACTGCCTGGGGTCACACAGCATGAGGCCATGCTCAGACACAGCTTTTGGTGACAGGCTCACAGGCAGGTGGACCTCTTCCAGTACATTCTGGCAGCTGGGAATCATCTCAGTGAAAGACAGAGCTGTGACGTGTTTGGCTGTGCCTTGCACGAGACAAGAAAAAAATTTTGAAAAAGAGAAAAAATAAAAGAGAAAAGAAAAGACAAAAAGGGGGAAAAATGTCTACAACATCCCAGCCTGTCCCTGATTCTAGGAATGGATGTGAGGGCTTGTTGAGGGAAAAGGTGGCCTGACCCTGTGCAGTGAGAAAGGGAGAGGCAGAAGTCATGAAACAGGGCTCTGTTTGGACTCAAATTCAATTTGCATGGTTAAAACTTGCTGATCCCATACAAGGTTCTCCTGGCTGGGAGCTGAACTTGGTTCCACAGCCAAGCTTTCTTCTTTTCCAGAGTGCTCAGCATAAATCAGACTTTCACAGCCGTCTTTGAGTGTAAGGAGCAAGAAATCACGTTTTGTCTCCTGTCCAGGAACTCTGGGAGAAAGGAGCTGTCAGAAACCCAGGAACCAGCCCAGATCTGCTGACATGTGCTCTGTGAATCCTTCTGCCTGGCACTGGCCTCACCCATCTGCAGTCACAGCTCCATCAGCTCCCATGCGCTGCTTTTCCCAGACAAGATCCCAGTCAGGCTCCTGACACCCAAGTGGAGCTGTGCCCTGAGCAAGGGGTACCGAGCCAAAACATCTTTTGGGCTGGGTTATACTCTGCCCTGCATCTCACCCAAACCATTAAGAGGATTTTAAAACAGATACAGATCTGGTGTTGTGACCATTTGCACTTGCCTGGGGTCATACCTTTAGGGACTTTTTCCCCCTAAAGGATCAGCCCAGAGAAGTCACCCTTCCACATGCTTTTTTAACTCTCTTGTCACTCTCTTGTCTCACTAGGAATTATTTTCTGAATATTTAGGTAGAATTTCCCTTGCTGTACCTTTCGCTTCCAGAAGGATGGTGGGTCCATTGTGTCCTTCTCTGACTGAACAAATCCATCTTTTTCCACATCTTCCAGCTTGGCAAAGTACTGCTAATTTTCCTTGTACAGCTTCATAAGATTTGAGGGAGAGGGGCAAGTTTCCACAAACACTGCATGGGTCATGTCCATCTGAGAATTTCCTGGCAGGAAGGGAGGCTTTTGTGGAGGTGGCTGCAGAAATCCTACCAACACCTGCAGTGGACCAAAAGCTCCACTGCTGATCCTGCTGAAACAGAGGGTTAAAGCCTCTCTGCTAGAGCCACTCTCTGCCAGTGAGATCCATACAGTCCATTAAAATGAGGGATCTTATTATGGGCTATATAAAAAAGGTAAAGAGGAAATGAGAACCTTATGAAGGGTTTCTTATGTGTGCAGATGGCAAGGGCATCTGAGGCTAAGAAAGCCTTTCCAACAGGCTTTTTCCAAATAGAAATGCTTACTTTACAGGGTTTCCCCTCTTTTAAAAAGAGATAAATAGATACAGGGATATCTATTCTGCACAATTCCCACTTGCTAACCAGCCACACTGTCCTTGGGATGGAGAAACAGACCCTAACCCCTATCATGCTCTGTCCTGGTTTCAGCTGGGACAGAGTTAATTTTGTCCCTAGTAGCTGGTACAGTGCTGTGTTTTGGATTTAGTATGAGAATAATGTTGATAACACACTGCTGTTTTAGTTGTTGCTAAGTAGTGCTTAACCTAAGTCAAGGACTTTTCAGTTTCCCATGCTCTGCCAGCGTGGAGGTGCACGAGAAGCTGTGAGGGAGCATGGCCAGGACAGCTGACCCGAAGTGACCGAAGGGATAATCCATATCATAGACCATCATACTTGGTATATAAACAGGGGGGACTTGGCCAGGAGCCACTTATTACTGCTTGGGGATGGGATGATGAGCAATTGTGTCACGCATCGCTTGTTTTTCTTGGGTTTTAGTCCTCTCTCTTTTTGTTATCTCCCTTACTATTATTAATTATTTAATATTATACAGTAACTGTTTCAATTATTAAACTGTTCTCAGCCTATGGGTTTTACTTTTTTCTAATTTTCATCCCTTCCCCACTGGAGTGAGGGGGACTGAGCAACAATCTCCATGGTACTTAGCTGTCTGCTGACATGCTCTCAGGAGAAGTCTCCTTTTCCCCTAGCACCAAGTTCAGCTTTCAGATGCACTCGTAGGTCATACTCAGCTCTCTCCTGAAGCAGAAGGAGCATACTGTCTTTGCTGCCTCCTGCAGCCCGACTGAGGACTGGGAACGCATCCACCAGCACACAGGACTTGTTTGAGTCTATTGAATAGCATCAGGAGCACAGAGAGCTGGCCAAAACTGGGAACTCAACCTTCCAGCAGCGGCCACTGCTCTGCCTCTGTTTCAAAGCAGCAGAAACCAGGGACCTCAAGCATGAATGGACTTTGTGTCTGTAGCAGAACCAGAGACCCTCGGAGTCTGGGCATCTATTTGCTTGGTCAAAACCACCTCCTGGGACATTTTTAACCTGTCTCATCCTGTCCCCACATGCATGGCTGTCCTGTCACACAGCAGTGCCAGAATGGGAAAAGGTCCCAGAACTGCTCCCTGTGGGAACCCTTGGCTACTGCCTTAGGTCCTTTAGGGGCCCCAAAGCCAAGAAGAGACAGGAAGCATCCTTGGAGCAGGATTCTTATTTATACAGAAGTATAATCTCTCTCTAAAGGTGTTGTAGGAGAGTGATTCACATCCCCCTGTGCAGGCTGAGAGCTGAAGCACAGTGAGGCTGAGTGCCACGAGCAGGGTTGGGCACATAACCTGTGGCAGAGCAAGAACAGCAGCCCAGCAGCGTTGTGAGCCCCTGTCACCGCTGCTTGTCACCACTGCTCAGTGTCAGAGCTGTGGCCACCTTGCCTCCCTGCCCACCCAGCCAGGCAGCCCACTCCTTTCTCCTTCAGACTCTTAAAATAAGACTCGCAAAGCCTGGAGCGTGGTTTCGATTTCATTAATAAATCCCTGCTTGCACTTGAAGCTGCTGTGCCTTTTAAAACATCATCCGTGGCTCTGGTTACACTCCTGATGAAAGCAGGCATGGCCCTATTAGTTTTCATGGCAAACAGCACTGCCACGTCCCGCGATCCTTTAGGCACTCGGTGTAACCCAAGTTTCACAGGAAAGGGAGGGGGCAAAAAAGGCATCTTGAAAGGCAGTGTCCTTCTCCTTCACTGCAGACCGAGGGCACTGCATACTTGAATCCCTTTTAGAATCAGTTTTTATTAATCAGTACCATTTTAAAAATAGTTTTAATTATTTTTAAATTGCTACCAACAATTACCTCCTGGCTCTTCAACTCCCACCTGATGCCTGTGTCCCTCCAGCCCTGGGAAGGGGCTGTACCAAGAGGCGGGAATGGGCATGGGGTGTGGAGAAGGGAAACAGGAGCTGCTTCAGCAGTGAGGAGCAACAGCTGCTCTCTAGTGCAGTCTCCTCTTCATAGCTCAGGGAGGAGGGAGCTGGGGAGCAGAGTTAAGTGTCCACAGACAACCAGTGTGAAAAACCCACGCCATGGCAATAGGTTTGCTCTAAGTCGTTAATCCCAGATCTGCAGATGGGTAAATCAAGGCACAAAGGGTTTAATGCTCACTAGTGGTAGAGGATGGGAGGACAAGGGGAACTGTTCCAAAACTGCTGAAGTGAGTTTCCAAATGCCTTCAGCTTTGCTCTGTCCCTTAGGCAATGCTTGGAGAGCTCTGTGGAAGTGAGTTTGCAGCAAAAGCAGAGAGACTGTGCTCAAACAGGCCAGCAGGAAACCAGCACAGAGATGCAGGAGCGTGGCAGAGATTAAAGGAAATAGAAAAGGAAAAGGGAAAGGGGAAATGAAAGGTAAACAGACAGAAGGAAAAAGATATTAAGAAAAAAAGAGAATAATTAGAAAAAAGGTGAGAATAAGGAGAAAAGAGGGAGGAAAACGAGGAAGCCCCTTTGCATCTCCCGAAGCAGGCAGGTGCCAAGGGCCATGATCCCTCTCTCCTGCCCTGGATCACACATCTCCACCTGTGTCCCAGCATGTTCTCTGCCCCACAGAAGTGCTGGCTGCCCTGCCCACCCCAGAGCTAAGCCTGGCAGCTGTCAGAGGGGCTGGATGGCCAAGCCCTGGCCTGCCTCTCTCGCTGCTCGCACAGAGCAGCCGGGAGAGGGTGGCAGGTGAGCGAGGCACACTCATTGCTACAACAGATGGTAGAGGCATGATATTACATGGCAGGGCTATTATTTATTGAGTGCTCGTGTTTGTCATGGCTGAAGATGACATCTTATTAAAGAGTCATGACACTGGGCGATTTTTTTAAGCCTAGGGGCCAAGAAGGCTAATGAACAGGGATAGCTCCAGGAATAGACAGAGGGAAGTGGTGTTTTCAGGTCACAGGCAAAGCTGACTAATGTTTCACTGACCTGATTTCTGGGTGATTTCCAGGCACATCTTGCTCCTGCTGATTAGGGATGGATGCTTCTTGCCATGGCCTGACAGTGCTGGCTCAGGGGGAAGCTGCTCTCTCAAGAGACCCCGTGGCAAGGGAGCAAAGCCTGAGATGTGTCATGAGAAAGCTCCCACCCACGGACAGCCAAACACCAGCGCTCCTGTAAATGAGGGCATGTGGTGGGTAATGGCTTTTGGGCAGGTTTCCCCAAATCTCACCTTGCAGGAGGTTTGGAGGAGAGCTCCCAGAGACCACAGGCGATAGCTGGGGGCGTGTGGGAAGCGGGACACTGTCACTGTGGCACTTTCACTGCCGTGTGATGCTTGTCAGGACAGCTAGATCAACAGCAGGGCTGCCCGGCTCATTTTGACCCTCTCAGCCCGCCCTGGCACCAGCTCTGCAAGGCTTGCCCTCCTTAGCCTGAAACAAGAGCTGTCTCCCTGCAGCTCCCATGCACTGGCTCCTTATCGCTGACCCGCTCTGTCAGTGCAGATGCTTGACTAATGTTCCCTTGTAAAATGTTGTGTTAAGCACATTCCAGGCGCTGACATTAAATACTCGGGCCAGGGCAGCGCTCACCCTCCGGCGGGCGCAGTGCTGAGCCAGCCCCAGCCACACGCCGCTGCTGCCGCAGCCAAATTTGCTTTTTGCTGCCCCGTCCCCACCTCCCCCTGCCCTCCCTCCAGCACAGCCAGCGTGGGCAGTGGGGGAAGGAGGCAGCGGGCAGGACCGCGGCTGTCTGGCAGATGAAATAATAATTAGCCCAGCAGCCTCCGGCCTCCCTCGCATTCCTCTGTGCTAACAGCTCGGCTTATTTTGTTTTCATCCGCAAATATTGACTCGTCGGGTTCTTTTCACCTCGTGCCTATTAAAAAGGCATTGCTCAGAGTATTGTTATTGAATTTGTTCTGCAGCTGCGAGAAGCATCCAGCAGCTTGAAGGAATTCACCCGCACCGTTAGCGCAGGCCCTGAGGGCTGTGTGCCCTCAATCACCTCCAAAACTGCTTTGCCTGCTCCTCTCCCAGAGACAGGACCTGGGTCTGGCTCAGCAAGGATTCTCTCCAGCCTTTCCTCCAAGGGGGAGATCAGGATGGTGCTGGGGATGAGGCAGAACTATGACCTGCTCCTGGGGGATGCTGCTTTGCTGCTCTGTGCCTCAGTTTCCCTGCTCAGCCTTGTGATTCCTGACCATTTTCGTAATGGGCTGGGAGTGTTAATTATAGACATGCGATTTAACAGCCTGACCTTTTGTTGCTGCAACTTGTCCTTCAATATTCACTTCAGCTTGAAGATGTGGGAGTTGTTTCCAGATGCCTTAACGTGGCTGGAGCAATAACCAGAAAAATAAATCCCTTAATTTCTCACTGGGCTGAATTATCTGGGTAATTAGTGAGCGTGACAGCAATGCTCACACAGCTCCAGTGTGAGAGTTTGGGGTCGTGGTTGGGGGGATGTTGATGCCTCTCCCCCCTGCAGGGGGTGTTTGGGGTGAGGCACAGGGATCTACAATCTCTCCCCACTTTCCCCACAGCGTTCAGCCAAGGGCAGGGGCAACGGGAAAGCAGCCTGCTCGTGAGGAAAGCCCCTGTTTCGGCAGCTGTGCTCAGCTTTGGCATCTCTCCCAGAATGAAATTGACTGGCACCACATTCCCAGGGACTGCCCTCTGTCCCCAGCCCTCCCTCCAGGGGAAACCCCAGGGATGCCAGCACTCTGTAGGCGGATCTCACCTGATTCCCAAATGGGAATAGCAATTGCGAGAGGTTGAAGCATCAGAGGGCACCCCGAGGTGGGTGTCCTTATTGAAACCTCTCCCTGTCACCTGTGAATGTCCCAATGGACCCTTCTCCATCAGGGGTCTGACAGATTCTTGTTCCTGTGGTGGGTTGGGCTGTGGTCACCCTTGGGATCCTCTATGTCCACATTTGGAGCAGGATCATTTGCTCAGCTTCTCCACCCTTCTAACCTCCCTCCAGATGCCTTTTTAACCTCTTCCAGCATGAAAAGAGCCAGCAGGTGAAATCCCAGCTCACCAACCCTGCCTACACCCCAGCAACAGCCACCAGCCAGGTGTGGGACATCAAGACAAGCTCTGACCCTGTGGTGGAGGGATGCTCTTTTCGGGGAAGGGCTGGATGGTGTGCGGCACATGATCCTAAACTCCCTGCACTGAGCAGGTTGTCTCCTGCCTCGTGACCAGCCTGCAAAGAGGAACGCGGCTGCCTCCTTGTCCCAGCGCCTGTTTGAGGAAAGCAAATGTCAGCGTTGTCATGCCCAAGTGTTTATTTTGGAAACAGCCGGGGGCCTGGCCAGCAGGCACGGGGGACATGATCCTCCTTCATGGCAAGGAGGATCAGCCACCCGGCAGCAGCTCCTACCATGCCCCACTGAGGATGTGGCTCGGCCAGAGGGCTCCTTTCTCGTGCCTTTGGCCTGCACCACATCAGGTCTGTCACAGACACTGACCCGGCTCAGGGAGGGCATCATGCTGGGCCCTGGTGGCAGCCAAAGCCCGGGGAACACAGACCTGCCTGCGGGTACCACGGAACCTCGGGGTGACCCGTAAGGGCGCTGGCTCTGGCTAACGCCCAGGGTCATTCCAGGCATAGCAGTTCCATGTCCCTGCCTGGGGTGCGAAGAAAATCATCTCTGAGAAGTGTCCTGTTCTCCTGACCTTTGCTCTCCAAATATTTAGGATCCCACAGTGCACAGTCACAGGCCTTGTTCGGCATCAGTGTGATGCCATTTGCCTCCTGTCTCAGCTGTCCCCAGTAATTCATCTCTGGCCTGGTGATCTGGGGATGTGGAAGATCCTCTAGCACCACCAGGCTTCCCTGAGGTGAGTGCAGGCACCAGGGCACCCTCCCAAGCCCCATTTGTCCCTTGTTCCCTGCACACCCACATTCCCCTCTTGCCACAGGCTGATGGTCACCAGGAATTGAGGGGACCATCCATGGAGGGCAGTCCCCTGTCCCTGGCAGGGTTCACTCTTCCCTCCCTGGTTTGCATCTGTCACTATTCCAGCAGTGACAAGAGAGAGCTCAAGCATGGCCAGAGTGAGCAAACCCTGGCAAAGTGCTGGACTTTGCATTAGGGAAGATGCTGGGAAAGTGCATTTGGGTTCTGTGTGACAAGCAGGAGGAGAAAGCTGGGATTTACATGAGCCAGCAGTAAACCAGAGAGGCAAGCCCAGACCCCAACATAGCCTGGGATTTTTTGGTCAAGGGCAAGGACTGGTGGCTTTGGGCAGGCTTGGACCTGAGCCCTTGGAGGGTCTGAGCTTGCTGTCAGAGGTGGCCTAAATTAAGAAGGATGCTCTTCTCTCCTGGGGTGGTTGTGGATTTGCTACCCCTGTTTCATGAGTTCCTAGAGGTATCTCTGCCCAAGTCCTTGAGGAAATGGCACTGACTGCCACAGAGCATGAGTGAGGGAGAAGAGCTCAGGAGGAGGATGAAGAGCTCAGTAGGAGTGACATTTTGAAAGGGTCCATAGTGGCTATTGAATTTTCTTTGCTCTGACCATGGGTGAAGCTCATTGTACATCCTAAAATCCCAGGCCTGGCCATTTTGGTTGAACATCCACTTCTTCCACAGAGGACTTTCCTATTGATAGCTGATGCGGTAAAAGAATAAGGATTACTTAACCACAGAAGAGTCAGTGCTTTATTTAAGACAGAGCCATAAAGGATGTGCCCATTAGAGACCATCGAGCCAGAAGTCCCAGACAGACCCTTCTGTTCAGAAGCCCCTTTGCTACTGCTTGCCATGGGCTGAGGATGGCAAAACACCCAAACCTCAGCCTGCGTGGTTTTACAATGAGAAAAAAGTTTGTGATGCTTCACAGACAAAAGGGGATTTTTCAAAACTCTTTTAAAATGATAATTTATGAAACTAAATTATCACTAATTATATTTCATACTTCTTTTTAAATTAGATTTTTCACTGTGCTGCTTGAAATCTTGATAGTAATTCTTTTATTAGCGAGACACTACATTTTCCTACCAAAAGCTGTATTTCTGATGGTTTCCAAAAATAACAATAATTTCAACACAATATACCAATGAAATATCAGAAAAAAGGTGCCAGTTTCAAATCATGTAAAAAAAAAAAAGTGAATTTTTTTCTCTTTCAGATGGATCTGTTTTCTTGAGAGATGATGTTGTTTTCTTGAGAGAAATGAAACCTCAAGTGATCGCAGCAACACAGCTTAGATATTTCAGCAGATGCAAGTCAGGTCATCCCCACAGGGGCTGGCACTGTGATGCATGGAGGGAAGATTTAGCCCTGTGTGTTTATGTGATGTCCTCACCCCTCTCCCTTTGCTGCTGAAACCACTGGTAGAACTCCTGCCTGCACCAACAGGGCTGCAACTGAATGCTGTAGAGCAAAAACTCCTATGGAGATGGAGAGAAAATCATAAGTAAATGAAAAATGGAAGTTGAAAGGTGAGGTTTGAGGAGAGGAAGTGACTCATGGGTTGGGAATGAGGGATAGGGTCTTGGGGAGGCTCAGCAGCTCGAGCTTCAGTGACCCCCGACTGCGAGGAGTCGTGGGGAGGACAGAGGAGAGGCCAAGCATGGAGCAATGAAATGAACAGTCGAGCCCAGGGAGAGCTGTGAAACCCTGGAAGACAAGTCCATGGCGGTCATGCAGAAAGGGGAGGAATACCCAGCCTTTCCAGACTGTCTGAGATATTTATCCTTCTCTCTGCTTTGAGTGGGGGCTGTGTGAGACACGACGAGGTAGAGACTCGAGGGAAGCCAGGAAAGCTGATGCATCTACAGCAATGGCTTAAAGCTGTGCTCAAACTCCTGACTCTGCATCTGCTGTGCTGCGTGGGGAAAGGGGCAGCGTTTCCTATGCCACTGTTGCATAAAGGAATGGGGCTAAGTTAGAAATATGTTTGAAATAGTTTGGATATCCCCAAATGAACCCTCTGACCTCCTCCTGCAAAAGCCATCACGTGTGTGCAGTCAGGGCTGGGCGAGCTGGTGAAGGATGTGTGGATGCAGTGGTGGCACACAGGTACCACATCAAGCGCTGCAAATGTGGGGGAAGTTAGGGCTCCTTTCCCTACCACCCTCCAGGAAATCTGTGTCCGTGTGTAGTGGGGTTTTTGGTGTATTTGCATCTGGTTGTAAAATAACCTATTAGGATGCCTGCTGTGCCTTAGCAGATGGTGCCTGAGATATTGCAAAGACCTTGTGCCCACAAAATGGGACCAGCTCAGGAATCAGAGCTTCTTGCAAAGGTGCTGCAGTGGCAGCTGGAGACCAAGCTGTGTGCTCACCCACTGGGGCTCTCTGCCTGCCCTAACCCCATCTCCCAGCTGCCTGCACCCTCCTGTCCCACTCCACATGGCTCCCGTGGCATCCTCACAGCTCTGAGATCACACAGAGGGCAAGTGCCAACAGGCATCCTTGGTCTCTGTCTTTGGAAACATTGAGCTGTTCTTGGCTTCGTTAGAGCCTAATTTGCATAGAAGGGAAATACTTGGCTCTAAATGACTTAGTCTGGGCATGGTTTTCAGAGGGACACAATGCTTACCACGGAGTTATGGAGCAAAGTGACTTTTTTCACCACTCAGGGGAAGGAACTATACATATATATATATATATATATATATATATATATATGTATGTGTGTGTATATATATAATAGATAATAGATATCTGCTTTTGCAGGTAAATAAAGCTCTTTACTTCACCCCACCATAGTGAAAACAGACTTGTTTTCAAGCTATGACAGCAGTTTGTGTCATTTATTCTGTGAACATCCAGCTACATCTCTGCCATTCATGCATGGTTTGAGTGAAGTATTTCCAGGGGCAAAGCAGGCTGGAGATGCTGCTGTCTCAAAAGAATGCAGCAGTTGCCTGGAAACCCTACTGGTTTCTGAGTTGCCATGTGCTAGGACATGAAAAAGATTTAATTCAGGGTCTGTTCCCTCAGGGGTATGTAAGACAACCTTAAGGAAAAAGAGCTGAAGGGGATCTCTTGGTCCTTCAACATTTGTATCCGATCATTGCTTCTGGGGACAGAGAAGGAAGAACCCTGTTACCTGGAGCATGAAATTATTACCCCAGCTATTGCTGCATGGAGGTACTCTACTTCTCAGGTTTTAGCACATATGCAGAATAGCACAGTTTTTAATGATTTCCTCTGGGTGGAAAGTCCCAGAAATACCACACATAACCTACCAAAGCCCTGGCTGGGCTTCCACTGTCGTGGAGTGGTTTCCATGTTCACATCCAAAAGGCTTGTGGCCAACCCAGTTTAAACTCAGCACGTGATGGAGCTCAGCATGGAGAGAGCCAGTCAAGGTATGCTCAACACTTCCCATCTCTTCTGATAAATCTGCAGCACTCATGAACTAAAACTGAGCTTTTGCAAACTGTCAGAGGGATTTTCTCTCTTGCTTTCCTAGGCCAGCACTTGGATGAGTCTTGGCAGAAGTTTCAGTGTGGATTCTACTGGGCATAGCACTGGAGACTTTAATTGTTGTAGGAATTGGCTTGGAGTCCTCTATTTCTTGAACGCTGCTGAGACAAATATTCTGGCCAAGGAATCAATCCAGGCACCCACTAACTTGGAGGCAGCACGTGGGGCCAAGTACTTGTGTGGAGCACTGTGGGATCCTGTTGCATTCAGAGAGCCAGTGGGTGCCATCACTTTGGATGCTTAAAGATCATTTAAAGAATCCAAACCCTGCAAAACAGCACTGCTCTGGAGCCAGGAAAGCAGTGCCACTGATGCCATCTACCACAGCGTGGTGGCCACTCTGTGTGTGTGTTAGCCCTATGTTGTCACAACAGGCCTTCAACACATGACATCCTTATGTCCAGGTTGGAGAGACATGGATTTGAAAGGTGGACTATTTGGTGGGTAAGGAACTGGCTGGATTGTTGCAGCCAGAGCTGCAGTCAATGGCTCTGTGTCCAGGTGGAGGCCAGTGACAAGCACTGTCCCTCAGAGCTGTGTCTTGGGACTGGCACTCTTTAATATTTCAATCAATGGCATCAATCTCCATCTCCCACAGACTGTGGGATTGAGGACACCCTCAGCAAATTTGCAGGTGACACTCCTGAAGGATGGGATGTTACCCAGAGGGAACTGGAGAAGCGGGCCCATGGGAGACTCACAAACTTCAAGAAGTCCAAGTGGCAGATGCTGGTCACTGAGCAATGTGGGCAATCCCAGATGTGGGTATGGACTGGGAGATGTCACTGAGAGCAGCCCTGTGGAGAAGGACTCGGAGGTTCTAGTGGATGAAAGGCTGGACATGCACGCAGCACAGAAGTACAACCAAATCCTGGGCTGTGTCCAAAGCAGTGTGGCCAGAGGGCCAAGGGAGAGGATTCTCCTGCTCTGCCCTGCCCTTGTGAGGCCCCACCTGGAGCGCTGCATCCAGTCTGGGCCCTGCAACATGAGAAAGTCTTGGACCTGCTGAAGTGGGTCCAAAGGGGCCACAAATGTGATCAGAGGGATGGAGCAGCTCTCCTATGGAGACAGGCAAGAGAGATGGGGTTGTTGAGCCTTGAAAATACAAGGTTTCAGGAAGAACTCATTGCAGCCTACCAGTACTTGAAGGGAGTCTATAAAACAGCAGATGACTGACTTTTTACACAGGCAGGTAGTGCCAGGACAAAGGGGGGGATGGTTTTGAACTAGAAGAGAAGATATTCAGATTAGGCACTGGGAGGAAATTCTTTGTTGTGAGGGTGGCCAGGCCCTGGCACAGGCTGCCCAATGAAGCTGTGGATTCCCCATTCCTGGCAGTGTTCAAGGACAGGCTGGACTGGGCTTGGAGCAACCTGGTCCGGTGGAAGGGGCAGGGGGTTTGAACTAGGTGATCCTTAAGATCCCTTCTAACCCGAACCATTCCATGATTCTGTGATTCTGTGATCCTAGGATTCGATGAACAGGCCCCACCCCATAGAAACAGGTGCCACCCTGTGACAACAAGCCCAGCCCAAGCTCCCTCTCCAATATAAACCCCTCTTCCCACGGCAGGCTCAGCTGTGCAGCAGAAGGTGCTGGGCAGGGGTGAGGATGGAGGGGGAGAATAGGACATTTAGGTTGCCAGCAAACCTCATAAATTTTTTTTTTTTTCTGCTTGTACTCCAGTTAGGCAGGCATTCTCACTCTCCCGCTTGGAAAGTAATCTCTGGAATATTCACCAGGGATGGATTTGTTGATTGTAAAATTAAAGGAGACTTTGGGTTTAGGGATTCTGACCTCTGATCTAGCTTTTCCTGAGGCTATGATAGCAGGTTGGTGTTTTAGCTGGAAAGAAGAAATTTTTGTGCTACCAACTAATAATAAACGAGCTTAGTGTAGGTTTGTTATGCCTCTGTTAGAAAGAATTTAAATGTGTAGCCCTAATTGGAGAAAGCACCAGGTTAAGACTCATTTAGGAAAGTTTATTGAAGATTAAAAATTTTTTTTTCTAAAAATGTGACTTTTTTTTCCTAGAAAAAAGTGTTTTATTTTACTTTCTGAATCTATTTTTGATGGAATGAAAAAGCATGAGCTGAACTTTGTGTTTAGGTGGCACATTTCTTCTTTTTCTATACTAAAATGGTAGGGGAAAGGTAAAGGAGCTGTAAGAAGAGAAAAAAATGATTTAAAAAGATTAGCCTTTGTCTCCTAATCTTTTTGATAAAAGCATTTCTAAAACATTTTTAGAGAACAATCATTGTTTCTTCTTGAAGTACATGGGCTGGAAAGAGTTGCATTGTGGTGGAATGAGCCTTTTACTTTTTTAAAAGAAACTTTGGCAAAATATCTGTAGTTTAACTGAAGGATTTTAAATTGCAGTCATCTTGAATGCTCAGAATTCCTTCCATTATCTTCTGAGAGCTCTGACATCTGTGTGTATATATGCATATATATATATATATATATATTTTTTTTTTTTAAGGCACAGCAGTTGAGAGATACTGCTAAAGAGACATTCCTTTATTTTCTGATGATCCTCCAAACCTGCCTGTGCTTTAAGTCAATGATGGAATAATTGTAGTCTGGATAAAGCTTTTAGTGCTGAGCATGAAGAAATAAGCAATGAGAATGGGGCTAACTTGTCTCTCCCCTTGGAGAAGGAAGACTCTTGTGGCCCAGTTGCCATAGTGTCAGCCAGAACTGATTTGCAAATGAAGGGTCTGAAACTCTAGATGAGTGTATGGCTGCTCCAAGAGTTCATCCCATAATTTTCTCTGTGCTTTTGTCTGCTTTACTGCTCTGGGTTATGGCCAGGTGCCAGCAATATGACAGCAAGGGGTGAACACTGCCAGAAAATCCATTTTGGGCTTAGCTGTGAGGATCCCAGGTGAAAAGTGTTAGCTAACTTAGTCTGACTGAAGTGTCACTCTACCTGGGATGTCATTTGAGGAGGGGACGGATCTGCCCTGGATTCTTCTGCCCATTTGCAGTGGGATATTGCTTTCATCTTTTGAGCCTCTATTACCAGGGCAGTCCATGCTCCATGTACCCACCAGGATTTGCTTTAGAAAGGTGTTCTTGACGGATGGAGTTGGATGGTTGGGGTACGGAAGGAGAGGAAGATTTTGGCCATTTATAATGAGTCTCTTTTGCCTTCTGCCCAGGTTCCCTGATGGGCCAGCAGCTGGGATTGGTGGTCCACCAGGACAGCAGTGCCTGGCTATAAGCTTCACTTGGATGGTAGGTAAGGACAAGCTTTGCTCCTCAGGAAGAAGCTCCACCAGCCACACCAGCCACCTTAAACTCGTGACCTTGTGTGTCACCATCTGCCATGGGCTCACAGGTGAGAACTATTTGCTTTTTCTTGGAGAGATAAGTTTAAAGGTGAAGCTGATTGTTGTCATGTGTTTATTGCTGTTGGTTTATTTTGCCCATGTGGAGCTTATTGCAGTGTTATCCTATTCATATCTATTCACAATTCCACTTTGGTGTTTCAAAAATTCCTTCTGGCTAAGTTCTTTATGCTGCTGCTTAGGGCAACTTTGTCCATTTCTGATGAGTAGTGATGCTCTTCTAGGTTTGAGGACTGAGATGTGACATGGATGGCAGTTACTTTGATTCATATTGTCTAAGGGAAGGTTAAAAGTTGATGTGATGTATGTTTTGTAAACAGAATCTGATGGGAACCTGGAAATTTTTTTTGCTGAAATGTTCTTTTGTTTTGCTACATTGTGCAGACCTTTTAAGAGCAGTCTTTGGAAGCCTTCTGAAGATAAGGGGCTGGATGTATTTGTGTTTCAGCTGTCCCACGTGGTAGTGCAGGCTGGTGGGGTGGGAGAAGGTCACCTGCAGAATCTGAGGTTCCGTGATGAACAAACCAACTGAGCCACATGTGTGAGTCTGATTTGCTTGCAGAGATCCAGAGTAGCAGAAGAAGCATTTCATAGAATATGAGCCTGCTTTTGAAGTCTCATTTTTTCAGTTTTTCATATCCAAATGTGTTGTTTTAGGACAAGTGGATGATTTGCTACAGGTGTTCTTTGTGGGATGGTGAGTGAGCAGTGAAGGGGATCAGGTGTAGCTGGGAGTGTAACCAAATACCAGTCCAACAAAACAGGTCTTTTGGCTCTGTGAAACCATGTTAAACTTATTTATTTTCCTCTTGGGAAAGGATGTTGCAGCATATGAGATTTCTGGGAATTCTTCCTTCTTCCTGGGTTAAACCACAAGTGCAGCAGAAGCTGTGCTTACCTGAAGTGCCTGTCCATGCAGCTTCACCCAGAGCCTTCACAGGGTGTTCCCTGCACATGAAACCAAGTCCTGGGACTGAGCAGTGTCTAATGCCACAACAACAAAACCAGTTTCAAACTGAAGCTGCTAAAAGATGTAAAGAATAAATCTGCTCCTCTTGTTAGCTTTGTGTTCTGTGATATTCTGGAATATCCTCACTCCGTGGTTTATCAGAGTCTCTAGACAAGGCATTGGGCATTTTTTTAATAAGGAGTGAAGATGCATCAGTGGGACTAAAGCAGGCCTGGAAGAAATTTGGGAATTATATGATTTCTGTTTGGTGTTATTTTTTTTTTGGTTTGTTTTGGTTTTCCCCTGGGTGATTTGTCTCCTTGAATAGCTGAGGGTCAAGATAAGTCTGTTCAGCTTTATATTCAGTTTTTGGATGGTTTTGGGTATCATTTAGCCCTGTATAAATATATAAATTTTTATAATATATAAAATAGGTATTTATATGTTAGTAGGTTTCATATTAGTACAGAGACAATCATCCTAACAAATCCTTTTTCTTTCAGTTAGTAAGCAAAATACAGACTAAAATCCTCACTGATTGGGGGGGAAAAAATCCTGCAGATATTTCTTGACCCTGCTTTTTGTCCTGGTGTTTGTTACCAGTCATTGGCAAAATCAAAGATCTTCATTACAACAGCTGAAACCAGAGTCTCTGAAATGTGAAGTGGTATGTTTGACCTGGTGTTAATTGTACTTGTCAGTGGTCTTTAAGTGGCAGAGGGAGAGCAGATGTGTTGTAGATAGCTTTCCTGAACCAAGATTCAGTAGCAGAACAGGATGTGGCTTTCATAAGGGGAATCCCTGTATCTGGCAACATCAGCTTCAGACCCTGGAAACCAGCACCCACACAAATGGACAATCCTGGGGTTTGCTTGGATGCTGGGAGGCAGCAGCAGATCAGGTATTGTGGGGGGTGGGAGAGGAGCACCAACCCGAGGCACTTGGCTTGGAAGCAGGAAAGCTGAGATGGTGCCTTGTTCTTAGGCAGGAGGTCTTCTGCTGGGGATGGGGTCAGCTGCCCCACAATCTCTTGAGCTGCTCCCTCTGACATGTGAGCTCCAGATTGTATCCTGGAAATGTGCAGCTTCAACAGCAAGGCTGTTTCTGATCTTTTCCCTGAAATGTAAGAAAGTTCTGCTGTAACAAAGGAAAATAAGGGTTTTATGAGCAATGAATCCAATGCAATCGTGGTTTCAACCTTTACTCTCATGTGGCTTTTTTCCAAAGTGCATTTACCTTTCCCTGGTCTCCTAGTGATTCTCTGGGCAGAAGTGTCCATGAGATGCATCTGGTTCTGAGCTCTTTGTGGGGTTTAGGTGGTCATATTTCTGTGTTTGTGGGACAGTTGAACAGTTTTTGCTTCCTTTGTCTTGATGAACATAAACTAGACTTTATTTTTTTTCCTTTGTTTCTGCCCCCTCCCCACCCAATTCACAGCAGCTTTATTTTTTAAGTTCAGTAAAGTCTGATCAAGGGGTGTAAAAAGTGGGAGAATGGCTTTGACCTTTTTACAGGGATGGAGAAATCAACAATCAGTATACCAGTATCTTTGGAGTTGGGTCTTGAGGTTAAGAGAAGCAAGTTAAATATTCTCATCTCAGAAAGATGAAATGAAAATTACTTTGTCAGTATGTGGACTGCTATTGCCAGGAGGAAACAGAATTATTAATCTTCTTTGGGGGTGTGTGAATAAAACCAGCACCTGGTTGCTAGATCTATATTCAAAGTAGAATTCAAGCACGTTCCTATTTTATTTAAATAGTGAGGAGCAAGCTGCACAGAGAAATCTGGAAGTTACTGGGCTCAATGCACAGGTAACTGAGTAAAATTCTGTTCTAGCTTGGAGGGTCTTGGCTACCCCTCCACATCTTTGAAATGCAGCACACAAACCAGAGTGTGTTGCAATAATGTGTGGGGCAGGTTCCCTTTAGTTGCTGGTCTATTAATCTGCATGTGTTAGCAACCCAAAATCAGAGATCAGGGGAATTACAGGGCTTTGTTCAGGGCTGTTCCTGTCTGGAAACAGTGAATTTGGTCTTGTGGGGACTAATGTCAGTTCATGTATGAGGGTCTCTCACTGTTGGAGCCAAACTGGGTGAGAAGCTGGCTGCAGTGAGGGGTACAGTTTGCTTCAGCTGCCTGCATTTCCTTTTAGATTCCTTGTCTAAGGTTTTGCCTTCATTCTGGAGTCTCTTCACATATTTTGCCAGTTAATAATAAAGCTTGTAAGAAGAGGTGTATTGGGAGAAGGAACATGCTGTACAAGCCTGGATCTTGTATTATTTCTGACTCTTCTGTGGTCCCATGGCAACTGCTGGCCAACAGATAGGACTCTGTAGCTGCTCCAGTGTCACAGAATGAGCTGGGCCTTTCATCTGGCTTGTCTTGGGTTTCAGGGGAGTAGATGTTTACCCTGTGTTTGCTCTGCACCCCATGTATAACTTGAAGTTCTCCTAGATGCCTTGTGACCACAAGTTTTTCCTGAAAAATGGAATAGGACACCTTTTTGGCTGCCTCTAAACCATGGAAATTTTGCTGAGATTTTTCTGTGAAAAAGGAACAATACAATCTCAACATAGAAGTTAATTATAGCAATGGAAATTTCCCTTAAAGACTTTCTGATGTGAGGCTGGTATTGCTTTTCAGCAGGATAGAACGCTCAGAAATGCCACTTCTAATGAAAAATGCTTTAGTGGCAAATACTTTCCACAGTGCAATGGTTATTCTTGGGTTTGTCTGGAGCACATGGAACCTCTGTATTTCTTTGTGGAGTTGCATAACATGGTTTGGCTCTGCCTCTTCACTCTTGCTCAAGTGCAGTGCTGCTCTAGGTGAGGTGGGTGCCAGAGAAGTCATGGGAGCTGAATATGGTAATGTTGTGCTCAGGCTGTGTTTTGTGTTGAGCTGCTGTATGGAGTAAGACAGTTCTGAACCTTGGACTCAGGAATATTTGCTTCTGCTACCTTGGCCCCTCTGCAGTCATATTCCTTATTCTCATCTCTGTCTTAAACTCTATCTAGATTGAGCTGCTCCTGATATACCTGGGTTTAAATAGGTGATAATTCTCCTAAGAATTGATCCTCTAGGCTGCTTGCCAGGGAAAGACTGCCTTGGATGTGAGCAACAGGTCTTGTCTTACACAGGCACAAACCTAAAGCAGGGTTCTGGCAACAGAACACTTTTTTTTTTTTCCCCCTCTGTAATGATGATTTTATTGAGAGAGGGCAGAAATTTTCATACAGCTGAGGTATCCCATCTGCTCTTATCCTGTTCAGTCTCTGAACAGTACTTAATTTTCTGGAAACTTGCTGATTTCCCTCTCTTTTCTGGAAATCTCTGCAGCTATGAATAAGGAAGGTTTATGCTGCCTTGAGAGGTGTGAAGCAAGTGGCCAGCATGGGACATGGTATCAGGTTGCCACTGGAACTAATAAAAGGACTGATAATCTTGTCATGTTTTTGAATACTCAGGCAACTTCTGTGGCCTTAATACAGAGGGGAGGAGGGGAAGGGAATGAATAAGGGGCTGGCCATAAGTAAGTTCACCTGTTAAATAAAAGAACTCAAGCGTTTTGTAGGTCACTATGATGCTCTCTTTAGGAAGTCCTGATACAGTGGGAATTTAGAGGCTGTGGCCAGAGCTGGCACGACTCCTCCAGTTCTGTGCTGTGCCTGGCAGGCACCTGACTTTGCTACCCTAGAGGCGGGGAGGTGGTGAGATTCTGCCATTTGGTGCCATGATGACTGTAAGTGCAAGTGGGGTCAGAGGGGGTTAATACAGTCATGAAGGAGAAGCTCAGCAGAGGCTGTTGTTCATGCAAATCTTTACTGCATAGGAGATTGTTCGGAAAGATTCTGCACTCAGATGAAGCTTTGCTCTGTAGTGCTGGAGTGCCTAAAGTCTGGGTTCTGCTATAGCACTATCTGCTTTATACCTTTTTTGGCAAAGCTGAGACCTCATCACAAGGATGGGTTTTGGTTCACAGCTAAGTCTCTCACGTCTGCATCTCCTGGAGGAACTCTAGATGTGCTCTAGGTGTGTCTAGGATCACAGTAATGGCCCTGAGCAAGGGTGTTGAGAGCCATCCTCTTCCCTCTGAGCATCTTAGTGGCTGCACATGTATGTGAGTGAGCTGGGGTTTGGATGGCCTGTGGCTTCTACTTCCAATACACCCCTTCCATGTTAACCAGTCATTGGCTAACTAGTCTTGGATCCAAAATAAATGTGTAGCCCTAGAACCAGAGCTCAGCATTTCTCAGACCACAGCACAAAATCTGGGCCCTGTTTGCTTTGCCACTGGTGTGGCAGCATGGTCTGAGGGAGCCTTTCACTTTTGGAGGGTGTGGATGGAGGGCACAGGCTTCAGTCCCTCCTGGCTCTGCAGGTGGGGGTGTCTGTCACCAAGGGTCTGAGCAGAGCCTGGGATGCCTCCCTTTCTGTGGAGCTCTGGGGGGAAAAAAGGAGTTTATCCATGCCTGAAGAATTGTGTCAAGTTCCTACTGCAGGAACAAATTAAGGGTGAATCCACCAGTTGGAGGCCTGTTGTGGCAGAGGCTTCTGTTTACTGCCTGAAAAGTTATAGACTCAGCAACATGAGTTATGGAGCCTTCTCTAGCACCCATAAATCTTGGAGGAGAATCAGAGTCTTCAACCATGTACCCACCCAGGCTAATACCATTTCTTGCAGCTGGAATTAATCATGGCATTAGGCAAACAACGGGGGTTCATTAGGACCAAAGGTGACTTTAATTTAATTGAAATATAACTTGGCAAGTAAAGAGGCGATCCAGTTCACAACACCTAATGGGAGGTCTGGGTTATATATGGAAAAGTTAATGGCCGTAAAAATATCCAAACAACATATTTGTGCACGTGTTCCAGTAAAAGTCTGAGCCAACTACTTTTTAATAGTTTGGGTTTTCAGATGTATATATTCATGTTCTTAAAATAAGAATATATGAGTGTGCACAGCATAGAAATATGAGGTGGGTGAGGGCATGAGGGAGAGGAGCCTCATGTCAGGACAGCATTGATGAAAGCCACCTTCCTCCCTGTGCTGGAGGAGGCTGCTGGACATCTTCTGTCTCCAGAGGGTTTGTCTGTGTCATGGATGTTACAGCCTTGCTCTTAGAGGTTGAGGAGTAAAGGTTCTTACCTGGTTTTTTGTGATGTTTTGGGTAAAGGCGCCATACAAATGTACCCAAAAGGGGATGTTTGGAGTTTTTGGCAGTTTCATGTATTTAGATTTCATATAACTACATAAGCCCAAGAAATAAATGAAAATCCCTTAAATAATGATATTGGCATTCCCTTGTGAATGACCACCCACATCCCCCAAAATAATCATATTTAAATACCAGTTAAATCAGCCTGTAAATCAGTGTGACAACACAGGTCTTTTAACCTTCCCTCCCTCCTGTATAACAGGTCCTCCCATTTCTGCATACACACAGCCTCATAAACTGACTCCTACATAAAATATTATTTATATTTTATTAGGTAAATATATGACAGTATGCACACATCGGTGGGCTGTGACTTCATAGGACCAGCCTGCAGATTTTGTACTATGTAGCTTTATACCTATTTTATTCCCCAGGCTTGTTTTCATAGAGAAGGGGCCATCTATATTTTCACGGGCATGAAATCTGTGTATCCAGCAATGAATGCAAATCTCTACTTTGGAATGGATCATTGGAAATAAAACTATATACCCACAGATTTTTTTTTTTTTAAATCCCCTTCTCACTGGTGTTTTTTCTTCCCCTCGATTGCTCATGAAAGAGCTCATGATGGGCCATGATGGAATATTGTCTTGTAGTAGATTTCTTATGAGCTGGCCAGTGCTGGGAGTGTGATGGAAGCTTGTGAGGTGCTTGATTCTTCAGTGCTTGGGTTGAGAACCACAGAAGCATTAAGGTTTGAAAAGACCCTTCAAGGTTGTAGAGTGCAACCTTTACCATAACACTGCCAGGTTCACCACTAAGCCACGTCCCTAAGCACCACCTGAACATCTTTGTGTTCTTTGAACACTTCCAGGAACAATGATTCCACCACTCCCCTGGGAAGCCTGTCTTTATGCTTGACAACCCTTCCAGTGAAGAATTTTTTCCCAATATCCAGTAGGTGAAAGTAAAGAGTCTTACATGATGGTGGGTTAGATGTGACTAGTGAAAGAATATTTATGCATGGAATGAACAAAAAAAACTGCATGGGGTGGGAGGAAACAGAAGCAAGATAGAGGACAGAGAAATAAAAGGGTCATGTAGGAGGTTTTAGCTCGGTGTTATCGCTTTGGGCAGGTCACTTGGGATGCTTCCATGCTGGAAGGGACTCACGGAGGCACTTGGAGAGTACACAGGCAGGCGCCGGGTAGGAAAAGAATCCATCTCTTGATGGCTCGGCTGAGATTGCCATATGGTTTTGCTTAGATGGTGCCTCTTGGGGTTTGCTCTGTCTTTCGGTGGCCTGTGTGCCTGTTTCTCATTTCAGCAGTTTCTCTGATGGTTTTATCTCCACGTCCTTTGGGTTTTGGGCTACTGGGGAAAAGACAGTCTTTTTTACCAGCTGACTTGAGCCTTCAGCAGGGCTCACCTTGTCGTCAAGCTGGCTTTAAGCATTTCCTTTTCAGTAAAGTAACTCTCTCAGAAGCTTTGTCAAACCTACAGTTTGTAAGCAGGAAAAGAAAACTGAGATAAAGTGACAAATGAAAAACTTGCTGCAGACAGGAGATGGTGGACTTTCAAGTCCCAAGGGGAAGAGAGGGAGTGAATGTTCATAGTGAACCCCTTTCATTCTTGCCACAGCACATGATAGGCAGTCATTTCTGCTCTTATCTCTGGTTTTAGCACGGAAATGTGTCTGCCAGACACCTCCTCCCTGTGCTGGAGCCGTCTCCAAAGGGATCTCCCCAAAAGGGGGAGCTTTTAGCCCACCATATGGTGTGTCCCCCACTGGCTGGCCTGTTTCACTGTGTTGGAGACCCTGCTGGACAAAAACTGTGTTCCTCACCTTGAGGTTCCCCTTAAACTTGCCCATCCTCTCTGGTATGGGGGAAATGAGGTGTGAAAGTAGCCATATTTCACCTTGAAAGCCATGGCTTGGGTTCCTTCTCATCAGATCTCTGCCAGCCCTTAAGACTTGGAGAATTTTCCCCCGGAGGAGGTTACTTTTCTTCTGTTACTGCAGGGAAACAGCAGCACAAGGAGGTGAACTGATGTTGAGGTCTCTGTAGGGTCCCACATGACAGCTCTTCCCACGCCTCCTCCTCCTGACATCTGTTAACATCCCTGTCTGTATGGTGCCTCAAAAGGCCAAAATGCCAAAATAAGTGGGTTTATTTTTAATTGCTGATGGCACATTTGACCTTCCCCAGCACTTTTTGGCACCTGGTGTCTTGACTACCTTCACATGTGTGACCCTGCATCTGTGAAGCAGCCTTAAAGGACTTGACTTTAGCTGTCAATCAGTGTGTGGGAGCCTGATCCTGTCACCCTTCTGGGCCTGATGCTGCCCATCCCAGCTCTGCCCTTTGTCCCTGTGCCAGCTGGTGCCTGACACAGCCCCCCTTTGCAGCACACTGACTGCATGCAGCCTCTGTGCTTGGTGCATGGCAGAGGGGTGACAGCAGAAAGCCTCTGTGATGGGTATGTTTGCTCAGCCCTGTGGTGGCCTGGTGTTGGCTTGGTGCCCTTCAGTTTGGCCAAGAGGCCAGAGAGAGTGAAAGTGAGCCAGTTGGTTGGTCTTAGGAAATTTCCTTCGAAAAAATTAAGGTTGGTCTCGGCCCTGGTGTGCTCCACCAGAACTCCTTCCTGCTTTGCACTGGAAGTGTGGTTCTCCTCACAAGTATTGCTCTGACTCCTGCAGCCTCCAGGGCTAAACCTCTGTGGTTTTCCCTGATCCACTGGGCCCATGAGGCTATGAGAGGCACCACAGCTGAGGGATGGAGTGAGGAGTGGATTGAATGAGATGCTGAGATGTCAAATGTACCCTGGCTCCTCCAGTGCTTCACCCTCAGCTTTCTGCACAAGGACGGATGTCACTGTTGTTGCAGGCTTGTTTCCATGCATATCTGGGGGCACTGAAGGGTGTTGGGCTCAAGCCCAAGCTCTCACTCATGTTCTGGGGGCTGAACATGTCTGTCCTCACCCCCTTCTCACTCTCTAGCCTGGACTTGCTGCTCACTGAGCAAAGCCAGCAGTGAGGCTGAAAAACAAGGAGTTGATGGGGCTCAATTTGCTTTTTTTGGGCTTCTGTGCAAAGTAGCATTTGTCAGAAGGTAAAGGAGGTAAACTAGTTCCTAATTAGTCTGCACAAAGGGTCTAATGCTATAAATGTGGAGTGAGTGCTATAAATCCAGCTTCGGGCTGGCTGTAGGGTAATTTCCCTGTATAGACAAGCCTCAAGTCACAATTCATTATGGCTCTGCTTCATAGACCCTCCGATGTTGTGCTTCCCCTTTGCTGAGGGCAGATTGTCAAGCTGTGACCCTGCCTTAGTTAATTAACCTTCAAATGGGATTTATTTTCCCTTAGTTACTTGTGTGTGCACACATTTGGTAATAATGACTGTCCGCTTTCCTCGCTCTCGCTAAAAGGGGAGCAAGTCATTTGTTACAGTGTTTTACCAGGGGTAAGAAAATAAAATTTAAAAAAAATCCAGGCCTCAACTTTCATGGAAAATTGATAGCTTTATGCCAGAAAGAGACAGTTCCATCACAGCCACTTCTTCAGCTGTCTGCAAATATTTGAAACCCTGAGATATTTAATGTTTTTCAGATGGCGATAAATCTGCAATAGTGTGGGCTCGCTCGAGCTTAGTGAGAGATGAAGTGAGATAGGAGAAAACGCATGAGCCAGCACGGGAGAGGTATTGCTGCTCACACTTCTGCTGATGTCAGGACAGGTTTTCAGGACTTTCCAACATACCAGCTGGCTTCTCTTCGCCAGGGAAAAATATACACAAATGTGAGCTTCCAGTTCATTTCCCATCCAGTTGTGAGCTAAATGTTTGCTTTTCTTTGTCTTCTTCCCCCCCCCTTTATTATTTTTGCAATCTGACATTAAAAATATGAACCTACAGCTGGGGAAGAAGAAATGTTACTGGCTGAAACTTTTTTTTTTTGCATCTGTCAAGCCTGAGATATTGCTCAGGGTTTGTTTGTTTAACCTTTTGTTTGCTGTTCAGAACCTTGGTGGCAAGTTGCAGAATGTGATTTGGTTGCAGATGTGTTGGTGGCTTACATCGGGGTTTTTTTTTAAGGAGGAAAGAATAGTCAGATCATCTCCATATGCTTTGCTTGCAGCATTGCCTCTGCCTAGGGTAAGCCTTGAATATCTTTCTCTGTTCCTCTCATACACCTGATGTGCCTGGGTTTTGGTTTGTAGGGAGGTGCATGGTCCAGGGGAAGGCTCTGGGATTGGCAGGGACCTTGAGGGCAGGAATGAAGTCTTATCTGTGGCACATCCATTGGGAATGAGTTCTGAGAAGGAACAGGAGAGGTTTCTCTCTAGCTTTCAAGATGCTGGGGCTGTGCTTGTCTCACAAGCAGAGCAGAGTGGTGGCAAGCTGGGGAAATATGGTGAGGTGCAGATGCTTAACTGAGCAAATGATCATTATCCTCCAGAAATACCGATGGCAAGCTGCAGCAGAACCTGGAAGCACTGGAGCATGAGACCACCTGAATATTTTCTTATTTATTTTCCTGGAAGTATGGAATAAAACAGTTATTGCAGAAAAGGCTGCTTAATTTGTTGGGAGGAATCAAAGAGCAATCTGGTTCTCCGGGTACCAGCACCTTTCACAGCAAGTGGGTGATGCCAGGGGGATTGTGTGTTGTGAGCAGCCTGGAGTGGCAGAGGGACCAGGCTGAATCTCAGTTTGGGTTTCTTTCAGCCTGCCATGGCTAAATCAAATTCCCCCCACTGCAGCTGCGATTCACTGATGGGTTTTGTCCAAGTGTCTGTTCGTGAAGTTTTAAAGAGACAGAAACACCTCAGCAATTTGATTTTGGCAAACAGCTGTGAGCCAAGTGTGGAACAACAACAAAAAAAAATCCCTGTAAAAATCAGGGAAAATGCCTGCAAATTTCCACACATTTCACAGAGGCGGTGTGGTCTCGGAGGCAGCAGGGTGGTCTGGATGTTTTAGCAGTGGTGTAGAAAACAGGCGCTCCTGTGCTCAAATGCCAGCTCCACCACCGATGGGCCATTTCACCTTGGCGAAGGCACTTGACCTTTCCATGTCTTGGTCCCTCTTTTCTTCCCTTTCCCCCTTTTTTTACTTCAAAAATGAGAATTAGTGGCCCCAAATCTGGGTGGTGGCCAGTGTGGGCCTGGCACAGCCAGGGAAGGTGGGGCAAAGGTGGCTGTGTTCCCAGGTTTCAGGGGAGGCCAGGGGCTGGGGGTGTTCCAGGAATGAAGAGCGTCTTTGACCTCGATGGAGGCCCCGACCCTGCAGCACAAGCTGTTAATGCTTAGCTGCCTCCCACCTCCCTGCTCTGCTCAGTATCCCAGGGAAAGGAAGAGGTTTTTCTAGCACTCGGGCAGCCTGGGTTTGGCAAACCGAAGTGCAGTCTCCACACCCTGCTTTTACATATTCATGCCTGTCCAAAATGTTCCCTTCTGGGCTGGACTTTCCCAGGCTTCACCTCTGGTCTGTGAGCTCATGAATCATGGGGAAGGAAACTCTTTTGAAAAGGATGAAATTATTTTGGGCAGAGCTGCAGCAGCTAAAATGGCCTAAATGGCTGTCTGCAAAGGTGGGGTGAAGGGGCAACAGTTGTGGGGAGGTGCAGGAGCTTGTTGGGCTGGGAGTTTGGGAAAGGGAGATGAGAAAGCAACCCAGGCATCCTGGCTGTCTTCTTTCCTATGCAGTTGCCTCCCCTGCCTGTCTTCTTACTGACAATCCCAATTTCTCTTCTGCTGAATGAATGGAAAAGCTCCAGTAGGAATTGATTCAGACCCTAAATTTTGAGCTCTCTGAGGACATCCAGAGCCTACTGCCAAATTCAGCAGCGCTTTGTAAAATGTGCATTTCACTTACTTTTTCTTTTTTCTCTTCTGGTGTTTCAAGAACAGGATTAGGAATTTGGGTGAAATAACCCAGGAGAAACAAGAACAATTGGTAGCTCAGGTGTGCCAAAGTTGAGGATAAGTTGAATATTTTTTTTCTCCTGCTTGTTGTCCTGCTGGTGCTCACGGCACAAAACCTGCAGCTAAGAAGGACCTGCTGTGCTTAGGATTTTATCCTCTTTCTGCCAGTGAGCATCCCAGAGTGGCTGTTGGCAGAGAGCTGCCAGGCCTCTGAACAATTGTAAATCAAACTGTCCCTCTAGGACAGCTTGAATTTGCATCCAGAGCTGCTTTTGGTATCCCTGAGTCCAAAGGATGTGAGGTGCCCTCTGTCCCTCCTCTCTTCTCCTGGGCTTACACCCATTGCAGTTACTGTAGAACAAGCAGGGTGTGCGGGGGAGGGAACACTGCTCTTTTGACTGAGAAATCTGAAGTGGAAACACCAACATAAATTTAAGGCTTCTGACTTTTTAAAACTTGTATTGGTTTGATTCTGGGCTTAACTTTCCCTTCTCCCATTATTCAGCGTAGCAGGGACCTAGCCACAAGTCAGGCTGCCTTACTGCAGTGCTGGCTCCTGCCAACTCCCCTGAAAAGTGAATAACTGGAGAGCTACCTAGCAGAATAGTCAACAAATGCTCCATGTAGCTCTTTTGGAAACAAATATTATTTGCTTTCCTAGATCCACCCAAATAATGTTGTTTGTTCTGCATAACTGGCTTAAAAAGAACTAACTGTGTATCATCTTAACCCTATGAAAATGTACTGTAAGTAACTATGGAAAGTTCTTGCCTGTTGGATTCAGAGTATGAGCTGCATGACTTGAATTTTAATAATGATCTTTGTTCAATAAAAGTGCCTTTTTCTCTAATGTGGAATCCAACACATTGTTATTTTCCAATTAATGCATTTCCTGGAAATTTCCACTTTCTTCTAGCTTACTGTTCTAGGGCAGCAGAAAGCAATAATGAAGTATTTTGTTGTAAGATGATGTTATTTTTACAGGCTGTAGCCACAATGCTTTTCCTGACATTTTATGATACATAATTATTAGCAATGGGAACTAAAATACTTTTCCCAAGGATTCAAATGATTCTAATATATTTTGTAGCCTGTTGACCGTGCTTTTTATCCTTTCTCCTATTTCTTTGTATCCAGGTCCAACAAAGCACTTAAAGAAAGCACTATAAGAATTCTTTGACAACCCATTTCCCCCTTGCTGTCCCCTAACCCCTATTTGGAAACTGAAGCCTTTGTCAAAAATGAAAATTTTAACAGAAAATTCCTGCTTTTGCTGTGTTTTCTGTGGGAAATGTTTCCCCCCAGCAGCACTTTGGTAAAGACATGGAAATGGGATAAGGGGGGGGGGGTGACTCCAGGCTTTGCTCTGCTGGGGAAGATGTGGGGTTTTGGCCAAGGCACCCCTGGGAGTGGAGTAGTCTCCAGTAGGAAGGAGTTGGGGATCTGGTTCTCTTGCAAGCTGTGGTTTGGGCTGTTCAGGGTTTTCTGAAAAGCACAAGAGTGGGTGGAGCAGGGCTGTAGCATCAAGTCCTTCTGCCCCAGGATGGAGTGTAAAAGGCAACGCTCCTGGTTTGGTATGCGGGGGCTTCTAGCACACAGCTCTGGTTCCCTCAGCAGTGGTCCTGGGGATATCTACCATGGGATGATCCCCAGTGCTCCTAGATTGGTGTTTGAGAATGCCATGGAGGCAGGATCCACTTTTTGGCCCCTTGCGGAGTGGGCAAGGGCTGGCACATCTCTCATCCTGTAGCCTTGGCTTTCCTCCATGTTTGTTGCAGGAAGAAATTTCCAATGGATGAAAAAAAAATATTGAGATGGGAAATTGACTGGAGGTCAGCTCTTGTGTGTAATCACAGGCTTAATTTTTCAGTCATGGGACCCCACTGCTTTGAGGTCTGACTTGCTCCACTCTTTATAGTAGCCTTTAATTCTATCAGGAGGTGTTTGCACCTCATCTTGGCCACTTTTGAAAGCAGTCAGCAGCAAATGTATCTGAATACATGTGACATCTTTCCATTTCCCTTGGGTGTAGGGAAACCCCACAATTTTAGCCTGAGAGTTAGGGGCTTTAAAGTTCCTTTAAGCTACTAGAGCCCTCTTTCTGGAGAGGAGCACCAAGTGCTGATGCTAATTAAGATGGGAAATACATGGTTTTGCTTTAGACATTTAAATGGGTGGCTTAGCCTGGTAGCACTGCTGAAGGAACAAGAACCTTGTACTGGAGAGGCAAAGAGTTTCCACTGAAAGCCTGTCCCACTGTGCTGGACAGGCCCTTCACCATCTCGTGGAGCTGCAGCACTCTGGGGACATTGTCCATATTATAAATGGACTTTGTGGCCTCTCGTGTGCATCCAAGTGAAGCACAGGCAGGGCTGTATGCGTATTTTGACAACTTTAAATTAACATACCATAGCTGCCTAAGTGTTATGACAATGTTTTGTGAGGTCACAGGTCTCAAGGGATGTTTAATGCTTTGGAACAAACCAGTCTCTGGCCTGAAGTGTCTCAGGTTAGCTGGGGTTGCACCATTGATGGATTTGACCCTGTGAGTTCAGTGGCTCCAGCAGGCTGTTTGCAAGAGTCAAACTCTGGCAAATGATCGACTCTGAGCTCAGTTGGAAAAGCTTGTGAAATGAAATCACAGTGCTTTGCCCATTAGGCTGGGGATGAAAAGCGAGCCTGAGAGCTGCCAGTGGCTCATATTTCATGTGCAGAGATTTACTTGTATTAGTTAAGATTGCGATGAGTTTGAGAAAGAGAGAGGGAGACAATTTGTAAGCCAACACAGAAATAATACTTCCCTATAGTAAGTGTGTAATGAGAACTGGTGCTTTTATTGGATTGAATAAGTTCAGATTGTTTTTAAGATATACATGTTTTGAACAGTGAACTGTATCACTTGTGATTGACCTCCTGTGTTATTTTTACATCACTTCTTATTTCTCTACATCCTGAGTTTGCTTCTGAGACTTTCATTCCTATTCCTCTGCTCTTTTCTTTTCACACCTCTTCCCTTAATCTTTCCTGCTCTGGCTTTGGAAGTCTGTTTCCTTTTAATGGACATCTAATATTTGTTGTAGTGAGTGCACCCTTTGCACTAAGCAGGTCTCTAGGACGTGATTGCAGCACATGTAAGCAAACTTGAGCTGGTTTTAATCAGAAAGCAATGTACCCAATGGCATCAAAGAGCCCTAAAGAGCTTTGCTTGTGCTGTGGCTTGCAGCTGATACATTAACCACTGTAGCAGGGTCCCTCATTGTCTTGGTGCTTGCTGCGGAGCTCAGGTCATCTGGCAATTAGATCTGGTAGAAAGAGCAAATTCATCTACAATGCTGGGTCTGGCAGAGTCCCCACCACAGTTGCATGCCACAGTCCTGCCTGGTTGCTGACAGATTTCCCTGTAACTTCAAGGTTTTGGCACTAGGATCTAATGGTTGAGGTCAAGAATTTAATTAAACTTTGGATTGAAGAAAGCTGCCCATCTACTGGATCCCTTCCAGAGCAAGTGAGCTCTCTCACAGTAAGCAAGGGAGGCTATTTCAACTGATTTAATACTCCTTGGCTTTGGATGTTACTTCCTCTTTGGTATGGGATTTTATTTTTTCCATCCTTTGCATTTGGTGACTAGAACAAGATACAGATCCTGCCAGTTTCTTTGGGAAATGGTAGATAGATCTCAAAGCAGGGAGCCAGCTGTTGGGCTTGGGCAGGTGACTTCAGATCCACTTTCTGTGAAAACAGGGCTTGGGTGCTTTAATTTTGTCCTGATTTTGTGAATGAGCTGAACATCTATCTGCCTTCTGAACATCTTCCAGTGCTCCCTACAGAGCACCCTCCAGTATTGTTGACCCTGAACAAGCAGTGGCAATGAGGATGTAGCATGGTTTATTACTTGCCTGTGCTTCCATTGGGCTCAGGAACAGATGGGGAAGACCAGTCTGTGAGCAGGAAAAACCCAACCAACACATCAGCCCTGCCCTAACTCACTTCCAGTATAGTAGTGACCTGTCTTCCCCAGCTTGCTGTAGGCAAATAGGAATGGCTAGGGAATACTGGAGTCAGTGAACAAATGTAGGGGTTCAGAGGTTACACTGCATTTTAGAGTAAGAAGCAGAGATAAGAGTGAGAGAGAAATTCATAAATATATATGTGTTTTTTATATATATAAACTTTTTCATTCTGGAATTCCAGTGCTGCTTGTCCTGTGTGGAAATACTTATCCATACCTATAGTGGATATGCTGGTGGTATATATGTAGATGGAGCATTAAGAGATCAAAAAATTCCCCAAATATCATTTACGGCAGAACAAGGTACCAAACTGGTTTTAAGGAAGGTTAAATTGAAACTGTTGAAAAGCTGTTGAAGAATTTCTGACAGAAAACTGGGATTTCAACCAAGAGGATTTAGTTCCCCTGGGTAATTTCTGGTTTTCATCAGACGCTGATCATACAGCCTAGCTCTCCACATACCTCCATTGTTCCTCACACTGGGCAAGCGTGGAATATTTTTTGCCCTGACACCTTTTGCCAAAAATTTCTGTGTAAAGAAAGGAAAGCTGATTATTATTTTTACCATCTCTCCCTTTGTGTGCATAAAGCCTCTATAACACACCATGTTCAGCTAGGATGTCTCTAGGTGGGCTCGTTCCTGTGCTGAACAACCATGGAAAGTGAGAGAGGAAAGCAGCTGTGTCCCTCTTGCAGAGTGCCCCTCCAAGGATTTGGAGAACAGTTAAGAAGTAATCAGCTACAAGAGGAAAAGGCCAGGAGAAATGAGAATAGCGGGGGTAGAGCTTGCCTTTGATTATGGCTGTGGCAGCAAAGCCATGTACTGTCAGATCTGCTGGGAAGTTGCTGCCAATGGGTGAAGACAAAGTGGAATGAAGCTCTCTTCAGGGAGCAGAGCTGCTGTTCCCAGCACGAGGGCCCAGAGTGTTACCAGGCAGAGGCTGTGACCCCTTGTGCTTGGGTCACACTTGGTGGTTCCTGAGCAGCTCACATCCTGTTCCTTCCTGGTTTGGGGGAATTTCCTCGGCTCAGCTGGAATCTAGAGGTAGGGTGGGTGTATGAGAACATCCCTGTATTTTTTAGGTTTAAGTCTTCGTTAGGAATACGTTCCATAAACATCTCTGGCAGGCTGTTTTCAGACAAAGATCCTGCCAGGGGCTGGTGATGCAGGTCACTCCAAACCCAGTGATGTTACCCTTGTCCCTGCCCCTCACTTTGCAAATGTTTTTCTCATTTGTTCCATGGTGACTTTTGAACTGCCCCTGTTTTAAGACTGAAATGAGAGAGATAAAATGTTTTTAATTTTAATTAAAACAAAGTTTATTTTATTTCATTACCTAGCCATGTTATTTCAGGGCTTGACAGTAAAGTTATATGTTACCCTGTGGGTACTTCTAATTGTGTTACGAGGTTTCTAGTTCATTCTGTCCAGAACAGTTTGACTCCTGTGCTGAGCTGCATCCTCCTGCAGCCTTGAACCAGCACAGCTAATGAAAAACACTCCAGTAATAACATGGGGCTCTCAAGGGCTCCAGATAATTGGGGAAAGGTACTATTAATTTTACTGGAAGGCAAGCCGGCTGAGCTCTGAGAGCCTACTGCTAAAGATACCAAGAAACAGGGCCTGATCACTTTGGAGGGAAGATAAGAACGTGGAAACTGGTCAAAGTAAACCTGCAGATCTAGAGAAAACATTCTGTTATGTCAGTGGAGGGACATGTCAGACTGAGGCAGCCCTTGGTCTAGTGAATTGCTGTGAGCGAGGCAGGAGGTGGGATCCTCTCCTGCCATGCTGTTGGGAGATGCATTCCCAATGGAGCAGCTTCTAAGAGACCAGTGGGGAAATAACAAGCTCAGGGTGGAAATTGGAACTGTCAAGGCTTTTCTTCCTCCCTCCAGTATGCAAGAATAGTTCCTGCTCTATCCTGGGACTATTTGGGCCATTTCTGGACACCTGGTCCCTCTGCTGCCTGTGCACAACATACTTAGAAAAGAGAGATAGGAAACCAAGAGGAGGCTGCAGGGGGTCATGCTCCCTGTGAAAGCCTTTCCCCATTCATTAGGAGTTACAGATTTGCTTAAATCCCAATCGTAAATCCTGGTATCTTGTGCAGTGTGAACCCAGGGTGGCTGTAAAACACTTTTGCAGGGGAACCTGAATAGAGAATTACACCGATTTAGAGGTGTTTTGTCTGCTGTCCCTGGTATAGCTGCTGTTGAAGTTTTGGTGCCTAGAATTTATTTGCTCCAGCAGAGAAGGTGCAAAGGGAGAGGTGTGACAGTTTAATTCTTCTCTTGTGTTCCTTACACAGTTATAATGTTTTCAAGAAAATATTTAATAGGCGTTTAAGGCTAAATGAATCATGTGTGAAATGGAAGGGTGTTTTGAGGATAGGTAGTACAGCAGGATAGAGGAGGTTCAAGTTCCATTACTTTGTCCTAGGGATCAGGACCAAAGAAGGCAGATAGGAGCCTAATGTCCAGTGAGCCAGCCCAGCACCTCTGACTCAATGGGTCAAATCTCTTTGTTTCTTTTCTGTCCTATTTGGTGGTGCGTGGGGAGGTATTATCTCAAGCTTGGGTAGTGCATCAGCTGTCCTGCTACTTTCCCTCCTTGCTTCTCTTGTTGGTTGGTGTTGTAGACTTGCATAATTTTGGAAAAATATGAAATTCTTTTAAGTTGTTTGATCCAGTTTGGATTTCCAACTGGATTGCACTGTGCTTAACCTTCAGTATGTTATTGTTTTAGTAGTTTTGTCCAATATGAATAACACCTTATACCATAACATCCTCAGTGGATGTAGAAGGAAGTTCCAGAAAGAGCTGGAAAGGGTTCCAGGAAAGTCAAGCTGTATGGCTTGTTTGATTTTTCTGTTTAGCCGCTTAAAGTAGCCAGAGAAGGGGGAATAAAAACATTACAAAGGACACGTTGCTGGATAAAAGATATTCCATTACAAACCCTGTCAACATTAATAACTTGCATCTCTTCAGTAGTGCTCTGAGCTGTCAATAAGAAACAGGAATCAACCAAGATTAAAACTGATCTGTCAGAAAGCAGATTGTATCAGAAAGATAATAGAATCAAATTAATTTATGATGAGGAGATTTCACAACAGACAACAAGGCAATACTGAAAACCACAGTCCAATGTAATCCCTTTGAAGAAACATTGTACTTATTACAGCTGTGATGATTGCAAATGTTTGGTTTAAAAGTCTGTGTTGCAGTCTGGAGGAAAAAACCCAGGCTATTTATGGGCTCCAGTTTTTTAAAGATGGGAGCTAAAGAAAATAAGCCTGGAGAAATATGAGCTGAAGCTTAATATTTCAGTCTTCATTTAAGAAGGGGTGGTTAGAAAATAGACCTGCCAGCCTGAAGGAAATTGGGATGTGTCAACATTTTGTTGGGTTTTTGAAATTTTTGGTTCTCGGTTAAGATTAAAAAGTCAAAATAACCTGTTTCCAGTGAATAAGAAGTTTTGATGTAATAGTGTCAAAATATTTAACTCTGTCATTTTCTTCACAAAGTTAAACTGCTTCAAAACAATTATCTCATTTGCAATTAATATTTTGACTTGGAAAAACACAATTTTAAACTCAGCTTGGGCCAGGATACCTCACTTCTGACTGGAAAGTGAAGCGCCCTATTTCAAAAGGATACTTTTGATTTTGTAGCTCTACTTTCCTAGAATTTGCCATATTCTCTTGTTTGGGGAGTGGGGGGACGAAGAGGTCACCTGGATTAAACAATAGTTTATGGTGGAGGAGAGGAAAGAAAAGAGATCTTCTGGTAATCTTTCTGGTAAAATTAGGGCTGTATCTGTATCCCTACTGAATTTTCTTAGTGGTTAATGCACATAAAGCAGCCAATCTCCCATGGTTTGAGATCTCCCCTCGTTACTCCCCTTGATCCTGATCTTCCTCTTCCAGTCCATGCCACTGGATAGGGCACACAGTTGGGCTGCCTTTGGAGTGGGATCAGTTCGTGCTGTCCAGTATGATTGGAAAGGTCTGTGACTCATTTTTGTTAGTCCTGGGGTTGCCTTCATAAACCTGACTGAAGGGCTTTCAGGGTGGACATGGCGAAATACTCATTCCTCTTCTCTTTCCTGAGCCAAAGCAAGTGAGGTACAACCAAAGCAGGCCTTGGATGTGTCTTGTCTTGTTGCACATCCTGCATCATCCCAGTTGGCAGAGGACAAATATCCCTTTGCTGTATTTGAGTGGGGCCTCTGAGGCCTCAAACAGCCCAATACTGACTTTGATGTGTCAGCACTGCCCTCTCCCAGAGGGGGAAGGGGCTGGGTGCTGTTGAGGATTGTGGCAAGGGCTGTTCCCTCACCGGGTGCCTGGAGGCAGGCAAGAAGCAGGCAGGGGGTGAAAACAGCAGGTTTTGGGGGTGGGATCGTGGTTTTGTTCTGACTTGATACCATGACCTGAGGAAGCCCAAACTCATGGTTTAGGGAGCAAGAGGATGAGGTCTGTAGCTGCCCTTCCCATGCCAGTGGTGTGTGTGTTGCTGTGAGAAGCCCTGCTGGCTGTTTGGGAGCAGGTGCGGTGTGTGGGGGAGGCAATGCTCCCTCCCCTTCCTCCTCCACCCTCTTTCATCACCCACAAAGGGTCCTGTGCTCCAGCTGAATTGAACTTCCTCCAGTGGCTGCAGATGTGTTTGAGGACTCTGCCTCTTTTCACCACCCCATCCTCTTTTTGGCTGAAAGTTTCTGCCATCAGTGTTGCTGGATGTGGAAGTCTGTGGCTGCAATCAAACTGAGAGGTGGGAGTACCCAGGACAGTCCAGTACCCAGGACTCCCTCACCCGCTGTGTTGCTTACAAATCAAAATAAGCAACCTGAATTTAAACTGTGCTTTTGAAGGGATGAATCCCTTGGTTCCTTCTTGCCTGTGCTGGTGCCTGCCAGGCTGTGTGTGGGCACCATCCGCAGTGCACTTAGCACTGACTCCCCTCCGGCTTAATGACAAGTTCTCACTTTGTTTGTTGCTGTTTGTTTTGTTTTGTTTTTTCTCCTTCCAGCCAAGCTGACATTTAATTCTGCCTCAGCCAGTTAAATATAACCCTGAAACCTGTGGGTGAGAAAATGTGGCTCTCTGTCACGCTCATTTCAGAGGAGCCAATTAGCAATGGTGATCCTTGGGACTTGGCAGCCTCTTCCCAGGCACCTGGCAGCCCTGGCCTTGCCTGTCATTCTTGGGGTAATGTGCTAGGAAATGGTCTCGTGGTTTACTAAGAAAAGCAAAACAAACTCCCTCTTCCCCGCCTTTGCAACCCAACAACCTGTGGGCATAATTGATTTGCAAGATTTGCAGTCAGGATGTGGCTTTGTTGCAGAGGAAGCTGGTGAATAACCTGCTCCTTGCTGGCTCTTTGCCTGATTCTCAATTTCCACATTCAAAGGCATCCAGTTTGGAGGTGCTAATGGGACATGGCTCCCTCTTCTACCTCACCCTTTCTTTTATCAGCTTAATTCCCCTTTCCCCTTTCCCTGCTGCAGTGCTGGTGCTATGCCTCCCATCCCTGTGATCTCTACCAGGGGCTGCTTTCCTCCCAGGTGTAAATACACCTCACACTGTGCTGGGTCAGTCCACAGGGTGTCCAGCCCAGTGCTGTGTGTGGGCCTGCTTGCTGGAGTTGGGAAAAATGAGATGAGAGTGATTCTTCATCTGACACTGCCTCTATGCTGGAAGTTTAGCAGTATGGTGGGGTGAAGTCAGTGATAGGCCTGGCATTGAATTTGTCTTGTCCTCTTTATATTTTTTATTATTTTAACTCAACTTTGAAAGGGTTCTTGGTCTCCAAAATGCCCTGGTAAAGGCTTCTGCTGCTGGTGTCCATTTTCCTGATTTCTTCAGCAGTGACCCTTTTCTTGCAGTACTGTGAGAAACTGGTTAATTTTGTCCCCCTGTGTCATGTATGGCTTATCCTCTCTTTGCATGGAAAACATCAGCAGCTCTGTCAGTGCAACTGCTCTTTTCTGAGTTTGCAGGTAACAGGATCAAAAAAAAAAAAAAAAAAAGGCAGGAAAGCTGGGCTAGTTTAAACCATTTATGGCTGGTTTATGCAGATCCTTGCTGTGTCTGACCCAGGGTTCTCTCTTTCCTTCCCAGAAATGCTCCCCCCTGACTCCCTTATGCTTTTAGGACCTTCATTTTCATTTGCAGTTCCTACTTCTGGCTTGATTCCTGCCTTCTCCCCCTCCTGCCAAGCTGAGTATGGTGCAAGGTGAACCTCCAGGGTGGAGGACACCTGTGTTGTCCATTAGGTGCTGGTGAATGAGGACAGCTGGGGCTACCATCAGCCCTCCTACCCTTGTGCACTTGGCTCCTGGTGGTGATCATAGAGCAGGCAACACAATGGCAAACCAGCAAACAGATGAACATGTGATATTCATAAAAGAGCAGGGGTGATTCCCTGTCTGCTGCAGCAGGAGTTAATCCTCAACTCTGTGCTGTTCTCTGGGGTTTAGCTGCTGTCTGTTATCACTTCTTACCGGGCAGTCCTGTGTGCTGCCATGTAACATCTGCTCTTGTGTCCTGCTGGTACGTGGCTGTGGAGTGGTGTGATCCAAAATCCCCTAAGGTGAGGGAGATAGAGAAGGCTGCCTGAAACCACCCATACACACGGTGCCCACTGGCATTATTGGTGTGGAGACAGAGTGATGGTTTGGTGGCTCTCTGAACCCATCTCCAGTTTTCAATGCATGTGTGGGGAATGGCCCAGCTTTGGTTTTCTGACTTAAAATGAAGCATGATGGATATCTTGTGCTTGGTGCTTAGACATCATCATCACTTCTGTGTTTTACAATTGGCTGTGGATTATCTTCAAAACATTTGCAGCAAAATAGTTCCTCATAACAATGTTAGTGCTCTTAGTGCTGAGACTTATTTTCCTTGTGCTCCTTTGATTTTTATCTTCTCTGCATTCTCTGTACGTCACCCTAACAAGTCGTAGAGGCTGGACAGTGTCCATATCACATCAATACTGAATTTCATTATATACAAACATCAATCTGGCTCTGGGCTGCCTTTTTAAACTGTCATCCAACCTGGTGGTATTCAGTTTCTGTTTAGGTCTGACCGTGGAAAAGCATCGCTTCAAAGCTTGTTCCCCATAATGTTCAGATCAAAACAGTTCCTCCGTGTGTTTATAATAAAAATATATTTTCACCAGCTCTTGGGAGCATTGACATTTTCATCAAGGCAATTTTCTATGGCCCCAATCCATCACAGCACACGAGCTGTTCCATTGGTTCCAATACAACTACTCATTGCTTAAAGTAAATTGTTTGCTTAAAAGCTTGTTGGATCAGGGCCTATAAGCGAGAAAAGATTGCTGATTAGAAAGCACATTTGTTTCTGTCGTGGGATTTGATGGCAAATTAAGGACACTAGGAGGATTCAAAGATTAATACCTCTGTATTTTGGGAAAGAAATACTTTAATACTTTCACATTATCGAGGCCCTGTAATAAACAGAGATTATGCAAATGGGACACTAAACACCAAATCCCAGACATTAATGGAGTTCAGTGAGAGCAAACTGAAGGCAGAATTAATCTCTGAGAGACCTAAATGGCTATTTTCATGCTTATGAACTTAACATACTTTCAACTTCACCTTAATGAAAGACACACTCGGCTCACTGTTAAAAGAGGCACTTAAAAGGTATTAGAGGCATAAGTCCAGCTGTTACAAACTCCAATAAATTTGGATTAAGTCTCCACTGTTTGAGTTGCGTGTGTGGGTGCCTGACCTCAAAGCAAGTTGTTGGTTTTTTAACTTATTGATATATAGCATTACATCAGGTTAATTACGCCTCGCTGTATTTCATGTCGTCTCGGCACAAACCCGTGTGCATTGTGTCGTGGGGAGCAGGGATTCGGGAGCCCTTGGAGGGCTGGGGTGTGCTGGCCACCCGCCCACCACCAGCCCTCCCTGGAGATGGACGCTTTGCAGAGGCGGCTGCTTGGTTTTACAGTACACAACTGGCTCCCTGCCCTCCCTTCTCCACCCCACCCCATCCCATATTTTCATTCCCTGGGGTGACTTCCCTTCACCTCGCTTGATAACAGAGCATATTTAAAATTTTTATTTTGGTGTGTCAGGGTAAAATGCCCAATAATGTAGGGCAGAATTAAAAGTTTGAATTGATGGGGCTTTAGAAATTTTGTCTCACTGGATCAAATATTTGATCCTTGTGCTGTTTTGCTGTGAATTCCTGGCCACCCATGAAAGGGATCGTGCATGGGTAGAGCATGTTCAGATTTACGGCTGCATCTGTGTAGATGGGTCGAGATAACAGCAAAAACCTTTTGCTCTGAACGCACTGCAGCCACCACGACAAAAGAGATGGCTTAAAATTGCATTTCCATTTAAAGTAACACCAAGCAGCCAGCCCAGCCATGTGAGGGAAATATAAAGCTCTGCGATAGGGAGCGAATGAGGAGAGGGGGGAAAAGAACCTGGGTAGCAAGTAACTAAAATAGATGAAGTGGAACAGTTGGAAGTCCCAACTTGAGTGACAAGGGAGAAAGAAGAGATCCAAAGTCAGCACCAGATGACTCCAGTCTCACATCCCATCTCTCCTGCCCCACCCTTTGCCACTGTTGCTGCTGCTTTCCCAGCAAAGGCAAGAAAAAAACAGAACGTATTTTCCAGATTTGGGGGCTGAGCGGCCTCACATGTTGACACAGCAATAATTTTTAATGAGAAATTTTTAGTATTTGTGTGGGAGAAGTTAGCGTTGTGTACACAGATGCCTCTCCGGCCACCACACCGTGGTCCGGCCTGGCCGCGTCCCCCTCCGGCACGGCCCGTGGGGTCCCAAGGCAGATTCCTTTCAGGCGAAGGGAAACATTTAGGATTGCTCACCTTTGAACTGCATGCGATGGTGTTTACCTTGGCAAGACAAAGTGGCAGTTTTACAGATATTAAAAACAGTCCTAAGGGGAATCTGGAGGCCTTCCTATATTTTAATCACCCAATTTAGCCAGCCTGAGGACTCGGCTGGAGGGAAAATCTGTGGCAAATCTTGTTTTGTTTTGTTTTATCTTTTAAAAAAGAGGTTTAACAGAAAATAGCCCAGTGCTAAAACAAGAGGGGAGAAAAATAATGTGCATTTTAGTTTTTATTCCCTTCCCTCTGGAAAAAAAAAAAGTGGGAATTCTCATATTAATTCATAGCACCTCCACGCTCCATATGGTTTCTTTTTTGGCATTTCCTGCTGGGCTGTGCTCTACCTCAGCTAACCCCGCTCCCCTTGCCCTCCCCGGCTGCGTTCCTCTTCTAATTTGATTTCTACCTGTCAAGAAAGATGGGTGCAAATGGGTTTTGCCCACATCTTGAGGCAAGATATCCCCTCCCTGCCAGCACTCCCTCTGGTGTGCATGATTATAAAGAAAATTGGGTTTTTGTGGGGGAAGAGATTCAAAGGAGTCATGAGTGATGTCTGAAGTTATGCTGAGGTCAGGACCTTGCTTATTGATTTTCTAACACAGCAGAACCATGTACAAAAGGAAGAGACCTCCTTGCCTCCCCCTGATCCAAGATACTCCTCCAGCTTGTAAAAAAAAAAAAAAATTAAAAAAGGGAAAAAAAAAATCTGGCTGCAAGCAATCAGGCTTCAACCGGCCTGTCAGACAGCTCTCTGCAGGAACACAATCCATGTTGATTTTACAGAGAAGGTTGTTATCCACATTTCACCACTGATTTATTGTTTTTTAACCAGCTCCTTATGCTGGACCTTTTTTTTTTTTAAAAGGTCCTTTTGCACTTTGTGAGTGAGGAGATTCACTGGTGGTGGGATGGAGGTGGAGGTGCTGGTGCCCGGCTCTTGCCAAGCTGGGCAGGAGCAGGGGGAGCGCTGCCATCCTCCAGCCCCTGCCACCAGCCACCTGTGATGCTCTCCTTCATAGTGGTCAGAATTTGTAAGTGCTACGGCCGAGGTCCAGTAACACACTCTTGGGTCCACTCTGCCCGTGGGCTGCTGTGGGGCAGCCTGGCTTTTGAGATTCTGAGAGCTCTTCAGTTGTTTCAAGGGTAAGTAAGATGGGTATGTTGGAGACAGGTCTGAGGAAGCCCTGCAGAATTAAAGTGGCCAAACACGTCCTGTCGCCTACATCTGCAGAATTCATTAGGCGAGCTTGATTGGCCTTTGTTAAACAAAGATGGGATAAGGTTTCATACTTTTTCTGTGGGAGTCGAGCTAGAGTTTCAGGCTGATGATTTAGTCAGGTGTAAGCATGAAGTTTCCAATTTAGAGAAATAAATCTAAAGTGATTTTATTATCCTCTGTTTTACCCTGACACCCTGCTTCACCCCGACTCCCTGTCAGAGCACGCATGACGTGTTTATACAGGCTGCACTGTAATCGACTGGCAGCCAATATAACACGAGACACAAAATGCATCTTCTGCCTAACGCAGGCTTTGGTAGCTTCTATATTTCATCATCTTCCTTCTCCTCTGCCGGCAACTCTTCCTTTCTCTGAATCCCTCCTATTCTGCCTGGCAAGATTGCGTGCCCCGGCTCCACAGAAAGAGTTGTCAGTGTGCCGAGACACCGAGTTTTGGATCTCCTTGTGTAGCCACAGCTTTGTTTTGCTTCATTCCATGCATCTTCCAGGGAGATCCTTGGATCAGACTAGGCATCCTGTGGCTGGAGTAATTTTAACAAATGTGTGTGCTTGAAACACCCAAAAAAATATTTTTTTAGTGGCAATTGGTAAAATTTTAAATAGAAAAATTCTTGTTTAGTTGTTTTCTGTTAGGAGCAAATATCCTGTGAAAACTCTGTTAAGATTTTGACAGTATAGTCATGAAAAAAAGTTATGTGATTAAATTGGCTGAAAATACCTGTTTTCAAAAGTTATTAACAGAGAAAGCAATATAAAAGTACAGATAGCGATGCTGGGGGGAAGAAAGCAAACTGCTTTGGCCAGGTTCTCTGATCCCGTTGATTAGGAGCCTGTGCAATTTAGTTATTAGTTAGAACATAAGGACAGAAAAAGCAATAGGTCAAATTCATTTCTTCATCTCAGATATATCCCTGTTGACTTCAGTGAAGTTCCTTTAATGATGAATTTGTCCCGCTGGCTCAAAGATAAAAAGAGAAGTTATTTTTGTTTAATATTTCAACAAGGGGAAGAGGTTAGCGAGGGAATTCGGTTTGCACAAGTTGTGTTTTTCCATGAAGTTTAGCAAGGGCAGCCACCACCTAGCCAGCTCTGTTGTATATTTGTCTTTTTGAGGGCTGAGTGCTTTCTCTATGGACTCTCCCAAGCCCTTGCAAGGCAATTTTTGCCAGACCCAAAAAGGACACTTGCAGCCCTGGTTTGTTTGTGTTCCTGCCAGCAGTGTAGGGAGCTGCCCTCCTTCAGGTGCCTGCTGATCTGATTTCATCTGTGGTAAAACTTTGGGAGGCAGAGCTGTGTCTGTCTGTTGTCCCTGGCACCGCAGCAACTGAGTGCCACCACCTGGTGCTCCCAGCAATGTGCCTAACCCTGGTCCAAATGTGAGTGAGCTTTTCCTGGGTGAGTCTCTTGTTGCTTGGCTTGCGTTTGCCTTAATGCATGGGTTTGACTGATATGATGGACTTGGCTGTCCAATACTTTTCTCTTGTGCTTTAGCAGGATTGAGTTCAGGTGTTTTCCACCTCCATCAGACTGTCCTGGCTGAGGAGTGAGAGATGGCAGGACTACACAAAACCTGGGAATGCCTTTGGAGACTGTGTGAGGCAAAAGCCAGCTCCAGCTCCGCTGCTTCTCCTTGTACCTAGACTGTGTGGAAGAGCAGGATTCCATATTCCCCATTCAAGCCAGACCAGGAGTCTGCATGTATCACAGGCAGATGAATGAGGAGGCTTGGCTTTCTCGTGGGACCAGACTCTGGGTGCATGTGGTGATGTGAGAATCCCTCCTCTGTACTCCCACGAGAAGACAACTTGTGCTGTGGTGTTTGGCTGTTGCGATGTGTCTGCATGGCTGTTGAGCAGCGTGGGTTGAGTTTATGGATGTTGGACAGGTGTTCATGGAGAGTTGTTTCTCCACCTCACTCCTGCTCCAGGGAAAATGGCCTCTTGCCCAGGCAAGAAGTCAAAAGCTTCACTGGTCACTGTCCATCCTGGAGTTCAAGGCACCTGGCAGATTTCTCTAAGCCTTGGCTAACAATAGCCTCTCTGCTGTGAACAGTATTGCTTTTAAACCTGAGAGAAAAATGTTTTTACAGAAGAGAAATCAATCTTTCCTGTGCTCTTCTCATTCTTGTATCCCTGGGCGCTTTCCAGAGTCATTCAAAACCATTGCAACTCAACAAATGGAAACACCAAGTAGGGCAGTGTGTGGTTTGGCATGCTCCTCAATCTGAAGTAACTTCAGGGAGACCCCAGCTTTCTCCAAGGAAAAAGGACCTTTAAATAGTAATGTTTCTGGAAAAGAACTGCCATTTTTTTGAGATGCTAACCTGAGTGTAGTTAGTGACACAGCAGTGTCACTTTATTTCCCTCTTGGTCCACTGTCCCTTGTGTTCGCCATTGTTGATGGCTACCTGTGAGAAGGACCTCGCTGGTGGGGAAACTGGGAGAAAGTTTCTCAGGAGAACAAGCTTAGGTCTTGGCTGTGCTTGCATTTACACATATAATGCTGCTATTCATCCCCCAGTTCCTATAGCATGTGGAAGTCTGTATGTAGGATGAGGGTCTTTGGGCAGGGGATTTATTCCATTGTGCCCTCGTTCCTTGATATGAGGTTTGACAACCATTCCTGGATCTCCTAGTTGTGTAGGCCTCATGGCTGTCTCTGCCCAGGACAAAACACTTTTGGGACAGAACGGAGGAGAGCAAGAAAGCCTAGAGAAAACAGATGTGAGGAGTTGAATGAAAAGTTAGAGGTTAAAACCTTGATGTAGCCATATGGCTCTGAGGAAGAAGGCTGAGGTAGGAGCTGGCAGCATATTCATGAGGTACTCCCCTGCAGTGACCCAGTGTCACTGCCCTCAGCATCTCCTGCTGTCCTGCTTCCTCCTGGCTTACCCAGTAGCCCTCATGCCAGCATGCCCCTGCTGCCACTCAAGTGGATGAGCATCGGGCTGTGAGACCACACGTGAACTTCTTGTGAGGTACAGATGTTAAAGAGTCAAAGCCTGGCCACCCTTGGTCTAGGAGGGACTTGGGTTTCCAGTGCCCCAGAGAAGCAGGAAGTGCAGGAGACATGGATATCATGAGAAAAGAATCGATAGTCCCCCCTCAGCCTGACCAAATATTGATTTTGCCATTCAGTTCGTATCGTTTTTCACTGCCTCGCCAGCCCTCGGGGTGGGAGCTCCTGCTCACAGCCCCACCAAGGGTGTTTTGGGAAGGGAGGGATGCAGAGGGACCAGACCTCTCACTGGGCAGGGCGAGGACAAGGAGCAGTCGCCCTCTAAGCTGACCTTGGCTGGGGGGCTGGCAGGGGTGGGGAGGGGAGCTCTTGTCACCCACTTCTGCCCCAAACCTCCAGCACCATCCCATTACTAACGCTATTGAGGGAGCTTATGTTGGAAGAGATTTATGGTCTTGCATTCCCTGTCAAGTGCCCCCCACTGTGCTATGACTCCACTCTAGGTTTAAGGTTTGATATAAAATCCAGGGAATGCAAAGGATCATCCTGGCTTTCATCAATTTTGGAGTAGACACTTAATCTTCAAATCCAATCATTAATAAATGCAGCAATAGGCAACCACACTTCAGCCTTCCCCAGCAATTCCTGCTACCGCAACTTTGCAGGAGTGCTGCTATCCAAACACTCCCAAATTACGACTTTTAACTCAAAATTGTATCTTCCACTGCTGGAGGTAAAACTATTAATATATAAATAAAAGCTAATTCTGTCCTGGTTGTTTTTCTTCATGAGGTCACCAGTCCCTGAGGAATCATAAGCAAAATAGCAGAGTGCCTAACAAGAAATAGAAAAAAATAATCTCTCATGGCATGAAAAAGAAAGATGTTTGGAATGTTTTTAAAGGATGTTCTTTAGCTTTCTTTGGTTGCAGATTCTACCACATATATTATGTTTTCCTGGGATTGGAAATGACAGTCTTCTTTTGCTGTTACTAAAAGCTAGACTGGCTGGGAATTATGTAGCCAGTTGATATTATTTTAAAATTTGTAGCTGATTTATATATTGATATAATGATGCAAACCCACTTTGAATCCCCATTAAAACAATAATTTTCAACAATTCTGTGGTCTCAGTGAAATATTGACTTGTCATCTTCACAAATCTTTGGCTTAATTTTAAGTTATGTTACCTGATGGGAAAATAGTCTTTAAAACAGGAAAAATGGTGTATGGACTTTTTTTCAGACAGTTTTGGGTAGTATTTCTGTATAAACCAAAAAACCAACCAGCCTTGAAAAAACATCAGAACACCAATATGTATCAGAGCTCTGTGTGTGTGTGTTCATATGATGTGAGCCACCTGTTGCAAAGAAAATCTAGGCTGATTTTCAAATTCTCATCTGTATTTTGCACATCTGGATGCATTGGTCCTTTCTTAGCAATGCTGCATGTTAAGGCAAGATGCTTCATTCAGGGAGTGTTGCAGTGGTGGAGCAGGTACTGGGAAGGCTGTAGGATTCCCACACCTGAGGGCTTTCAACACCTGCTCTGCTCTTGGCAATAATCCTCCTGCAAGGGGGAAGTGGGACCAGGCAATCTTCTTTTACCATTTCCAGAAAAGACATCCATGCTTCTATGGTGCTTTTGCACCTTTTCCAGGGCTGTCTTGTGTTGTGTGGTGGGGCAGTGCTGTCCTGAAGCACCAGCAGGCTGACTGTAACCTCAGGGCCATTGGAGATCCCATCTGGAGCGTGGATGTGTTAAATGCACAAGACTGAAGTCATGCTCTTTTAGGCAAAGGATTTTGTGCCCCACACAGTGACACAGGCACAAAACCCTGAATTTTGCCAGTGTAGGCATTTTGCTATGGCATCTCAGCTGGAATAGCCTGGGTTCCCTCTCCAGGCAGAAAAGAAAAACCCTCTAGAGAACAGCTCAGTCTTCCAAAATTAGCTGGCCCCAGGGAATGGGGAGATAGAGCTGCCCTTGGGTAATACTGTTGCTTTCTGTTCATGGATAAGAAAGCATCCACAGGGGTTGTTGCTGTGTTTTATGGGACCACAGATGAAAATTTTTAGAGTAAGAATTCTAGCCTTGGACTGATCTTCTTATGCAATGCCCCTTCTGTTGTAGACTGGCAGAGTAAGGAGTGAGAAAGTCCTGAGCCACGCTGTTCTAGGCTGTCACAGTGCCCAGGACCAGGCATGGGGACAGCTGAGCTGTACCAGCTCCTGTGGTCAGCTTTTATTTGCCTGCCTGGGCTTTTAGCCCCCTGTAGATAGGGCCCATATTTCAGGATAATCCTCAACATCATAAATGTACCTGTGCAGATGGGACCCAAAGGGAATATTAGAACAAAGCAGGGGGGAAAAAAATCAAGGAAAAAATGTACCTGTTAGGCAATGTGAACCTTTGTGCAGCCTTCATTAGTACCAGCAGGGTTATAGTTACTTTTAATCATTCAACTAACTCTACCAGTGCAAACTTTCAACTTTCACCCATTTAAATTGGAAAGGTCTTTAAAATATTTATTATTACTTTAAATCATGCCATTTAAGGTCAAAGCAGAAGAATTTGTTGGATTTGTGCAGGATCCAGAGTTGTTTTCTTACCTGGAGGTTGAGTCCTGGTGGAAAGGTCTGTGTTTCTAATTTTGCTGTGCTGTTTGGTTACTATGAGATGATGAGAACACCATTATGGCTGTGCTATTTTCTATTTCTTAATTGGTTGCTCATACACAGGTCTGGCTGGAGCTGAAAATCTCAGGGAAAAAGCCATTAACACCTGCATGTTTGACCTGCAGTTTATAAATCAGAACATATGTTTTCATATTTCTAACCCCCAAAACACCGAGAAATGTGTTAGCGGACATTTGCAGCACACTCTGATGCACGTTGTCTTCCCAGTGTCAGCAGGCCAGAGTGTCAAAAGGTATAAATCATTGCAATTACATGGATTTTGCCTGAGGTCTAGCCTTGATTGATGTCTCTCCTAAATAAGATATTATTGGGGATGTGAAACATGCACACCTCTTAACCTGCTGTATTAGGGCTGCAAAACGCCGCTCTTGCTCTCTTTTTGTGTGTGTGTGTAGCGCATTGAACAGTCTTGGTGGAATTCTCCGTGTTGTTTGAGTGATGACTGCCATCCTGGATGGTTTATTTAGCTTGCTATTGTGGAAAACACTTCAGCAGATAGTTGCATCCTGTTGCAATCCCTGTTGAAATTGGCAAGGCTGACTTTTGCACTTGCAGTTCATCCCAATTTAGCTGAATGGGATCATTTACAAATCCTGTGAAAGTGTGGTGGGAGAAATGCTCTCCTCTTTCCAACCCAAAGCAGAGCTACCTAAGCATTGATCTGAGCTGCCTAACTCATCCTGTCCTTCCCTCTTGTGATGAGCACCCCTTCTGCAAATGCACTCCCTGCTCCACTTTTATTGTCCCTTGGAGTGGTTCCTGGTGCTCACCTGATGCCGTAAGAAATCCAAAACTCCTGCAGGTTTTCAGTCTTTTTAACACTAGTGGGTTTTTTATATGAGGTGGCCCAAGGAAAATGTGCTTGTAGGATTGGCTGGACTGAAAAAATCAGGGTAGCAACTGCTGTAACTTGGATCAGAGCTGGAGAAGTGGGATGACTTCTTCAGGGTGATGTCTTGAGATCACACTGACTTGCAGAGAAGAAAGATTGGGCCTTGTCACATCCCTGAGCTGAGGACTTTAATTTGTAAGAAAATAGCAATTTGCATTATATCCAGACTTGGTTTTGTATTTAGGTTGTACACATCTGAAATATCCCCAACTAATGAATCAGTGGATCACAATTAAATAAACAAGTATATATTTTTGTGTATGGAAGAAAAAGAGATTAACAATGCTTGGGAATATTATACCTTTAAAAAGTTTCTACCCCTGTTGTCATGTTATTTTAGATGACAGAGATGTTAGATTTCTTAGAGCAAGGATTTAAACAGAAGAAAAAATAAGTAACTTTAGGTTGGTGGTTTTTTTTTTCCCTTTTCCTACAGTAATGGTACTTACTTGAAAATCATTTTAATGGTTAACTTACCCTTTAAGACCAAAAGTTCTAACTTGAGTCAATGTACTTAGCTCAAAATCCCTGTAGAGATTCAGGTTTCTTGCTCGAGCTGCCTGGAGTGGTGAGTTCAGGCCTTTGCAGTGATTGTCAGCAAGGAGAACATTAATGGAGTATTAGAAAAATGAAGTCCTCGACCCCTCCTCCCCTTCTGGCTGGTTGTTTCTACATGGTGGGAAGGAAAACATTTTCCCCGTCAGCCATTTACTGTGCAACAGGGGGAAACTGTCAGCTTGCTATGAGCAAACCCCTGCAAGATAAGTCAAAATGATTTACCCTGTAAATAAAGTGGGCTGTTTTCTTTACTTGGAAGAATTGCCCATGTGGCGAGACTTCCTATGGGAGGGGATGTGGTTGGCCCTTCGCATTTATCCACTGTGTTTGTCTTTTTTGAAAAAGCAACATTGGAAAGATTAACAAGTCTGTCACTGAAGGAACTGATATATCAAAGCTGTGGAGACAAAGCAGGCCATTCATTCCTTACGTTTCTGAAATCTCACTTCTAGTGCAAACCAGGTCTTCCCATTTAGATGCAGATGAAAGGAGGGATTTCCCTCTTCCTCCTTCTCCCCAGGGTCTGGGGGATTTTTATGTATTTATGTGTGCACATATATATAAAAATGTGTGTATATGTGTGTCCATATGCACATGCTCACTCTGTGAGGCCTCCCAGGCTGGCGATTTATTTTCCACTGTGGGAGAGGCCACAGGGGTGCAGGGGTTGGGAGCAACCTGAATGTAGTACGAGACTTGAGGGATCACTACTCCCATGGACAGCCACAGAAATTTAGGATTTCTCAATTTTTTTCTTTTTTTTTTTTTTTAAATTTAACTGTGAGAGGGCTTGGGGGTGAGAAGGGATATAAGAGAGGGACACTGATGTAGAAAGGGACTGGATGTCTTGAGAGCCCCCCAGGATTTGTGGTACATAGAACATGTGCACACAGGTCATATTGATTAGAGTGTATGCACTGCAGAGGAAAAAAAATCACTCATCTGTCAGGCTGCAGGATGTTCTGAGATTTCTGATGTCGTGTTGGGCCCACATCATCATTTCTAGGGAGAAAAAAGGAGCGTATAAAGGACACTGTGGAGATGTGGCAGATGGAGATGCTTTCTAAAAATTGCTTCAGATATTTTCATTTGTTTACTTTAGCTGCTCACCTGTGTGTATATGTTCTTCCTCCTAAGGCAAAGAAACAAATGAGTGTGGTTTTGCTCCTAATGCCAGAAATACTTTTTTTTTTTTTTAAACTCTGATGTGCATAAACAGCTGGTGTGCAGAGAAGGATCTCAGCATTGAAAAAACCCCAACAACCCTATTTAAAATTGCCATATGCTTGTAAGCATATTCAGCAGAGACAAGAGGATGTGTGCAGCCTGCTTTTCAAGGTGTCACTGCTGTCACACGAGAAAAAGCCCTCTGCCGAGAGGTGCTGCATCCCCAGATGTGCTTGCCTCCATCTGGAAAGTAAAATTCTGCTTTCTAAGGACTCCTTTTTCCATTGGCCTGCAGAGCTTCAGCCAACTTCCCCTACACCCTTGTTTATGCCTCAGGCAGGGCAATGCACGTGTCCCCGGCTGGGGAGGTGTTTCCTTGATGGTTGCTGCTGCTGGAGAATGTCACCCAAACAGGAACGTTTTGTGTGTGGTGCTGCAGCAGGTACTGACCCTCCTCTGTACCATTGGGGTAGGAAAGCCCTCTCCATAGGGAAAGCTTGTACACAGCACAAAAATATTCAATGCTGTGTCAACGCTGGACCTTTATTTATTGCACCTCAGTCAGTGCAAACTTCAGTGACAGGCTTTTATGTGACCTTGGGCTATATTCTTACCTGAATAAATGGAAAGTGTTTCTCTTCTGAACACCTGGGGCTGTATTTTATATAAAATATGTACATTCTGGAGAAAACAGTAAATATGGCCATGAACTCCTGAGACTGAGTTTCTTCATCAAACATGCACCACTTTCCCAAGGGAAAAAAAAAAAAGAAGCCCAGAAAAATGCTGAAGCTTCCCTGTACACAAATGACAATAAAATATGATTGCCAGGCACGATTCCATCAAGTTTTACAACAATTGCTTTTGAGCTGTTAAGTATGCTGTGCTTTAGTCAAGGATCTTGTGCTTTTGTACACAAGCCTCATGTTTGGTGACATTGAACCTTCACATGCAGATACTGATTATTCAAAAAGGGGGGGAAGAAAGAAAACATGGGAAAGCTACTTTACATTTGTACTGCAGATTGTTCCCTTTTATCTGCAATCAGAACAAAGACTCACTCAGTTTTTATTACAGTCCTCTTGGAGGCTGTTAGCTACAGTGTGAACCTCTCTGGGGTTAAAGTGTAGAAAAATTGGGAGATGCTTGTGGTTTTGACAGAGAAGTGGAAGATTCCACTGACAGAAAGGCTGGTACCTCTGTTGGAGAGTAACAGGAGACAGTGTTAAGTGAAAGATGTTAGCTCATTTACAATCACTTTAGTTCAGTTTACTCTCTGAGGTCACCATCCTGCAGAGTTCTGTGCAGGCTTTATGCTTTTCTGTATGAATAGTTCTGCTGGAGTCCTTAGCTTAACCAAATCATTATCCATGAGGATGAGCCAGGGCAGGGTGAGGGAGGTGCTGCTATTGTTAGTCAGGTATACATAATACATACCCTGCTTGTATTGTCCAGAGCCGTGGCTGAATACCATGGGTTTCACTGGGAAGTACTTCTGGGTTGTTTTGTATTTTTTTTTCCCTTCCCAGCTTGTCCATTAGACCTTTTATATTTCCCTCCATATTCAGCACTTTGGCACCTGCCTGTGGGAGCAAGCTTCTGCGACAGGTGCCTTGGTTATTGGTTAATACATCAGTGGTTTTGGCCAAAAAATCCTGTTGATGAGTCAGGAAAAATGACACAGAGCTGATTTTTAGTTGCTGGGTTTGCTTTAAAGTTTTTGGCTCTGAGAAGGTTTTTCTCAAGTGAGTGAGAAGTCATTGCTGGATGCTATTCCTGTCTGGGGAGGCAGCTGAGCTCCGTGTTACTCGCAGAGTGAGTGGGCACAAAGCATCCTGGCACCCTTTTCTGGAGCCTGTCTGCACGGGGGAGGGGAGACCAGTCGGCTTCCAGGTGTTTGCAGGGCTGGGCTGGAGGAAAGGCATTGCTAATGTGCCTGCATCCCTCTTCCCAACACGGCTTGCAAGGAGAACATAGCCACGGAATAAATTCCATGGGAGTCTGCGTGTGTGAGAGGGCTCAGAGGAAGGCTGCTGTTGGCTCAGGAAGAGCAGAAGCTCTTACAGTCACATGTCAATCCACACTGGATGTCAGAATGTCTATCCATGGTGAGTGACACCTTCCAGACCAGGCTGACAGCTGAAGGGGTGGGACCAGGAAAGTGGAGCCTACCTGGGTCACACAAGGATTTGAACGGCAGAGTTACTTTGAGTGACATCATTAATAATTCTCTGTTCCTGTTTCCTAACTCTGGATGCCCAAGGATTGATGGACTAGCCCCATTTGCTTCCCACCAGCCATTTTAGTGAGGGCAACTTAAAAAAAAAAAAAAGGAGTGGTGCTTTCAAGCTGTTGTCTCTAAGTTGTAGGACTCAGAGACAACTGGTGAATGCTTCATCTTAATTCTGTCAGTCATGAGGGGCAGAGAATAAGCAATTATTTTTCTTACCATGCCTCAGTTTCCCTCAATCATGTTTAACATGCCCATGCTTTCCCATCTGATGCTCAGGGTATAATGACATTGTTAATTAGTCACATGTTTTATGGCACTGGTTCAGGTACCATATTTCAGGAAAGGGTGGCTAACAATCTGTTCTGGACCTCTGTTAATGAGCTGCATTGTGTTGCAAGAAGGGGTTAAAACCATCCAGAAAAAATCACCTCCTTTGTAACCTTTGTTTCAAAATCTTGACAACCCAAGGATGTTTGCTTTTCTCCCTGAAGGTTAAGTTGTCCTAACAGGTGCTAATTTTGTGTTTTCTTATGGAGATTTGTCCATATTAGAAGCAACTGTGAGCAAACAAAAAAGCCAATTAGAGTGCAAGGGTATTCTTCCTCCTCCTTGTTTCCGTGTAGTCCCCTGCTATCTTTATTGGTCACCTTAAGCCATAGACTTATCCTTTCAAACCTTCTTGATATTCAGTAGACTTTTTCCCCTCTTTGGGGAAAAAAACATCCTTTTAATGTCATGGGAAAAATACTGTCATGGGCAAGTAGATGATCCATGCTAACTGGGGTTTGTCATCAGCTTTGGCAATCTGTGTAGCAGGGTTTGAGATTAATGGAGCCAAAGACTTTAAGCAAATATTGTTGGCGTGTAGTTAAACTGTCAAGAGAGCAAGAAAAAGACTTGCTCTGCAGCCACTAAATAAAGATTTGTATTCACCAAACACAGTGAACCTTTTATTAGCAATTATTTGCAGCTCACTACCTTCCAAAAAGGAAACAATTCGGTGTAACTTATTGTCAAGGGTTTATTTGCAATTTGGTGCCTTTTTTTTTTCTCTTTTCTTACTCTCTGTTTTGAGAGTTTAATTTGAGCAGCACTGAAGCTTTATCATCTCTGTTTTCAAAACTCTGTGGGCCAAATCTTTTGTGTCATAAATAGTTCATTTAATTTCAGAGAGATTTGAGTCTTTGGCTAAATTTGTACAGGCTGTAAAAATAATAAATTCCCTCCCCCGCCAAAACCCCAACAAACAAAACCTCACACTGAAATTCTCCAAATCCAAATAATGGCTATTAATTATTACAATATGCTAACATGAGGTCCAGAATGTTTTCTTCCATGTATTCAACTATCTAGTTTGTGAGATGTAATAAGCCAGAACAGCACATCAATTATAATATTTTATGATTATTTTATACTCTTGGCAAAACGCGTGTGCTGTTATCTCAAACCTTATTAAAGCTCAGCTGATTAGAGGTTGAAGTTTTTACATAAGTTATTGATGTTGTTTCTTTTATTCAAACATTTTCATAACAGACTAGCTAGGAAAATATTTTTCTTGGCCAGAACCTTAAGATGAGAGACTTGTGTTGAAGGTAAGAGTATGCAACTGTTTGTTTGGATTAAGAATGCTGAACAAACAACTCCCTGCATCTGTCTTTGAAACAGTTCTCTAGCACAACACACAGTTTCTGAAAAGAGACCAACATGTTGTGCTCAGAAAATGGGCTGTTTAAAAACCACCTGTGTATATTGCTCATGGCTATCCTTGGTTATACAGTGGCTGTTTAGCTCCTCTTTCACAAACTTTCTGATATATCTGTTGCCTTAAAAACCCAGTGATGCTGGTCTTTCCCTGAAGTAAAGCCAACCTGCACCGGTGTGGCTTACTGGCTTTTTTTGCACTTCTGCCTCCCTGTTCCCCCTTATCCACTGGGGTAAGAGGGCACTTAGTCTGCTTAATGTGTGATGGGAAAATGGGTGATGAGATGGAGAGATGTCATGTAGCTTTCCTAAAATCCTACAAGCAGCTTGTGACAAAAGGGAATTGGATCCTGGTCTCCTGGTAGCACAGACAAAAGCAGGAGAAAACTGTTGGAAAACTTTGGTGGTTGCAGAGGTACAGGAGTTGGCATCAAGGCTGTGCAAGGAAAAGCACCCTTCCTGTGAACAGAATTCAGAAAACTCTGTGTGCCCAAAGCTTGTTTTCTTTAGCTGTATCAGCTGATCCAGGAAAAGATTATTGTTTAGAAACCTCGTCCCTCTATTTTCAGACCATCATAGCTACAGCAACACAACTCACTGGGAGAAAGTATTCTCTGCAGAATTATTTTTGGTCAGTATGTGAATTTCTGGCTCTGTCTTTGAATGTCTCTCTAGATTCTGAAGAAAAAAGTCTAGAGTCAGCCTATTACAGAAATGCCACTTAATTTTCCTTCATCCTTTTGACATGGAAAATGCATATCTGATGGAGGTTATTTGTTTTCACTTGCCATGTGCTAAGAAAGTTTATACATTGCAAGCATTACCAATCTAAACAACACAGGCTAATTGGTGTCCGTATAAAAACAGAACAACATGGTTGTTTGAAGGATTGTCATGTGTTTCAGAGTGGAAATGTTTAAATGTCAAAAAGATTCAGTGTCTGTGATTGAACTTTCATCTGTCTTCTGGGTTTATAGCTATAGGAAGCCCTTTAGCTCTGTATTGTCTTCAAGCATGACTTCATGCAAAGATTTGGATTCTGTATACTTAAAGGATTCTTTTTTAATAGACAAAAGGTCTTTGTATGGAGACCATTAATGATCCTGCTTGCACATGTCATGATCTGTATTGACAAGGTGATGGAAGATATTTGAAAAGTGTTTCTTAACACTTCAGGGGGAAGTCACAACAGCACAAGTGAAGAAAGATGAATGGCTGCTGAACAGCCTCCTACAACACACGATGTGCTGTGTATTAAACATGTCTTGCAAGGAGTTTAGTGCTGTGGAAGGTCCCATGTGTCTTGCTGCCATCTGCCTTCTCTCCCAAAGAAAAGGAAGAGCAACATCAGCAGAAACGTTCTGGGAAATGTCTAAAGGTGTAACTGGATGGTTGGAGCACGTAAAAACCTGAGTGGAATTGGAAAAATGGTTTGCGTGCGTTTAGCTTCCTGGAGAAAGTGCTTCTGAGGCATCAGGTCCTGACCAGTGCAATTCAAGTAGTGAAATTAAGGAATATGGTCTTAAGAGCTTGCTTCAGGTGCTGGGCTCAGCCTTAATTGCTCAGGAGACTTTTAGGTGTGTTCATCAGCTGTTTCTGAAGCTCTTCTTTGGGTTCAAGAGTGTGCGAAGCTACTTGTGAAAATGTCACATGTTTTTACACCTTGAGGAGCTGTGATGAAGCTCTTGTTGACTGAATGAAGCTATAGCTGTGAAGAGCTGGGAGCTTACCCCCACCAGCAGCAGTGCTGGGTGGAGTCACAGTCCTGGCTGGGCTGGGCGACCCCGACGGCAGTGCCCTGCAGTCCCAGGGAGTGTCAGCATCTGCTGAAAGGGCTGATTGGGGGCGGGGGGAGAAGGCCGACGTGGTTCCCAGCAGAAGCTCACATCACATAAGCTATTTCCTCTTCAGCCCATCTCAGGACACTCCTTGTTGACATATGTGTTTCCATTTACTCTGCAGTATGTTTGCCAGAGGGCAATTGCTCCTTTAACCCCAAGCCTTCTCTTTATGCCTTCTCTGTTTGCTCATTTTAACCCTGTTCCCTTTATCACTGCCCATCCCTCCCCTTCTCTCTCCTCTTCCTCTGATTCCTATTTCATAATCTGCCTTGGTTTTTCACCCTTTGGGTTTTTTCCCCATTTCCTCCCTCCCTCTGAATTCCCCACCATCTGTCCCCTCCACTTGACTGCTCTCTTCCATCTTTCCCCACCATTTTTTCTCTTGTTCTTTTTTTAATTTGCTCAGAGTGGACTAAAGGTTGTCCTCACATGGAAAAAGATGCCCTTTCTGGGGTCATACCTCCGTCTCTGGTTCCATTTCATCATATATGAGGTTCTGCTAGGAGCCTAGAATTTCTTTTCTTCTTTTCTTTAATTTTCTTTTTTTTTTTTCTTTTGTTTTGATAACAGCTGAATGTACTCCAGGAGTTCCCAGATATAGCAGGTAGCCTCTATCCAAACTCCAAAACAAACCCCCAAAATGGGAAAATTTAAGGCTGTGTGCACACCAATAAAGCATGTCTGGGTTGGTGGAGCTATGCCAGTCTCACCAGTTAAGGACCCAGTTCAGGACTGGGTTACTTCCCGTGTTCAAAGAAATGGCTTGCAGTATTTGCAACATTTTCCTGGATTGTGTACATGAGTTAGATTTTCAGCATTTCCTATTTTCAATTACTTTGACTGAGCTTGGAACCAGTCCCCAGCCTCATATAATAATGCCTTTTGTATCTGCACTTGGCACTCCCAGCCAAATCTGTGCAAAGAATCATTTCTGGTGGAACAGCATTGCAGAGAGGAATGACTTTTCATAAAAAAATTTAAATATATGTATATATATGTGTGTTGGCAAATGCTGCATAAATGTTATAGCTTATCCTGGCAAAACAGCTCTTTTGCTGTTACAGGGGATTTCCTTAGGGAAACTGGAATAAATTATCCCAGCGGAAGCATCCTTTTTGCTGGTTGTGAGGAAGGTGGGTCCAAGAGCAGTGCCAGTAAGGCATTACTAACACAGCTTTGGCCTTGGAACTGACTTAGCATTGTTCAGATTTGTGCTGAGGATGTTGGTGTGTTTAAAATTTGAGCCAGAGCATCTGTGCAGCTTCTTACATGTGTGTTTTTTCATAATGACAATTTTTTTTTATTAGCATCTTTTTCAGTGAAAAACATAAATAGTCTCTGTGAGTGAATCTATGCTAAAAAGAAAGAAGCCAAGATTGGGTTTAATGGTGGCCCAGGCTCCTTTTCACTCTTTCACTAGGAATTAGGGCTCAGTATCACCCCCTCCAAAAGACACTTTGGAATCAGTGCTGCCTAGACTAAAGACTATTGTATTTTAAAGGTTTCATTGCATCCAGGAGCTCTGGAAAATCATGTTGGAAAGGAGGCTGAGTGGGAGATGCCTGCATTCACGTGGCTGTGGGATCTGAGGGCTGGTAGAACAGCTCCACGTGCCGCGGAGCCGTTGCTTCCCTGTGCGGAGGAGTTGTCCTAGCGCAAGAATCGCTCCCTGTGGGCTGTGGCTGGAGAGGTCAAAGTCATCTCCCACTTTGGGAGGTGGGGTTTGAGCCTGTGTGTGTGCCCTGGATTTGTACTTTGGACCCCAATCTGCTGCCTGTTGTATCAGGGTTGTGTTAAGCCCGAGTAAAAATAATTTGAGCGGTGGCGTACGAGCTCATTGTGCCTTAATAAAGAAAACAACACCACATTCACTCATCACACTTTGAAATTAAAGCTGTAATGTCGTAAAAGGGAACTTTTACTGTTTTCAGAGAACATAAAAGCCTTTGGAACAAAGTCAGAAGGGTATTTTGATGAATAAGGTCAAAGTCTGGTGTACATAAAGTGAGCATTGTGCAGCATTATAGGTCATACTGAGTGTCAGCAAGTTACCAGCAGCCCTGATCCTGTCAACACTCAGATGTGTGCATGAGTTTGCCCTTGTAAATACCCTCATTCAAATACAACTGCAGCAAAGTTACGCTCAAACATGAGTGTTGTAAGAACCAGCATTTTCCTAGTGAAATGTTAAGGAATCAAGGTTCTGAAATCCCAAATTGGACTCACAGAGCCAAAATGTGGATTTTTCAATTACATGAAGTTTTCAAAGCTGTCTTAAGCTTTTCTTTAGACAACCTAAAGCATTTCATCTTGAATGTTATAAAAAAATGAACATCATTATTAGTTTGAAACAACAAATATTGTAACTGTAAAAGAACCCCAAAAAACCCCCATGTAATGACAGTCCAGAAGTGTTTTCTTTTATTTTTTCCCCCATTCAGTAAAATTTCTTTGTAAATCACCAAGTTTGCAGGGAAGGACTTAACTTTGGTACAAATATCCTTTCTCAATATTTTTATGATGAGTTCTAGTATTCAAGACAACTGAAAATCTGCTTTCCTGACAAAAAATTGTAATGGTGAAATGGTTTTCAAGCCCTTTCTAGACTGGATTAAATGACTTAAAAAAAAAAATCTCCTTTCTGTATCCTCCCCCCCCCCCCCGGTTATCCTAAAACTTAGACATTTGGAGTGTACAAGATCTTTTAATAGCAATTTTTGTATGTTTTTTCAAATTATTTTGAAATTTAAAAAAGGTAAAATAGCACTTCTATGGAAGAGAAGGCAATTCAATCATTAGGAAATACTTTTTGTTGCTGAAAGGACAAAAGATGCATTTAATTATCTAAATTTCAGCAGACCTTGATATCAAACCTGATGATATCAAAAGTGTGAGTTCCCTGCTTTGGCTTTAGCTGGTGGAGGGTGAGGTGCATCTCTCTGTACCTCTGTTGCTCTGTGATGTCTGGTCCTCTTCATGCTAGGTGACATGCAGTTCCATTCCCCAGCAGTTGTAGTTATTCCTGTCTCTTAAATAGGCAGAATTTATTTTATGGTACCTCCCCATGGCCCAAATTTCCACCCAAAGCAAGGATGGCCTTGGGTATGGATCCTCCTCCTCCAGGGGCCTGAGAGGTGCAGCAGGAGGAGAAGAGGAAGGGGAGAAGCAGCGATTGGAAGCTGTTCTGCCTTCCAGCTCCATCTCAGCTGTTTGAAGCTTTAAACAATTTGAATAATGACTCTGGAGTGCAGAATAAAAGGTGGCAAGGAGAGCTTGTTGAAACAAATAAGATATTTCTTTTTTTCCCCCCTCTCCACATGAGAGAAGGCAGACTGCGACTTACAATGGGTGGTGTGAGTCACTGAGACAGAAAAAACCCACCAAGCCGCAGCCTGTTTGCTCGTGCAATGGCTGTGCTGCTGCCCTCCTCCATCCCTTCCCTGTTTTGCTCCCGAGCCCACATGGCAGACATTATATGCTGATCTATTCTTAAACTGTTTCTGGTTTCTTTGTGGCACCAGCTGCAGGGGAGCGGAGTCACGCGAGCAAAGGAGGATGTTTGGTGGCTCTGCCAGCCGTGCCCAGCCTGGTCTCCCCACAGTCTGGCACAAAATGTGGAGGCAGCCTCATCCACCAGATTTCTCAGCTCCTCCCAAAGCGAGTGTGTGTGCATTTGTCCCTGGGTGGGGGGAAGAAAACCCCAACAACAACAACAACAAAACAGAGAAGAAAAAGGAAAGAAAAAGAAAGGATCAAAGTGTTAATTGTAAAACATCTTGTGGTGCCAGGTGGAAATGAAAGCAGGGTGATCAGTGAGATATTCGATGGGGATGTAACTGAAGTGCATTTTCCAGCAGCTCATTAGAATAACGAGGAACCCACAAAGGACGTGGGAGACAAAAACAAGCTTTGTTTCCCTGTCATTATTTTTAGGAGCAATGTGATACCGCTGAGGACGGGGTTAATAACAGATAATTGCTGGCTTTATTATTGCTTTTCTCTCTCTTTTTCCCCCCCCTCCTCTCTTCCCTGAATGGTTTTATGGGATATGGACTTGGTAGTTGTGGCAAAGTGTCATTTCCTGTTTTATTGGGATGACTCAAGTGTGTGCGCTGTGGCGGAGGTCAGGAGCACGTTTATGAAGTTTGCACTGTGGTTAATTAGTAGGAGTGGGCAAGTTTCCTTCTCCCTGTCTCTTTGCTCCCATGGGGGGACGGAACAAACTCTCCACGAATTTGCCTGGACCATGCTGATCTCACACAGGTTTGATCCTGAAATGATGCCCAGTAGATCAGCCTGTGACTTCTCCCAGGACTCCCTATCCCTGTGCACTGCTGTGCTCAGGCCCACAGGAATTGCCAACCTGCCCGTGTGGAGCTTATTGAAACCCCTGGATGTAGACTGCAGAGGCATCTGGGCAATCAGCTGCTCTTCCTTCTTTGTCCAGGCCACTTGACTGACATTCTACCTGTGGCAAATTTTCTCTCCTGCTCTGGGTTTGCCTTTGTTTGGCTGCACCGAATGCTGCTGGTCCCTGGTCACAGGACAGCCACAGGTGTAAGGAACTTTTTTCCATTACTTGTGTCCTGGCTGTTCAGGCCCAATGCAGAGGCAGCTGTTGGGCAAACACAGATCCAGGGTAGGGCAAGTGGAAAGGAAAAGTGCTTTTGTGATTGGTGGTACTGCAATAAAACAGAGACTTGCTGTTTCTGACGAGTTTAGGTCGCTATTTCCATAAAACCTTCATATTATTGTATTAGTTGATATAATTCATTTTTATTTTATAATTCATTTTTATTATCTTAAGGCCAGCTCTTGGCTTTATTTTATGGCCTTGATTTAGCTGTCTGACTTCCTGGGATGGTAGAGAGATTCTCAGCTGTCATCCAAGAGCTCTCAGTTGCTTGTGGGTTTGTACTTGCTGACTTAATGTGAGACTCAGGGGCTGTATTTGCAAGGGTCTGCAGCCGTGGTCAGGCAGCCAGCTCACCCCCAAGCTCATCATGCTCTTTCTGAACTTCTACAGCAGTGTTGAAGGACTCCATGAGGAAAGTATGGCCATTGATGGCTCTTGGGTGCTAACAGGGGTCGAGAAAGGGAAATATTCAGCAGCACAGCCAATTGAACTGTTCAGCTGCTTGGAGAAAAAAATCAAAATGCTTACATTTGGTGGAGATGAACAGGAGAAAATAGCAGAATGATCAAGGAGAAATGGGGCTTTCCACAAAGCTCATCAAATTAGAAAATTTTTTCACTTTTGACCCAAGGATTTTTCAATAGACTCGTGTGCAGAAAAGCTGAGGCAGAGAGTTTTATGCTTATTTTAAATTATATGACTTGGCCTGAACCTGTATAAATTAAGGCTGAAAATGAAAAATATTTTTTGTTGTATTTCAATGCCCCGCCTCTTTAAGACATAATCAGAGTACAGATTAAAAAAAAAGGCTCTGGAAGTACAATTGTTCAGATCTGATCTGGGTTACACTAGTAGAAAATCCAGAATGCAGTCATAAAATGTGTTAATACCCATCAAAAGAATGTTAATGAAGAGATTTGCTCTTCATAATAAAGTATATCAAGCACAAAATTTTACAGTGAAGGGGAGGTAAGCGCCCAGTTTAACTTTATAGCTATCTATGTGGGTAAAAAATTTATAGCCATAACCTGGGGTTGCAAAATGTGGAGCTGGAGGTCGGGATTCAATCTCTTAGTTCAGCCTGCTCCGTAGTCTGATGGTGTTGGACAGAACAGCTGCTAGAGCTCCCTTCAGGCCATGTGGTCACAGATGAGGCCAGAAATACTCCACAGGGTGGTTGTGATGCTCTGTCCAGTCCCGTGTTTGGCTTTCTCATGTTTTTCAGAGCAGTGTTGCAGGCAATGAATGTATCAGAAGAGCTGAAGTGTTTGAGACTGCTGGTTTGGGAAGGAGCAGAGAAGGGTCATCTGAAGGAACGCAGATGGAGAAAGTGACATGGAAAAGGCTAGGAAATGTTGGGCCAGCAAAAAGTCACCAAGCTGATGCTGGCTTGGCTGTCAGGACTCCTTTGAGATAAACTCTCAGTGGAGCAGTGACAGTGTTTGCCTGCTGCAACCCTACAGTTTTCCTCATCCTTTTATGCCACATTTGATTTATAGAGGCACTTAGTCGCCAGATGTGAGGGTATAAGCATCAGTCAGGGGGACGCTTATATGTTCTCCTCTCTCTTTCTAATGAACATCCACGTACTTAGTCTCACTTTCAGAGTTGTATATTGTGAGTGCGGGTTAAAGTAATCAGTAACTGGTCAGCAGAGATGTTTGGAGAAAGCCTAAAAATCAGAAAAACAACTCATGTTCAAATGACGTTAGGAGTGGGGAGGAGGCATCAAAAGGAAGGAAATGAAAATTGAAAGCAATCTTAACTTGTACTATTAGAGATGGGGGACCTGGAAACCCAATATGTCTGAAAGCGACCTCAAGGTGATGGTGAACAGCAGATGAAATCCAAGTTCTTAATACCATGCCAAAGGCAGGGAAGAAAATAGCTGTTTTAAGACCTCCCACCACTAAGCTTCTGTACACAGGACTGCAATAAGCGCTGACATCTTGGTGCTGGACGAAGATACCAATGAGTCAGGTTTTAGAGAACAGGTAATGTTTAAAGAGCTCAGAGGACTGACCCATGGGGAAAACAGAGACACAGCGCTTATGAAGAAAATGAATGTCAAAGGGACAGTCACTGCTGTTGATAAACACTGGATGAATTACAAACAAAGGAAGAAAAGGAGTCATTAAAGGTGAACTTGATGCAGGTTTAAGGAATGAAATTCCTGTGGATGCAGATATATAAAAGGATAAAGAGAAATCTTTTGGAGTAGACAGTAGCATAAAGAGTAGATGAATTTCAACTAGTGGCACTCTGAAGCTCAGTCTTAGATCAAAGGTCTAAATTAATCCATGGTCATTCTGAACAAAGGACTCGAAGTGAAATGCCAGGCTTTAGGGAAAATCCAGATCACTTCCAGACTGTAACTTCCTGGAGTGCTACAACTCCAGGATCATCTCTGTTTTGAAAAATAAGAAATGTTGGCATAGAGTGATTATGGGGATGCTGTAATGGCAGATGGGCACCAGAGTGGAAGTTCTAACATGGGAAGGCAGCACGGGGTATGGACTACGTGCAGTATTCTGCCTACTCAGCTTAGGTGGTCCAGGTTTCTTCACTCTCCCGGGCACAGTTGAGTCTCCCAGAAAAAAAAAAAAAAATAGAAAAATTGTTTGTGCCTTTAATAATTGAGCCACCCTTGGTGGCACACGAAGGAGAGCATGCATTTCAAATTACTGGGAAAAAAAGAAGTGGTTCACAATCTTATCCCAGTTTGTAAACCCACCAAAGTGTCTGAGAGCCTTGAACAGCCTCCAGCATCACAATGTTTGCCTATCCCAACTTTGTCTCATTATTTTCCTTCCCTTGCACCTCTGTGCGTCTGGAGCCCAGCTGAGAATGAAATGAGCAGCGCCGAAGGACTGTGAGAAAGACGATTTGTGTGGTAAACCCAGCACAGCCAGAAGCAGGAAGTACCAGATTTATCATGGGAAATCCTCTTCTTGTTAGATGTTTCCAGCCTACTTCTCCAGGCTTAAGCTATCTCAGTGCTGCATGTAGGCCCTGGTTCAACAGGGATGCTCTGCATTTGCCAGACTTAAAATGCATGAAGTTAATTAGCACCCTGTTAAATCAGGGCTCTGTCACTGTGTCAGACAATCCCCATTGACTCAGAGCTGCTTGAAAATTTCCTGTCTCCTGGGATAACATAATAAAGCTACAGAGGGAGTTTAAGTTACTCAAGATGGGGTTGGATTCCCTATGCTCTGCTTTGGAAATGTTCTTTCAGCCCACTCCAGCTCTGGCCCTATGTAGTACAAGTAGCTTTGGGGCTCCAGGCCACCTCCTGAGGAGCAGGTCCTCTGCCTGCTACCACTGTGGCAGCCCTGCAGTCAGTCACAACCTCCCTGAGGCTGGTCCTGACTTTTTCCATCACATCCAGACATAGGAACCCATTTTCTTGCTTCCTCGTGCTACTGAATAGTGCTGAATCAGTGGTGCCTTCAGGCCAGACTGTGGACAATACCTATGTGTATCCATTTTTTCTGCTGCTGTGGACAAAGAGAGGCCCAGCCCTTCCTCCCTGTCTTCTGCTCTGGCTGAAGGTGGGTTTTCACCCCTGGGCCCTGGAGATGGACTCAGAGCTCTTAGGAACCTTCTGGATGTGCAGCCACTGGCAATAGGGAGCTGCACAGCTTCCCTATGCACCACGTGGAGAAGGATGTTTGTCTGTTTTCCCTTTATTCTGCTTCCTGCTGGGTCTCTTTGATGATTATTAAGTAGGAAGAGATGGTTAGATCACTCCCTATGTGCTTTCTCTGTTACTGACAATTTGTTGTCTCTCCTATTGTAGTCCATCCATCTGCCTTTGTGGTTCAGGGTACCTGCTTTTCTCTGGATGAGCCTCTGTCACTGCTGCACCGGTCTGAGTTGTATGCAAATTAGCACTAATCAAGAGGAATAAGCCAACCAACTGCTAGGACATAGCAGGGTGTCATGAATGATTTAAAATTATTTCCTCCTAAAACCACTTGACATTTGCCATTACTTGAAGTCTGTTTGCTGTGCTTGAATCAGGCAGAAACAGATCTCCCATTGAACATAATGGGGGTCATTCCAGCAAGCAAAACTGTATGTACTGTCTATGGCTACAGTATAATTTTATTGATTTAAAGTGTTTTAAGTAAAGGCATGATTTCAAGCCTGGAGATAAAGGTGGCTCGTTGGTGTAATTGCACAGTAATCTTGTTCAGTGCCCCAAATAACACTGTGATGTGTCCTAATTTATGGACAGCGTGTAGATGAAGTGATTAGAGGTCTGGGATGATGAGGCTGCAGTATGGAGGGCATGAATGAGTGGGAGGAGATGGCAGAGTCCTAGGCAGGGGCTCTTCATGAGGGCAGCCAGCTCCGCTTTGCACTTGGCCGATGTTCTGCTGGTGGCTGCTGCTCGTCATGGGGGGGCAGAGGTCAAAAGCAAGGACTATGAGCCATACAGCTTGGATGTGAGTCTCTCAGGGGGGGTTCACAAAAATTTTGGGGGTGTCTAGAACTGGTTTTTGAGTCAGGCTTGTTTCCAAGCTCTTATGTTAATAACATAGCAGTCTGTTTTCACTGTGGATGGTGTGTATCTACTTTGCTGGAGCTGCTTCCTTACAAAATGAAACCAAAGGGAGGCCTGAAGGTCGTTGCAGGCACCATGCTAATGACTTGCTTTCTTAGGCTTTGATGATTCTTTATTCAAATTAAGAACTTTAGCAGCATTGCTTCTCAAAGCATCCACCTGGATGCTGGTCTGGAGCCCCTGGGAATGGATGTATTCTATCTTATGGGAGTCAAGCAATGCATCACGCTGGCTGGAGGATTCTCATGGCTGTGAGACCCCCAATCTGGGAGAGGGCAACACAGGAGAAGTCCTGAAGGTCAGTGTTACAGTCTTTTAAGACCAAGAAGTTTCAAACCACATGAGCTGAGTGTAAGGGGACCCAGCACAGCAGGTTGAGGATGCTGAGCAGGAGCAAGCTGGCCTGTGACCCTGAGTTTCCATACTGCTGTATTTTGCTTTGATACCATAGTGACTATTAAAAAAAAAAAAGTGAGAAGTGATAGATTACAGCAGAACTCATGCAAATCTCTCGTGTTATTTTAGCAAGTTAATATGTGCCTAGCACATCCCAGTGGGATGCCAGTGGCTTCCATGGAATTTTACTGGAAATGAACTGGGTACATCTGGTCGGAGAAGGAAGCCTCAGGCTGCTGGCAAACTTTTGCTCCCTCACTGATTATTTTATTTAGGTACATATATGTACGTATGTATATACAGTAATTTAAGGCGAAGACTATTGTATTGACTATCATTTTCAAAAGGTTTTGAAAGAAAACAGGAACTTTGTTGCCTTGCAACTGAGTTAGGGGAGCTGAGCTGAGGTGAATCTTCTCTAACATGACTCTAAGTCTGGCTCGAGAGAATACTCAGGGACGGATATCATAATTTCATTGTCAAGCTTTCACACTACAGGCTGGGAGATCTTGAGGACTCTGTTCTGGACTTGTTGCTCTATAATTCTTTACTTACCACCTGGCATGGTGGAAGGACAACATACCCGTTAATTTTGGAGTTGTCCCTTGAAGAGCTGCTGAGGCCAGCTTAAAGGTATAAGAGAGTTTGGCAAAGCACAATGTAAAAGGAGAATGTTGTTGTGAAGACAAGGGCAAAGTATGATAGGAGAAGTAAGATGCATGAAAGGACCTTAGACAGCAACCCTGGAAGGGTGGGAGAAAATTGATTGTTCGGTTTAGGGAAAAAAGAATGGTGAGATATGATATAAACATTCCAATATGTTAAGGTTTCTGTAGTGGCAAGAAATAATCTGTTGTCAACTTTCATTAGCATTCAGACAGAGAATCACAGATTCAAATACAATCAGGGAAACCAGTGGAACTCTTCACCAGGTTCTCATTGTTCATGTTACTTGTTCAGCAAGAAGCCTCTTAGCTTCTGGCACAGGAGGTTTCAAGATGTCTGTATAGGTCTGTTTGCTACCTGCCACACCATGGGTGAAAAAATAAGGATCCTCTCTCTGCCAAGGGACTGGGATGCAGGTGGTAGGATTTTTTTTTTTGACTTGGTGCTTTATAGACAGAGAGCTGGCTGAACAAGGAGATCCTGTGCACTGTTGCTGTCTCAGCACCAGACATGGACAGAACATGGTTCCATTCGCCTGGAAGTGACTGTGAAGACACCATGCTGCCCTCTGAGATGGCAGTTGCTTGCACACACCACCCATGTGAAAGAAGGATGATGCGCCTTAATGGAATTTGCCCTGTCCATGGATTCAAATCCCAACTTTATTGGTTGATCTTGGCCTCAGGGCCATAATCCTCTCCTAATGAGAACATCCCTGCTATGAATGACTAGAACCACTGCAGCCTTCTCCCTCTCATTTTCTGTGACAGTGATGAGACAGTCAAAGCAGTCCCCTCTTAAGGTTTTGACTTTATAACGTTTTGGCTTTGGAAGATTTTTGGAATCTGACTAGGCAGAAATAGAAAGAAAAGCTTCTAGAGTGGCATGCAGGGCATATGGAAATGTCCATCAGTTCCTCTGTACTTGGGTGTGTGCTTCAAGGGTGAAGATGTCTGTGGTAAAAGCATAATCGATTATGAGACCTTAATTGCTTTTGAAATGACCACAATCTTTTTATTACCACAGCAAAACGTGCTTTGGACTCCACTGTGGCCAGTGTTTAGATTGAGGCAGACCACAGGATGAAAAGAGCATGACCCTGCTACTCAGTTCCCCACGCTCCTGTCTAAAAACAGATAGACAAAAAAAGAAAAAAGAAATTTTCCACATATTCTAGTCCTTGGAGCTCAGCAAGCTGCATCTAGCTGGAGGCTGCAGTATTTGAGGTCCTGTGTTACTAATTTTATGGAGCAGAGGATTTGCATTTCCTCACTCGTCCATGCAGTCTGGAGGCAGTTTGCTGGTCATTTTATGTCCTCAGAGAATATTCTTGTCCATTTCTTCAAGAGGAGGGAGCTGTTTAGCCTATTTTAGAGGCAGCACCAAAGCAAAGCCTTCACATGTAACAGTCAATGTGGAAGACCCCCTCTGGAGATCGAGTTAAAGCCCAGGACGTTGCCCATCTGGGCACTGAGTATCTTCAGGGATGGACATTTCTGGTCAACTTGTTTCAGTGCTTGACCACCCTCACCAAAAACCAAAAAAGTCTTTGGTTTCTCTTTGGGTTAAATTGAAGAGAGTGAAATGTGGACTCAGGTTTTGGCTCATGTAGCTCTGTGCTGTCTGCATTGCATACCTTGGCTTCTCTTTGTGGAGTCCAAATTGAAAGTGACAGTCTCACACTTCTGTGGCTGATGTTAATGCCTGAAATCTGGCTCCCTGGGACACAGGTTTTGACTTACCTCTGGCATTTCAGGCATCTCACATTCCTTTTTCTCCAACATTTTCAGCCTCCACTGGGCCAGTTTCACCGACGGCTCCTTTACAGCGGAGAGGAATCATTTCTGTTTCTTCTCACCTGAAGCATGGTCCAGTTGTTTTATGAGGTTACAACAAATCTGCAGTTGGTGGAGGGTGTTTGTGGGCCCTACCAAGCCTTTCATATTGTCTAGAAAGAATTTTCTCCTTTACTCATTCCTTTTTCCTCTGTCATGCTCTTGGGAATTCAGTGGGACTTGTGACAAGGAAATGGTGAGCAGAGCCTGGCTACAGAGGGTTGCACTTGTGAAATATCTCCATTTTAATCCACATGTTTGTTCCAGCTAGACTATTTTCACAGCTGCTTACAGAGGAAAAAAAGGGACACTAACAAATCTTGTGAGAGACCTCTTCAGTGCTTCAGTTTCTCATTTCCAAACATCCTTGTAAAAGAAATCACATCCACTTACACAAATGCCCCAAATAGACTTTTCTGTAAACTGAGGGAGAAAAAAAATATCCAGTCTCTAGTTGGAATTTAATTCAACAAAGGGCTGAACCCTCCCTTCACTGGAGCTGTTCCACATTTGCATCCGTTGAGGATGTGACCCCCAGCCCTCAGCCCTAACTGAACTTTCTCAGTAGTTTGATACAGCAGTAGGACACACAAGCTAAAAAATTAATGAAGATTTCAGTGGGAAGCACTTACAAATCTGTATTGTTTCCTTAGTTTCACTGCAACTCTAATTTTAATCCTAATGATAATAGCTGTACTATTACTAAGATATAGTTCTGGGTTTTTTTCCCTTTCTGGTCTTGGGTGGTCTAGAATGTGCAGTAATTCATGTTCTCAGCTGGGTTTCCACCACATTTCTGATTGACCTGATTACTTTCCCAATGACAGAATCCAAAATTGAAACCACATCAGAACTCACTGGAATTGGTTCTGTTTTTGATGTTCCTGGAGCTTCTCTGGTGGCTCAGCAGGATATATGTCTTCATGAGGGTTTTTTAACCCCTTTTTTTTTTTTCTTCTTTATTTTTTTTCCTTCTTCTCATGGTGAGCTTACACTTGGGACATGAATTATTTAGGGAAGTCCTGAAAGGAGGGCAACGAGGAAGAAGAGAATTCAGTAGAAACGTTGTATTTTAGGACTTTATTCTGGACTTAAGCACGTATGGCTTGAGGGAGCTGTGCAGAGAAAAGAGCTTTTTCTACAGAAAAAGGGATCTCTCCTGACATTTTAAGTTGTTGTACTGGCCCCTTATTTCCTTCCTCCCCCCCTTCTTCTGGAAAGATGGACACATATTACAGAAGTCTAGAACTTCATTTTTTCACCGTTTCAACTTTCACCTTTGCTGTAAAAGGAAAGACTGGGACGAGCTGAGCTGAATTTATTATAGTGAAGAGTGCTTGTGATGGCATTGGGAAGGTTCCTCTGAAAGCCATGGTTGCCTCATTGGGGGTCCTGAATCTGGATGTAACTGACCAGGGAGCTTGCTTTGGCTCCTTTTCCTTCCTGGCAGAGCAGAGGAACAGAGCAACGTGTAATGGGCTCTTCCCTCACACTGGGACTGGTTCCCCTCCTCTTTCTCTTGCTCCCAATGAGACATAAAGTCATTAGGGCAGTGAGTGATGTGGGGTTGGAGCCAGTCCAACTTTCACCGAGGACTTCCTTGTGCCCTGGCACGCACATCTTTGAACAGTTAATATCCACATTTGCATGACACGGGTAAGGTTGCACGGAGGGGAACACGTGCCATATTAGGTAGTGTTAATGGTACTGGTACCTTCTCCTATTTCCTCTGCTCCCTAAAAGAGTTTGGAGGTGGGAAAGTGAAGCTGTGTGCACTGTATTTCCATGCGGTCATGGAAAACGGGGATCCGAAGGACATCTAGTTTGTGCTCAGCTCAGTAGCTCCTCCTAGCAGAAAATCCTCACTCTGAGGTGTATTGTTTTCTGAGCCCTTTTCAGAAGGTGGAAGAAGTATTTTGCAAAACAATAGGAAGTGGATAGTGTCGTGAAAACACGCTCCAGCTGAGTTTTGGCACCAGCGGCGCAAAACTTAAAGAATCTTATCCAACCCTTCATGGCTTTCAAAATGAACATCGCAATGCTGTGAGTCAAATAACATTGTCCAACCCTTTTCATCCTGTTTGTAATTCCACTAGGGACACCATTACCGTAACCAGCTGCTCTGGGATTCTCTAATGAAAACTTTGTTTCTGAATAGAATAATTAAACCTTCATATTCAATTGTCAAACAGCTCCATCTTTGCTCAGTGCATGGATGTGATTAGCCACAGCAAACCATTCTGCAGCTTAAACTCACAATTGCATCTAGTATAAAAATGATTAATTAGGCGACGTGCTGTTTGGGAAGTTTACAAGCAGATCAATGAATAATGTTTAAGTGAAAATTTTATAGAGACGTTACGGGCACTGCAGGTTTTGTGGAAGCTTTGCTGACAGCTTACGGATGCGTGTGTTCATGTTCCGTAAAGAAATTCTACCTCATGGAGACAGGTTCAGAAGTTGTACGTGGGAAGGGGAACCCTGAGGTTTTTGGAGTTTTCTTTCTATAGATGTTTTTGACAGAAACTCAGTCCTTTTCCCTCTCTCAAAGCAAAGTTTCTAGTGTGAGCTATATTTCCCCAATTCTCTTAAAAATATATATTTTTGTTCTTGTGTGTTTTCTTCATTTTTGTGCTGAATGGGGGTACAAAAGGGAAAGATTGAATATGCCTGGGAAAATTACCTGTGAACTGCAGGTAATCCACTATCAGTGTTTGAGGCATTAAGGAAAATAATTGATCAATTCAAGCAAAGTAATCCCCACCCTTCCTTTTATTATGTTGTTTTGGGTTTTTTTTTTTTGCACATGCAGAGAAATGCATAGTAATGCACAGTGGTGTTTTGGTATTACAACTACTTTAATTATGTCATTCTTAAGCTTTTCCAGCTTCTTTTGAAATGTGTATTTCATGTGTCCTTGTGGCTTACTGACTTCTTATATCGGAGATGAATCAGGGCTCTTAACTGCACTTACAGCTAAATATTATCTAATTATTCTCTACAGGTGTTTTGGATAATTTCTTTAGAAAAAGTTGTTAATGCTTTTAATTCAATAGGGTGGTTCCTTGTAGTGCAGGAATATCACAGTGGAGCAGTTCTTGAGATGTCTTTGTCACCCTTCATTTTAGTTCCCATCAGAGGATCACAGTTTTCTGCTCCTTGCTGCAGCAGCCACTCCTTCAGCTTTGGTCATGGAGATTGTCGTGTTTGGTGCTGGGTTTTCCAAGCGCTTTTCCTACAGAAAGCTCAGAAGGGCCGTAGGATGAGGCAAAAATGAATTCTCAAAGATTAATTCTGTCTTGTGTGCATGGTGCACACATGGCCCTATGTAAAGATTTTTGATTTGCACCTTAGTTGTCCTTCCATTGACAGTCACAAGCTTTCCCTGAAGTTACTTCCAATACATCTTTCTCCCTGTCTGCAGCCTTAAGGATAAAGACAAATAAACAAAGGCGAGCAAGCGCATTTCTATCCTGTACCGTATGTTGCCAAAAATAGTAGTCAGATGGAAAAGATTTTTCCAGAAGTCTTCTGCTGCATAATCTGTTTCAAATAAAGATAATAAAATAAACAACTGTTTATAAAGAGAATGTGAATGAGCAGGGCTCCCCTGCTGCCTGTTGCGAGGGCGCTCAGTGCAGACGTTGTCTGCGAGAATTCCTGATCTGGCATACAAAGTTCTGGTTTTTATCTCCAAACCCGCTGCTCTGAAGCACTAGGGACAGATTTCAGGAAACCTATGTTAAATATAGCCCCCCAGGAAACTCCCAAGCTCTGGTGTGAACAGGGAAGTTTCGTGATGTAGACCCCTGGATCCTCATCACCATCATCTGCAGGCAAGGTATTTGAGTGGTCCCTCTCTGTCCACTTGGCTCAGTGGTGGGAAATGTGGACTGGAAGACTTATCAGTTAACTTTGCTAACAGGCACTGCAGAGCAAACTGTGATCCTTGTAAATACTGATCCTTGTAAATACTTATCCTGTAAATACTGATCCAGAGGTGTCACTTGGATGGAGCTGCTGCTCAGTTCTCATTTACCATGGATGCTCATGAGCTCCTGGAGATAAGAATATGCCCACTTTCCAGAGCTCTGTGTTTCCCCTCCAACATTGCTGTTGAAGTCTTTGAGAGTTAGCTCTATTTGGAGATTTCCAACTCATTCTGCTTTGAGAGTGGTGGCCAGAAACCCATACAGAGCAGCCTTTCACACCACAATATGTTTAAGAAAGTCTGCCTCTGATCCTGGCCACATAGCTTGAAAAGCAGAGGAGCAACGGATGAACAAATGCCAGGGCACATGGGAAAGGAAAAAGTGACCCAGACTTGGGATTGCTTTTTCTTTCTCTAGTTATTTTTTTTTTCTGGAAAGATTTGATTCAAATTTTGCTTTGGATCTATTTTTCTATTAAAAATAAAAAACCCTAAACCCTAAACCTAAGTACACAAAGAAACAGATTTCCCGTCACAGGAAAAGAGGAGAGCAGACCTACATGGCAAGCACAGGGTAGAAGATTGCCAGAGGTGGAAATTTTCTGGGATCTGCAAGTTGGGTTCAGCTGGTTACGAGTAAGAGGGGCTAGATGTGAATATTGGATCCCTCTCTAATTTGATTCTTATGGCAGTGATTATATTTATATACAGCCTGTAGACTCCAACCAAGTGTGGTGTCTCCAGGGATGGCACAGCCACACGCAAAAGTGTTCCTACCCCAAATTGTCTGTAGTCTAAGCCAACAACAACTGAGAAGGGAAATGGAAGAAGAGAAAAAGGGGTGGTCACCAGGAAGGTTTGGACATGAGGTTTTGATTCAGGCTTCCCTCCTGCCAGAGAATCTGCCTCGATCTCTGCAAATCTCATCCCTTTTTCACCTTGCCCTTGGCTCTGCTGCCTCTGTTCTGATCTTGTTGCCTGGTCTCCAGCTTTCAAGGATTTGCTGAGATTTGGGGTAACAAGCTCTTGGTGGCACTCTGTGACTCCGTGTTATGGGAACGATGCAGGAACAGGAGGACAGACAACTGTCTTTTCCCTTGGAAACCCAGAACCTGGGCCCCTTGTCTGGATGGGGGCCTGAAAATGTGAATCTCTTTATAAACTTGGGTTATCCAGTTTATAGTACAACTCCCTGGCAATGTGTCTTTCAATGGGCTTTTTTTCCCCTCGGTTTATCACAACTTTTCATTATTCATTGTATAGTTCTGTTCAATTAGGTTAAGTTTATGTGTTTTGGGCAGCATAAGTTTGGATAAAAAAGAGAGAAAGGGTTGCTTTTTTTGATTAAAAAATTACTGCCTGAAACCATGGACATGGGAAGATGAGTATGTGCAACTTGTGCCTGTTTCTGGATTTCTTTAAGCCATTAATTTTGGAATTAAGCTAGTATTTGCTCTCTCCCCTCCCTCCCTGCCTTCTCACCTCTCCTAAATATTTTACTTATCTGTGGAGTGGTTCTCGAACTGGTTCTCTTCTCACCCATCCACTTTAACTGCATCCAAGGTTTCCTTTTAGGAACAAGGAAGGGAGGCAGGCTTGGCTTTTCCTTTCCCATGCTGCCATTTCTGGGCTTTATTTAATTTTTAGCTGTTTTATTTAAATGTTCATAAACTTGGGGCCTAAGCTGGGCTTAAGAGTGCACCGGGAAAGCGTTAAAAAAACACATCTTGAGCAAGGCTGAGAAGAATTCATGGATGCCAGGACAATGTGTGTTTGATAAACATATGGACTTGAAGGCAGATAGGAGCAAGGAGGCACTTTGCCTGCATATAGCTGTATTATTTATGGATGTCTTTGCTGTGCAGCAAGGACCAGGTTCTGTTTAGCTCCTCTCTTTGGGTGGTCCGTGAGAGATTCTGAGTAGCCTTCAGTAGCCTTCAGGCATAATTGCCAGGCATGCTCTTGTATCAGAGATAGCTTAATAAAGCATTACATATCTTACTGCTTCTATATTTTATTACCTAACCCAGTGCATGCGGTCAGTGGGTAATTAAATTCAGCTGTGTTTTTACTCTCTGTTTTAAGGTCGAAGTATGAATTTCTCCACGAATTCTTTGAAACGGACTAATACGATGCATGCATGATAAAGGCAAGGCTAATCAGAGCCAGACTGTTAGTGCAATATAAGGTTGCCCCAGGTGTAATTTATTTTCATATTATTGGTGGTTTTACTGTTGAACATATTAGAAGACGAAGAAGAAATAATAATTCTTTTCCGTGTATGGCCAGAAAGCTACAGGCTGGGTTGAGAAGCTGGGTTTTCTTTTCATTTCTATTTTATGCCACGTTTCAGCTCAACCGCTTGTGCTCCGTACTGAAGTCGGTTTCAATTAACCTATTCCTTCATTAACTCACTCTCTAAGTACAGGAGGATATTGCTAGATTGCTCCGTGCCATTATGAAAAGGATTGTGGTGCAGCCTTTATTAAAAGCAATGTCTGCAGTGGAATGTATGCTGGAAAAAGCTTAAACAAATCTTTTTCTTGGATTTGACCAACTGGGGCTGGAGTGGCTGCGTGGGCTCCAGGAGGTGGAGTATTTTCACTGGGGGTGAGAGTGTCTTGGGAGCTTGGGGTGGCTGTGGGGTGGAGAGGAGAAAAGGGGCATTTTGCCCCAGTCTTGTGGCTCAAATCAGAGCGTTTGGGCAAGACCATTTGTGTGTGGGGCTCTATGGTTGTCATGTCAGGAATGAGGGTTGGCTGGGGGAAAGGGAGAGGCAGCAAAATCATGAATGCAGGATCCAGTTCTGCTGCTCTCAGAGGATTGATTACCTGGGGGACTCATTGCAGGAGGGAAGGTGGATGTTTGTAATGTTCTCTGGGAATATGCGGAGTTACAGTGGGGTTGCTGTGGGGTTTTTTTTGCCCTAATCAAACCTATTTTTCAACTGATGTTCTTTCTCCCTTCAAAACTGTCCTTGCTTATCTCCTTAGACCACCCCATGTGCAATCTTGCTGTTGCACAGCATATGAGTTGTCAGTGCCAGAAAATTGTTTCATGAGCAGCAAAAACAGAGGCCTAAATTCCTGGAGGCTGGTGCGACAGGGTCAGCACACAAAAGGCATCTCAGGTGCCTGCTGGTGGCCGAGCATTAACCTCACAGAGGCTCCTTGGTGAAAATTCTTTGAAAACTTATGAGAACTTGAGGTGTGATTCACCTCTGTGCCAGAGGGAAAAAGAAAATAAAAAAAAGTCAGCACCACTTTTTTTTTCGTAGAGAGGGATGAGCATATCAGGATGCACTAATCTGACTCAGTTTCTTTAAAACATGTCCAATACCATCAATACAGTAAGGGAATAAAAACAGAAGAAGGCATCACAATAGCTATAATGAAGCTGTATGGTCTTCCTCCATGGGTAAAGATGTGTTTGAGATTAACCACTGGGCTGAAATCCACGGGAGACATTCCCACATGTGCACATAAGGCTACACAGACATCATGGAAGGAAGCTCCAAAAACCTGTAACTTTTGAGGGGGTGGACTGAAGTATAAACCCCTGACCAAACATGACAAAGCTGTAGCAAATTTGCCAGATAAAGTGCTGCAATTTACCACAATGTTGTCCTTTTCCACACTTGCCTAGTGGCCCAATGGTGTGGATTAAACCCTCCTTCACTAAAGTTCTACTCCAGAGCTGGAGAAAACCCTCCTGCAAGTAAAGGCACCTCCCCACCACCACTTCCAGGGCATTTCTTTTGACATTGTCCTTTCAGACAGGTGGATTTTGACCCTGGTCAGGGCAGGGGGCTGAACAGAGGGTGGGTACACACAGCTGCTTGTGAATCTGCCCCGATCACTTGGGCAAAGCTCTGGGGGTTGTAATCTGGCTTTGCCCAGGTGAGGTCCAGAAGCAGTAGAAAACCTGCTTTAACACACAGGAACTCAGGTTGATGTTTGACCTCTGTTTCCCCAGCTGTGAAGCAGTGAAAGAAATGTCCCCCCTCTCGCAGCTGACTTTTGCCTTTGAATTAATGTTTGCAAAATACTTGGAGCTCCCAGGCTGATAGGGCTGCAAACCACACAGCTTAACTCTGCTGTCACTAATTAGAAAGAGCTATGTTGGGCTTGGGATTTAGTCCTACAGAATTGAGATTATTTTATTGTTCTACGAACTATAGGGTGGTCTGTCTGCTAAATTACAGTACTCCCTGGGCTGGGCCAGTGCTTTCCCTGCCTGTTTGGGGTCAGGATTTGGCCCTTTCTGGTTTCATGTTTTCCTACTGAACTCATGAACCTGTATCACATGTCAAAGCTACAAGAACTTGATGGTGATCATCTGCCAGCAAGAAAGGGCTTCCCAAAAATCAGAACTTTCCTTCCACTGGACTCAATCCTTTTTCCCCCCTCTTTCCTTGCTGTCTCCCCCATCCCATCCCCATCAACCCAACAGAAAACCAGTCCCTGAAGCTGGTGAGCCCAAGAACTACCTGGGCTCTAGGAAAACTTGATAGTGTGCAGATGCTGTTCTGTCTCTCGGCAGTATTTACTTTTCAGATGGATCTTAAGTAAGCATGAGGCCAGGAGACGCTGGAGCGTTTCTCAACATGATGAAACGGTCATCACCTCCTCCAGCTGGAGGTGGGAAGCCCTTCCCTAAATTTTCTCACCCTCCTTGGCCTTGCTTGGGGAGCGGGTGGAGCTGGACCAGCACCCCTGATCCCTGACTCACTCAGTGACCTGGGTGGGGATGAGAAAAAAAATCTGCTTCTCCTCACCAGCCCCCCCTCCCCACACAGAGTCTGGGATTTATTCAGGCACTGTGAGACTGGGATTAGCTTTTCTCAGTCTCCTCTTCAGCCTGTCTCCCACAGGCAATGCTGGGGGCATGGAAATGCCTTCCTGCTGCTGGAGTGAGCAGAGGGGGTTGCCCTCCCTGTGGAGGGCACCAAGGGGATGCGTTTGGGGGGATGAGCAACCAAAGGGCTGCCCAAGCCTGTGCTTCCCAGGCATGGCTCTGGGGATGTGCCCAGCCCTTGACGTGCAAAGGCATGTCCTGGGGCCCCGGCGAGCTCTTCAGGGATTTGAGGTTTTCTCCAAGCCCATCTCTGATGTTGGGATCTGACTGGAACACATGCGGCAAGCTAATCGCGTGCATCTGTGTCTTTTAAAAGCGCGGTCGCCTGCTGATTGGGTTTAATTCTTTATCTTATTCCTGCTAATCCGTTTTCCAATCTGGTTCCCATTTGGAGACAAATTCCCCCAAACCCCAGCCACTGGTGGGATGGATGTGTGGCAGCAGAGGCGAGGCAGGGAGAGCGCAGAGCAGTGCTTTCTATAGGGCAGTTACAGGCCAAGGAGAGGACACAGTGCCCTCTTAGATGCTGGATAACAAAACCCCACCCAACTCATGCCACAAATGCACAGCAGCCCCAGCCAGAACTGTCTCCGCTTGGGATCCCACCTCCTGCAGGCTGCTATTGCCATGAAAACGTGACAGCAGTGCTCTGCCAAGCATCCAAGGAATAACGGCCTGAGGATTTTATTGTGAGGAAAGATTCCCTTCAAACACACCCTGGAGGTGGCCTAGTGGTCCGGCAGCAGTGCAACAACCTGGGCTGCTGTGGGTTTTACAGCTGGTGGGCGGCGGTGCCCCGAGTTTGCTGTCGGGCTGGTGGGTCCCTGGAGGCTGTGCTGGCCCCTTGGCAGCAGCGAGTGCTGCCCAGCCAGGGAAAGATGTGCTGGATGTATCCTCTGTCCTCCTTCCTCCCCTTGCTCTCCCTCCTTGCCCTGGCCTCCAGTGTTTGCATGTTCACAAGCTGCCAACCAGGGGGAAAAGGGCAGTTTTTCTGTGCCAAGGGAGAGAGGGGAGATCTGCTCTTAGGGCTGGGAAACCCTGACCTGCCACTCCTCTGGCCTTTGAAAAATCATTAACTGTAGCACCTCTGTTTCTCTTCCTTTTGCTTCTTGGTTAACCTCTATTCCACCTCGAATCTCTGCCTTACTGCTGGTCTCTCAGATTCTCAGAGAACTAGTTTCTGGTTCTCCTCAACTGCAAGTTTTCTGGGGGCAGAAGCCCCTGTGATGTGCTTCTCTCATGGAATATTTCTCAGGACTCACATGGCTGGTTTTCCCTAGGGAAAAGTGCATGTGGTTAATATGACAGACTTAGCACCAGGTGAAATCCGTGAGACTAGGTGTGTTTTGCTACAAACTGGTCATGAGTTCCCGTGCCTCCAAATCTTCAGCTTGTCCTGCTACTTTGATCAAAACTCAGTTTCCTATGCTTTTAGCTCAGATGTGTAAGCTCCAGGGCTGTTTTCTAGTACAGATCAAACCCAAGCAACAGATAAACTCCTTCCACTTTATCAGTGTTAAAAATCAGCAGCAAAAATTTAGATCCACAAAGAAAAAAAAAATCAAATTGTGCAATCAAGGAATATATATAAAATCCTGGTACAGAGTATTCTGGGAACTGTGTTTCCTCAGGTGCATGTAGTAGCTCTGATTCCTTGCTTTGTGTCCAAGTATGGGCTCTGTTCTCCCAACATCCCTAACCACCCATGTAGTAAGAAGCAGATTCTTTTGTCCTGAAAAATACACCCCCTGTAAGAATACCTTGCAATTTGCAGAAAGATAGAAGGGTTATGGTTGGGAAGTAACAGGAAAGTACAGGAGGCAAATGAAAAATTGCTGATTTATTTTGCTGTAATAAAGGTCCAGATGATGAGGGTCTTGTTCCCAGATTTATCACTCGTTTGCTTTGTGGCCTTGAATGAGCCATTTCACTTCCTTCTGTCTCTGCTTCTCCTCCTGCTCTTTGGCCCTCAAGCCTATGAAGTCTCTAAGGAGAGCAGGCTCTGCCTTGTGCTTGTTCAGCAGGATCAGCTCCCACAGCCCTAAGCTCCTAAGTTTGGGAGTTGTTGGGACCTACACGTTGGTGCAGCAACTCATGTGCAGAGAGCTGGGACCCTCAGGAGCTAGGTAATAAATAAGAGATTTTTAAAAAAATGCAGAAATGTAGCTAAAATAAGGGAATAGAAGGAAATAACAATTTCAGAACTCTCAGAGGACTAACAGAAAAACTAGCAAACTTTTTTTTTTTTTCCTGATCCTGCAGCACTAGCAAATTGCAGGATTGATGGGTGATGAGTTTGAAAGGACTGAGTATTTTTAATGTTTCCAAGTGTATGCACATGGATAAAATCCAGAGTGTGTTTTATAGGCCGGCCAAAAGGCACATGAGTGAAGCAGCACGTGATGCGGCCGTCGAAAGAATCCGTCACCCAGCCCAGAAAAAAATTATGGCTGTGGCTCTAACCATTTTTTATCATTTCCATCTCTATTGACTGACATGTATTTTCTTCCTTCCCTGACCCAGAACACCAGGACTCTGAAACTACTGAAATGTTTGCACAATCTTGAAGCATTTATTTAAAAGTTGCTTTTCCCTGAAGGGTAGGTACTACAGCCAGATTCGAAGTCAGATCAAAAAAACCAAACAAATACTATCTTTACAAGCCCTTCATATCGGTATGTACCAAAGGACCTATCAGCTTCCTTTTCTTTTTGGCATGCTGACAACAGCCCAGTGCCTCAGGCAGAGAGCTGGAGTACGTGTTTACAACCCTTTCAAATTCACAGGCCAAACAGGAAAAGAAGGAAAATGTCAAAAATTACAAATAAAACAGTTGATCTTCAAAAGCAACGAGGCCTGCAAATGAATAATTTTTAGGCATGCTGTATCAGATTTCTTAAATATTTGTCACAGCTGTGAGTTGCATAGTGCAGTGTTTGTTAACCTTAGAACTTGTCTTAAGTGCTCTCACGAATAAATTTATTTATACTGAAAAATCCAAGTGTCTTAATAACTAAAACGTTTTTCAGAGGAGCTTTTTCCTTTTTTTTTTTTTTTTTAAATGCTGCTTCAGAGAATCCTTCCCCATGTGCTTGACATATTGCAGCTTTCCTTCAGCAGAGAGCAGGAGTGATGATAGAGATGAGAAGAGGAAAAAAACCAATGGGAAAACAAGAGGGGGAAAAATGATGGGACTTGCCCATTTCTTGGGCTTTTGGCATGGACCCACGTTACGTGACGTGCTTTGTGTTGCAGGTACATCATGGCCTTGGATGTGTTGATTTTCTAAACCTTTCTGGTCTTTGTGGAGATTGTCTGAGGAACTGAGGCGCAGAAGGGTTTGCAGTGGGAATGGTCTTGCATAGGTTTAGAGACACCTTAGTTGGAGGCATCTGGCCCTGGCTGGTTTAGATTTCCCCTACAGTCAGTGGGGAAGGACTGTAGCTCCACAGGGTGATCCTTCTTAGGCTAAGTCCTGAAGCTGCTCTGAGGAATGTATTCTCCCCCTCTGGCTGTTGTGGGCTCCCAAATGACTAGGTTTGGATGTGACACCTCTGGAGTCACTGGAGAAGAATCCTGCTTTTCCCAGTTTCTTAGAGAAAGTGAAGAAAAATAGATGGTTCTCAGTCCAAGTGCTTGTTCAGGTGCTGAGGGCAGCGTGTCTGAGTGTTTTGGGTTTACCCCAGCCTCCCCTAAGACTGACTGGAGAGATATTATTTGGCAACCTGCTCTGTGCAGAAAGGAGCACTGCTGCTTTCTGCTCAGCCTGGGCAGGCAGATGTGATTTGAACAAACCACTTTTTTAGCTCCAAGTTTTGTCATTTTGAAGGGAGAAAGGCTGTGTAGGCTGTAACATTTTCTATCAGATATGGTTTGGAAAACCAGCACAGCTTGTTTGCCCAAGAAACCGTGGAAAAAGGCTGAAAGCAGAGTACATCTAGTACCTGTCAGAATAACTGGGGAGGAGATGGAGTGGTCATCACTGGATGTCTTCAAGAATTAAAGAAGTGTTCCCCCCTCCCCCTGCCCCCACGCTTTTTGATTGGTAAACGTGTCCTAAAATATCTTTTCATTTGTACTCTGTGGATCTGTAGATCTTGGTGTACCCTACAGATGGCAATTTCAGGTCCAGCTAAAGGGGGCAATTCCAAAGAGGGATCACCATCAGTCATTTGCTGCTGTGGTCTAGCCCAGCTGCCAGTGTATCTGTGCTAGCCAGTGTGGTACTGATTAAGAAATCCCTACTGTGATGCACAGAGTAGAATGAGATGTATTTAAAACCGCTCTTTTGGCAGGACTTGCAAACTTTTTTGTTTTGTTTTGTTGAGAAAAGCAATCCAATGTGAATAATCTTTTCCTGTAAACGTGTAGAAAACCTTTAATCAAATACAAATTAGTTCTAGGCATGAGAAATAAATGTTTGATGAAAACGTATCTTAGTCATGGCACATAAATAGCTCTTCACAGTCAATATATAATCTTGCATCATTATGAAGGGAAGTGATCATTAAAAATATAATTTGGAGAGCAATATTTTACCTCCTAGTTGTCACAAGACCCCTTCCCCCCTTCCCCCCCTCCTTCTGCATACAGTTCTGCTCGGGGTTAATCCCCAAATGACTTCAACCATTCTAAATCAGGAGTAACAAACTCTGACTTCAAGCAAAGGTTCTTGGTGTAAAACACAGGAGGATCTAATCCTGTTGCCTGAGAAAATAAATGGAAATGTCTTAGGAAAGTACAACTGCATTGGCACTGCAGAGAGAGAGAAAAAAAGGCAAAATAATTTAAACTTCTAAAGTAATATTTCTTTTCAGCTTCACCTGTGCTTTTAGTCCTCTTAATCAGTAAGCTGTTATAAAGGAAAATTATATGTTCCAATCTCCTGATGAATTGTGTACTGAGATTTTGCATTAGTAACCATGAGCATTTACACTTTCCTAAGATTAAAGGCAGTTTTCCAAAGCTGTGTCTGCTTATTAATTAGTGTCTGATGAAGACAGATTGCAGACAGACATAGTGGTTAGAAAATGGAGCTAACCTTTAAGACTAAATTAATCTCAGTTTTAATGGGTTTTAGTATGATATACAGGTTTTGTACATTTTCTGGTAAGTTTCCAATAGAAATGTAAGTGGGTACAAGCACAAAAAAGAAGGCTGAGTAAACATGGTGAGAGCAGATCCTTAAGAATGGCAGATCCATAATCTGCTGGAATGGCCTTTTAGATCTTTTCAAGTGCACAATGAGGCCAGAGGTTTTGAAGGTTCAGATCTTCAGTCCAGCACCACCTGGAGAGGGTCTGTTGCACTTCCAGGGCAGTCCCAGCTGGTCCCAGTATGGACCAACCTCCCTGACAGCAACATCCTCCAAGAAGATGGGAACAGGACTAAGGCTGAGTAGGGGTATCCCCAGGGATATCTTTATAAGGGGAAATATCCTCCTAACAAATAACTGTTATGGGGCTTTTACTGCCTTACCCCTTGGAGATGTACGTGGAGCAATTGAGTAGATTGTCTGGGCCTGGGAGAAAGTGAAAGCTGAGATAACAGCAGTGTGACCCCACTGCTGTGTCTTAAACAGAGGCCATGAGTTTTTTTCAGAGTTCTCCTAAAATCAGCAGCTGTTTCATTTTCTAGCATTTAATTTTTATATTGTACTGTCAGGCATCATGTGATGTTAAAAGCAATGGTAACAAAGCATGAGGGAGAGTTGGCTTTGGGGGAAAACCTGTTCTTGTACGACTAGTTAACATGTGTTTCCATAAATCTGCAAATCTACTTCAGTGGGCTTTGAACATAATCTGGGCCTAGTAAAATGCAGTCAATTATACATCTATTTTAATAGTAAACCAAGTTTCAGAATGCTTGTATTGTTACGTAAGTGCTTATAATTCTCCTACTTCTATCGTATTTCCTTGGCACCTCATTTGAATTTACATTTATCTGAGGTCATAACTGGAATGGAGGTTCTGCTTTTGGTTAACTTTGGAGCAAAGATCAGCTATCATGAGTTTAATTAAAGCGTTGTCATTTTAGTGGCTTGCAACAAAAAAAGTCAGTGACAGTTCCCTTCTGCCAGTGCAGGACTGTGGTGTCATAACATACTGTGGAAAAACTGCCACTGCAGATAAGCTTCTCTGTTACCCTAAATCAGTGTGATTTCATGGGTCTGTGCCATGGTGGTCTTGTTTTAGCTCTTTGAGGGTCTGGCCCAGCAGGGATGGACAGGTGCATTTTGCTTGTAGATGAAAGAAGAAGCAGGTGAAATTGCAATAGGGAGCGAGATCAGAAATGTGCACCAGCTTTGGGGTACCCAGATTCATGAGCCCTTTTACACTTAGAAATAGAAAAGTGTCAAAATCCCATCAGAATCTGCTATTTTTTTATTTTTAGGGAGGTCAGGCTAAGCTCTCTCTATTGGGACAATGGGTAAAGTTAATTCTAAACATCCTCATGGGTGATGGTTGGAAGCATGATTTTCAGTCCATGCTTTCCCAGCCTCTGGCACCTCCAGTGATTGTGTAGACAGCACAAACTGCAAATAAGTGCTTCAAACTGCACTCTATTTCCAGCTCTGGAAACACACTAAAAGGCAAAGAGCTCTGGTCTTTTCCTTCACCTTGATTGATTTGATGTTGCTGCCAGAGGAAAAAAACAAGCTTTTTTTAAAAAATTTATTAAAATAAAATCGCCTTTAAATAATTTTAGAGTTTCAAGATAACAAACAGCAAGACAAAGATCACAGCTGAAGGCTTTTATACCATCAGAATTGTTAGTCATTGTCTTTGAACTTTGTATAAATAAATTATTGATGCCTCAAAACAAGACCCTTGAAGGTGTTTTTATAAGGCCACAAATGTGTCAAGCAGACTTATTAGATGTGAAGGGAATGATTATTTGTACAAAGTGAAATGAACATGTGCAATAATGTTGTAAAATGTTTATTAGTCTAGAGTGTGCTGAATTTTCCTAAAATATATCAGGTTCTCAGCTTGCACTTAATGTAGTGTTAGGTATGACGCTATATCCTTCCTAGGCTATTTTCAGTGAGCGTTATGCTTTTTGCAGAGTAAATCATGGGTTTGTGTCCTTTAGAACAAGGATATTATCAAACATGAGGCAATGCTACCTGTCTAGAAATGCAGCATGAAAGAAAACATGCACTGATCAAAGGGTGGTTGATCAGATCATGCCTGTTGAGCAAATCTTTGCAGAACAAGTGGGATGCAAAGCCCTGGGAATGCTGCAGCATCTTTCCTCTTAGGTGGCTGTCAATGCAGCTGGGCCCCAAAGGATGAGCTCCCTTGCTGGTAACTCTGTCCCCACATGGCTCCAGCACCACATGTTACATTTTCAGTCAAAAGAGGGGATTCTGCCCAGTGATGTTTTTGAGGTGAGCAGAGCTATAAAAGGGGTGTTAAATTACACACTTCTGAGTCCCCTCCTTCACACTTGTTCTCTACCATCACAGCTTGATCTGTCAGTGGAGGGTAAGAACAGCAATGCAATGACTTTGTCCAACCAATTCCCCACTATCTTACAGTCCCTCTTTCTCTGTGTCTGCAGGGGTGATGGAGCACCTGCATGTGTTCTGTAGTTAGGAATGAATCTCTGAGCAGCTGGCTTAAATACTCAGTGATGGTCTGGGACTCTCTGTGCCACATCTTAACTAGAAATCTTGTGGAGGCATTGAATGTGGGGCCTCAGGATGGATAAATTTTGCTGGGTTTTATTGTCTCACTTTTCAATCAGGATATTGCCCTCGCAGTTGAGCTGTTCAGTGCTCCGTCCCCTGACTCTTTTAGGTGTTTAATGACACACTTGTGGGGAGGTGACAAGTTAAGTCATGCAGCTCTATTTTGTCTTCTCTTCAGAGATATACCCAGTTAATGGGCTTCAACTGGACAGGACCTGTCAGTCCTTCTTCAGGAAGGACATTTAGAGTGTCTTTGCTAACCAACAACCTGAAACAGAGCTTCCCACATTAATGGCACAAAGCCTATCCCAGATTTGGGGTTTTCTACAAAAGCCCTTCTGCAGACCATCACTGTCCTAGTGGGATTAGCTTTCAAAATGATTGATGCCTGTACTTTTTTTTCCCTTACTACACCCTGGTCAAGCATACAACTCAGAGGTGCTGTTGGTTGCAGAAACTTTTACATGAAAGTCTAGCACAAGTGTTATCCTTTTAATTTTTTTTTTAAGGCATGTGGTTTTGAAAAGACATGTCTTGCAAATTCCTTGGGGAACTCTATGGAAGGCATCCACTTGGAGCTTGTATGCTTACACAAATTTTAATGCATTTCAGATAATTTTCACAAGGTTGCTTTTTGGTTCTGTCACTTCAAAGAACTGGTTGGATTTAACAAAGAAATTAGGGGATCACACCTAGGGAATAAAGCTTGCTGTGAAATGTTTTCTGTAAAAGCCAGAACCAGGTGAAAATCACTTAGTTTCAGGTTTCATTACAAATTTGAAAACCATATCTCAGGTTCACTGAAAGGTTGGTTAAGGGTCATGCTGCAGGGCCTGGTTTGGAATGAATGTGGCTGATTTATGTCGTTTGCAGCAGAACTTGGTTTCATTCATTACTTTGACCCAGGTTCAGGGGTCTGCTCCTCTAAGCTCTCCTTGTGTGTTGAAGTCAATGGGAATTCCCTCCACAGAGGCCTTGGAGGATCCATCTCCATGAGAAACTCAAGTTTTTGATTGCTTTAAATGCCGGCTTTATTTCAACCCCTCACCACCTCCTCTGGTGGAAGTCAGCCTGATTCCATGTTCGCCAGATGAACTGCTCTGTTGCCCCCAGGTGCAGATCCAGCCTTAACTGCAGAACCTAGGAGCCAAGTAATCTAACCAGAAATGTGCACAAATCCATCTGTGCTGAAGTCCCTGACTCCCACACAGCCCTGCTAGAGGGTCCCACTGCCATTCTGCAGGCGGTCAGACCCACAGGTTCAAAGCTAGACCAGCATGCTGCTGGTTGAGTTTAGCCACATCTTTGAGTAATGAGCATCTGGTTCCCCTCACCATTAAGAACATCCATGCAACTCACAGACAAGGTCTTACAGACCTGGCTGTTGATACTGAAGGATCAGTCACTTAATTTCCATTCCCCAAGGTTGCTGATCTTTCCCACTCATGCTTCCAGGCAGTTCTTCATGTCTGTATACTGGAAAGGCAAGCAACAAATGAGAAGAAGACTGAATATCTTCTTGACACCCCAGAAGCATCCATTGCAGCCTCATCACCAACTGGAACCTTTTTGTCTTGCTCTTTTCTAGTTATTAATCACTTGCAGATGCTCCCACAGCAGCATTCCTGTGGGAGACTACCAACGTCAGTCTGGATTCCTTGCCTCAGTGTTACTAGAGTAAGAAAAAAAGCTGCCCTGAAGTTCTGATTAATCCCTCAAAGGCAAGAACATTTACTCATGTGACAAACCTGGAAGGCTAGGCTAGCAATTTGCTTTTGAGAAGCTGCAGCAATGCTGAGGGTTCATCTTGAAACCAGAGACTGGGCTTGCTAAACTTGGTGCCTGATCTGGGATCTGCAAACATTAAACTGGAAATTAACCTGGAAAGCTGACTTGATTTCTGCTTTTACGTCCCTGGGAAAGTCTTTGCTTCCCAAACCAGCGGTATAGACAAGACATGAACTGGTTAGAACCTTCTCAGCATTGGCTGGGATATTCGTGTGATTCCTTGGCTGGAAGGTGCATCCCAAAGATCAGATTATGACTGAAACATTGTCACTTAGGTGGGTTCTGTGAGAACTCAGACAGAAAAGTCTCGTCCTGTGGGGCTGAGGTGAGCCCTGTAACACAGTCAGTGGTCCCTGCCATAGGGCTCAGCAGAACCCTGGTGACTACCTGTGAGATAACTTTGTGCATATGTATTCTGGCCACTGGCAAACATGAGACAATCCAGCTTAGTTTAAACCTCCTTCTGGGTGGGTTAAATTAATCCAAATTACCTCATGTTTGCTGCAGGCTTGGAACACACACACACACAGGCTGTTGCTGTGGTGGTTCACATAATGTCAGGTTGGTTGTGCTAGGTAGTGCCAAAGACCTCTCTAACATGGTAACTCAGACACTGGTGGTGATCAACAGGGTGGTCAAAGAAAAACTACAGCAACGGGGCAAGCATCTGGTGATATTTTTCCAGTATCACTCTTTTGACCTTCATCTTTTTAAGGCTCAAATACACATCAGACAAAGGTTGTGTTTTGTATTTAAGGAAGTGGGATTTTTTTCTCTGAGGAGTTTGTCTGATCACTTTTTGAACCCACATACATTTTACAGCATCCCGTGCAAGAAATTCTTTAGTTTCATCAAGTGCTCTGGGAAGAGCTGTTTGCTTTCATTTCTTCCTGGTTTGCTCTTTGTTGTTTTGTCCACTGTTTCCCAGGATGTGCTGGAAAGGAGAGTAAACAACTCATCCCTACTCCTTGTGGCCAGGATCCCACTGATCTCTGTCACATCCCATTTCAGTCATATCTTCTAATTTGAGAAGTGCTTCTATTGAATCCTGCCTCATGCAGCAGCCATTCAGACCTTGGATCATGCTTGTCATGTTGCTGGTCTAAATGTGGATGCATGTAAAAGTATGTGAATCGGAGTTTTATTCAGCTCTCTTTCCACTCATAACTTTGAAGAACAAATCATGTGAAAAAAAAAGCAGTCTGTAATAAGTCTATAATATTATAATAAATAAAACCACCTAAGCCCATCAGAATCTGGTTGGTTTCATCCTGATGCCCTCCCCACCTCTTTCCCTTCTCATGAGGGAAGGGAAACCTTCCCTGAGTCAGAGCACCATCAGCAATGCTCTTTTTTACTGGTATCTTCCATTCTCCATGTATCTGAGCCTTTGGAATGAATGATAGGGTGACAAAATGTGGTATTAAGAAGTTCTCTACAAGGTTAATGGAGGAAATGGGATTGTTTGTTTGAGAAAATGTGGTTGATTTCTGCCTTTTATCAGAGGTTAATTTGCTTAAAAAGCTTGGACTATTTGGCACATGAAGGTTTCAGGTTAAGGTAGGGAAGATATTCAGAATGTCTGAGCCGTGCTATTGAGACACACTGAGCAGTAACCCAACGCCCAGCCTCTGTGTGGCCTTTCTGTTTTACATGCTATGGACAAGTACATTACTGTTTTAACAGTCAACTTCCTGGGAAAGGGAAAGCTGCATTTTTATTGATCTTATGCTGTTTCACATCCACCTACTCTCAGCTGCATGGTGTTCTCTTGGAAAGCATCTGACGGGATGTTCCTGGAAAAGCCTCACTCTGTGGAACAATACAATGCTTCTTTGTTTGTCGTCTTCTCGCTGAGGCCAGTCAGCCCTATTGAATGGGCCTCAGATGTTTTGATTTGTTCTTTGGTGAAAGTTTATATGACTTAAGCTATCTTTTTAGCCCTCCCGCCTTCCCCTTTGGGTTTCTGCTGAAGAACAAAGCCATTTGAATCAAATTGCTCTGTATGGGGATTTCAAACATTAATGAATGTTGTTTCAAAGTGTTATCTCATTTGGGGCATGAAATGACGACGGGCCACCATTCTTGTGCCAGTAGAAGAATCTGTGTGGCTTTGGGATTGTTTGCTATTATTTTAAACAGATCGGCACTTTGAAAGGGTCATTTATTTCCATACATTTCCTATTATAAAAGCAAAAATAATGAACAGCTAGAAGGCCAACATAAAGCAGCTGTATTATATGTGCTGGGAGATGCGATGTGTAGTCTAGCTATTGAAACAGGATTATTAAAAAAAGAACCCTTACTACTATTTTTGAGACCCACAGGCATTGCAACTGTTTATTTTATGTATGTAAGAAGCCAAATTCTTTGCAGTGGAGCACCTCCACTTCCCTGGAATCACAGAGATGAAGATGGCCTTCTGACATGGTGCGTTAAAGACCTTCATTTAAATAATGTGTCCCTAGGTAAAAACCTTGAAGGGAGCCTTTCAGACTTCCTCTGAAATCAGTGTGCAAAGGCTGTATGTAAAAGCAGATGTTTGCAGTATATATATTTCCAGTGGAGTTCAATGGCAGCAAATATTACGTTAAGAAAGGATTTTTTTTTTTTTTTACAAATTAATTTTCTTCATAGAAGAAGCTGTTGTGTGGCATTCATGGTAATGGATGACTATGGTCAAGCCAGGCCCTTTATTGATAATAATCCCTGGTCCCTGTGTCATTGAGAACAGTTTCTATAGGTACAAATGAGTCAGTATAAAGGAAGCCAGTATAATACATCAGGGCTGGGTGGGAGATTACTTCATTTAACTTCCACCTTCCTTTCTTTGAGGTCCTATTAAGCTAAATAATGGCAGTCCATAAAATGAAGGAATGATTGAAGTGTGCCTGCAAACCAATTATATCATTCTGGACATGGTCTCCAGCACTCTTTGTCTATGTATATGTACATGGATCTGTGTCTTGTCTCTCTTGGCTGGGATTCTGGCTCTCTTGAAACTGCTGTTTTATGTGTACCAGTTAATTGTGAGAGCCATTGGTTTTCAGAATTGTTGCTTTTATTCTTCCCCTTCCCCCCCAAACTGCTGGTTGCATTTTGTGTCACAAAAGGCTTTCTGAAGGGCTGTGCTCTGACTGTTGAGTTTAGGACTGCAACTTGCATTTTGTTCCTCCAGAAAGTCCCTGTTAGCTCCATCTGAAAAGGTGGGGAAAAAAATAGATGAAAAAGATGTTTTGATGAATGTGTACCTTACTTCAATTGCCTCTCTGGGAAAGTCATGGATGAAAGGGATATCCGAGGTCAGGTCTGGGAGGGAAAACATGAAAAGATACTTCACACCAAAGCCAAATATTGATTTCTTGCATGAGAGAGGGCAGGTTGGTGAGACCCATCATATCAGGTCATGACCCATTTAGTCCTTTCTTTGACTGACACCAATAATAGAGGTAAAGTTCAAAAATCCATAGCAGATAGCTTTGTATCAAGACATGAGAAAAAGAAATTTTGTGCTCACATACAATAAATATTGCATTATAGAAGACTGAAGGGGTTGCATCTGTCATGGAGGAGTTAAATTTTCCATCAGATGTCATCCTTTCTCATATCTAGTGTGACTCTCGGGTCAGGTGATATCATGGCAGAGGAAGTCCCATGGATCAGTGGAATAAGGAGTCAAGAAATAAAACACCTTGCAAATTTGCACATGAATCAACTGCCCTTCTTTTAAGATGTTATGGAAGAAAGGAAACACAAAGCCAGCATGTCTTTTTTTTTGTGCTGTGAAGTGGCTGCCTGTGCAAATCTGAGGTGGAGAAAGAAAGGGAAAAAATGGACCCCCACCAAAAAACTTGTAAACTCTTCTATAAAATGTGTGTGTCATTCCTGGTGAGATTTAGATGAAATAGATCTATCTCTGGCCATTCATGAAACATGAAATAATTACAGACTTATGCCATTTTTTAGCCATCTAAATGCAAACAATATATAGAACAGATCAAATGAGACCAATGGGGCTGTATAAATCATTAGAGATTTAGTGCAGTAAGACCAAAATGGTAAAAAAGGTACACCTATTTATCTGAATAGGTGTACTGTGACATCTGTGATCAAATGTGACCAAATACAAAACTGGGGCTATATAACATGGGTTTGCCTCCTTGCTTGCTTTACACTACCGTGGATGCTTGTCTTGCAGAAAATCCCAAGATCATGAGTGTATGATGCTTTTTATGAAAATTCCACTTAGAAGTGTTTGCTAAGGATTACCAGGTGATTTATAGATGTTTAAAAAAAATCACAAACTGTTAGGGAAGCCAAGAAATTGTGTAGAATCACAGCTTAGAGCTCACTTTTCTAAGGGCTTTTTAATGGTCTGTGCCTCATGGTACTTGTGTTCATCACCACATTACCACACATAGTAATAATCTCTTGGCTCCTTATAAAAAGCTTCTAAGTATAACCTTTGCAGGAAATGAGATAGACATGTCTGTGTATCTGTCTGTTTTATGATAGGAATGTTGCTGTTGCTGTGATGATGTAAAAATATATTAGAGTTAAAACCACCCTTTTGTTGTTTATGGTATTATATTATGGGAGAAGTCAGATTGTTGCTGAGATGAAATGGGAACTTACATTTTAACCTCTGTTTTGATTCATTAAAAACTTCAGTTCAAAATGGTCTTTGGAGGCCATGTTTTTTGTCTGATATATCGATATATATTTATTGAAACATCTAAGATGATCCCATGTCCAGACATTCCTTTGGGCACATGAAGGGTTAAGTCAGTTATTTGTAGTCTTGTAATTTGGGAAAAATCTAGTGGCAAAGGTAATTCCAGGATGATAAACATCCACTGTTTCAAAGTTATTGCTGTTAGGGTCTGTAGGCACTGCCAGTCTGCTGGACTGGGATGCACAGGTCTCTTTTCCTTTCTCACATCTCCTTGCCATTAGAGGTTGTTCTCCCTTTGTATGTGTGAAGATGCACTTTATGTGCTCAACTTTCCAGTGTCTTTAATTAATACCAAAGCACTTTGTACTTGTCATTTGGTACATTTAGGTGGGACTTTTCCTGATCATCTGCAGCCGGCTCCTTGGAGAAACAGATGATGAGCTTTTAGTTCCTGAAGCAGCCAGGACTGACTTTTTATAACTTGTTTTCAACTGTCTAAACTTACTGCAAAATTCTAGTGACAGTAGAGTGCTCTGGGACAGTTTAACAGGTCATGGAGAGATTACAGTATTTCCATGTTTACCCTTGGCTAGTTGCCTTCAAAACCTTCTGCAAATGATTGCTTTCAGCAAGTCCTGTGTTCTGGGACAGCATGTCTTCAGTCTCATCATCCCCATGGTCCTGTACCTACCTTGCTTTGTTCCCTGATGCCATATGGCTTTGTTCCTAGGTCATCCCATCCCTCTGCACCCTAGCTGACATGTGTCCAAGCTCAAGTGTTATCTCTGCTTAGCAGCATTTTAAGAGCTTCTGAAAGACGGGTGGGGGAAAAGCAGGCTTGCAGTCCCTCCCTCTGGCAGTTGGGGAAACACGTTGTAGAGGAGGCTGGGGCCAAGCATCTTCCCTCAGCTTTTCCTCCCTTAAAATTAGATTAAAGAATCACGGTACCCTCAGCTGTTCCTCACAGGACTAATGCCCTAGACCATGTATCCAGCAAACACCATCCATTCTGGACAGTGACTGAAGCAGGAATTGTGTGAAAAAACCCTGATAGAGTGTGGTGTATTTAAATATGTTTGAAACATAGACAGGAGCAATACAAAAGTTACACAGCCATTCTCAATTCCACCATTTCCTGACTTCAGATCACTTGACCTGTGCAGGTTTAATGTTCTCTCTCTATAAGTTATTTTTTAGTGCAATAGGTGCTTATATTCTTGATTGATGTATAACTCATAAAAGTTTCCATTCCAGTATCAGTATTTATATACAGAGATAACTGTTGCTATGGCTATGTGGTGTCCTGAAAATGCTTGGTCTTTTTTTTTTTTTCCTATTTATTTTTCAAACAGGGCTTGGTCAAGTAAAGTAAATATCTTGCCTTAATTTAATTTTTATGTTTGCTGTAAAACTTGTTTAAAAAAAAAAAGAAAAGAAACATTAGCATTTCACAGCAGAAACACAAAAATTTTACATTACCAGGCAAGTCGACTTTGGCATTTTTCCTTTCAGTCAGTTTGTTTTTCTAATATAAAACTAATATGACATAATGTATAATCTAATTTGGAAATTACAATTTACTTGGAAGGATTATGCTGCCAGCCAATACCAACAAAGAAAGAAATTATTTGAGAATGTTTCTTTCCTTCTTAACGTGGTCGATAATTTATTTTTCCTTCAGAAGATTACTTTTTTCTTTACGACATTTCCTGCTGGTGTGATTTGCATTAGGATTAAATAATATGTTCCATGCTTAACTTATGCACCAAAAAAAGTAAATTATTCCTCAAATTAAAAAAAAGGTGCAAATTACTATCTTGTTATGGACTTTACTTTGCTTACTTCGCAGTGAAGAGTGCTGATCATTTTCAGATGGCTTGGCAGTAATTACTTTATTTGTCCTGACAGTGTTTACATGAAGGGGCAATTTGAAATGGGTAGATCTGCGTCTTTTAGGAATAAAGGCCACTAAGATGGCTTAGGAACAGGAGAAGTTGAAAAATGGGTAATCCAACTGTGGTGACTCTGACTAACACTGTGTTGATTCTCGTTAACCACAAAAGTTTAAGTGTTCATCCAACACGTTATGTTACAGGGCTGTGGCATTTCTTCAGGAGCTTCCCACTCAACAGCAACGTGCTGGGAATGTGTTAAGTTGTAGTAAATGTTCCCATATCTCCTGTGGATGCTTCAGAGGGAGCAGCTTTGTTAGCCTTGAGCATGTAAAGGAGCATTAGGAAAAAGTTGTACTGAGTTCTGCTGGAACAAGTTTGTGCCTGGCACAGCAACCAAAAGTGCAACCTCTATGTTAAGCAGAGAAAATTAGACACAATGGACTCATTTAATGAAGAATTCATAGTCCTGAGCAAAATGTGCTGTGGACTAAATTAGAGTGCTCCTAAAAAAAGAAAAGAAATATGTACCTACTTCTGATTTCTACATTTCGATTACAGGTGAGATCCAACTGTAACATTATTAAGACTAATTTAAAGTGAAGTCTTCTACTGGATTTGGGTGGTATTGGAGTGGGATTTGGAAAGTCTGGACCCAGTTATGGCTCTGCCACAGACCTTTAATTTCAGCCTCTGGCAAGTCACTTTTCCTTGGCATTCCTCAGTTTCCCATCTATAAAAGCAGGGTCATATCAATTCCCCCCATTATTTCCCTCTTGCCTGTTTAGTCTTGAGTTTCTTTAGGGTGGTTTCTTGCAGTGCATTTCTAGCTGTTTTTTATAAGTGTCCTGCACAATGAGACCTTAGTCTCAGTTGGGATCTCTGCTGTAATGCAGATAATATTATTGTTGACAGCTGCTGTTGTATCTGTGTAATGTAGTAGCATAAAGCAATAAAGCTTCCTCCCCTCCTGGTATTTAAAACTTAGAGAACAGTTTTGTTGACTCTTCTTCTTGTTTGTTCTTCAGTAAAGTTAGCTCAAAGCTATTTTCTGGAAGGCTATCTGAGTACTCATGGTAGTAAACCAGGACTTTGAATGAACTCAGGGTACTGCCATCCTGCTGTAAAGATCTTCCTTGTGTTGTATTTCCTTATCTTGAAACCTTGAAGATATGCTGATATCATAGCAGGTCATCTACTGAGTAGGTGAATGGGATCATCATTTTAGGCAGCTTTTTTGAGTTTTTAAAATGTTTTTTCCTGCTGTAAGTTGTTCTGTTCTTCTGAAGTTGAAAAATAAACTGTGTGAATTTTTAGTTTGTTTACCTTATTCTAGCATGTAGTCTGTCTGTTTGTCCTGATTTCCACTGACCTGTTGGATTTGGTGGAAAAACTGACACCTAGCTGAAGGTCCTAAAAATACCTTAAAAACCCTGCTTACCAGATTGATGAAAATCTGAAGCTGGGTGAAGAAAAGAGACTCTTAACTTCCCCTGCAAGACCTTCAGCTTGATCTCAGCCTGAGTACTAGACACTGGAGAATCTAAAGCACAAACATCTCAGGACAATGTATTTCATAGGCTCTGCCTCTCACAAAATCTCCTAGCATGGCAGGGTTTGCTGTAAGTGCAGTGAGACCTGGTGTATCTTCCCAAACACAGAATGGTTTTCTTAGACTGTGTCTAAGGTGCCTTCTCTGTTTAACCCACCCTCTTTCCTCCTGCCCCTCTGTCCTAGGGTAAGCCACAGAGTGTTCAGGTAGCATCAGGACTTGGCTGTGACAGGCACCATGCAAACCTGCTCCTTCCCCAGGGGATCTGGTATGTAAATAGGTGTGGGAACCACAAACCATCTTGTAATAACTTGAATTCCAGCCAGAATAAGCACAGAAAAAACCTCTTTTGTTTGGACATAAATATAATTGACCTTCTACTGTGGTTGCTGGTGTGAAGTTTAGTGCCGAAGTCCAAGGGCAGTTGATGTGGCAGCAGCAGACAGCAAAGTTCAGGGCAGGCTGTAAAGATCTGTGTGTTGCTGCTGCTGTTTCCAGCCTTCATTGCCAGACTTGAAAATAGAAAACAACACAGAGATAAGGCAAGTGATCTCGTCTTTATTGAGTTTGGTCTTGAGGATTGTCCACTCCACAGTTTCACCTAAAAGTTGATCTTTGCAAGATTCATGAAGACTTAACAGAGCTGTGAAATATATTTGGAAAATGAGTATGGACACGCTGAAACACCTTCCAGTATATCCCACCGTAAAGGATGCGTATCAGGCTCCTTGTGTGGCATTTGAAGACTATAAACATGTTGCCATGATTTGCTGTGTTTCCTGAGGGTATACAAAAAAAAAAGTGGCCCTTTTAGGGGATTGCCATATTGAGATTGACAATTTGATGTAAACCATAGCCCAGCATCGAATGTTCTGTTTAATGCAATTCTGTGTTTGTCAGCTGTAACCAATTACGCTTTCATTGTGCTCAGTGACACCGACATGGCTCCTTTTCACCCAGTTGTTGCTAATACCATTTTATACACCTTCCATGGCCAAGCCCTGTTGGAAGCTGTGTTATATGTATAACCTGCTGCTCCTTTCCCCTTGTGCTGGCAAAGTGTGAGACACCCAGAGCAGCTTTGAGTTCTAGCGAGTCTTTTGTGTGGCTTGGAGAATGGGGTCTTGAGGAAGCACCATGACCTGGAGCTGAGTAGCATTAGGATAATAACTTGTGGCTAAAAACTGCAGCTGAGATGTTGCTGGAGGATTGTGCCTGTATATTCAGGCTGCTAATCCTGGTTTGTGACTGCAGTAGGAAGCTAAACTGGAAATGAGTCAAAGCTTTAATGTCATCTGGTTTTCCCTCCAATCTATGAACACAAAGCCATGAAAACCTTAATCCTCATGGTCCCCAGTGTAGTCCTGCATGGTTTTGCAGTGAAGTCTAGCACCTGAAAGGACCCTGGAGAGGCAGGCATGTGCATGCCTATGGAGAGAGTTTTCTGGCACAGAGTATTCCTATGGGATGAGTGTCTTTTTACTCAGGGCTATTTTCTTGCTGTCCTTTTCCCCCCAAAAGGTACTTCAACTGCAGGAAAAGTTCAATAGCTGGTAAGGTTGTTTTTAAATGGCTTGTTGTTTGTGAAGCTGTCAGTCAGGAATCTGGTGGCTGGCTCTGTGTAGGTCCATGTCTGTCAGAGTAGGGCATGGGGCAGCTCTACATCTTCAACACATCAACTCTCATTGCCCTTCATTTGGAGTTGGGCAGCTTCTCATGAGGTGGTGGGAGGATCTCCAAGTGTGAGGGCAGCTGAGGCCTGGGCGTACTTTCAAGGAACATCTCAACACTTTCATCTCATATCATGAGGTGGACACTCTGAATGTTTGTCTAATAAGGAATCTTGTCCCTGGCTGAGGCTGCAAGTGGATACAAACAGAAAAGGAAAGGTGCAAGGCAAGCATGAAGGACACTTCCAAATACTGTGCATCCCCCAACAACCTCCTGGATTAGAGATGGTTTAAGCTTTTTTAACAAATCTCAGGGTTTTTTTCCTTCAAATTTTTTTCCTTGAACTTGTGCTGGTCTCCATTTTCTGTTAATTGTACATCCTGGAATAGAGTTAAGCTACAGTTTAACTCCAAGCTGCATTTGAATCATCCAACCTATTTCTTTGTGTTTGCTTTTAACCTACCACCTTTGAGAGTTTAATTTGATATTCCTGCTATAAGAACTCAAATTCTGCTGTTGGAAGACATTGTGAACAACTGCATCTTGCCCAAACCAGGATTTTGTACAAAAAATTTATATTTCATCTTAGGTATCTTTTTTCCAGCCAGAGGCCTGCTTAGTCATTCTTTGTATCAAGACCATTGGCTATTTGGCTCTCTTCTTCTTGGGCAAAACAGGCATCAGGACCTCAGATCAAGTCCCTGAGGCTCAGAAGCTTTGCAAGAAGCAGCAGACTGGCTCACCCAAATGGAAATGTTCTGGATGTCTCTCCTCCGTTTTCTTTTCCCAGTGACAGCCAGCAGTCATGATATAAACTTGATTGCATTGCAACCAGAGTTGGAATTATTCCAGTTCTTATAGGAGGTCTTGTTGCAATTCTCCATTAGTTCATAGTCTGTTTGAAAGTTTTCTGAGGCACTGGATTTGGAGATGCTGCAACTGGAAAAGGGATACAATTTGGAAAACATTAATAATTTTTGGCCTTCAGTTCTACCTGGACAGTGAGTGTGGATTTCCCCAAGGAGCTTGGATGGGTGTATTCACCCTGACATTGCTGCAGGGAGCCTGGGACTGTGGGGCAAAGCTGCTACCAGTCCACCCAAGTAATCCTTGAAAGAGCTGAGGAGAAACCAGGTTGCTTTCACACAGCCAGGGCTTTGCTTGTCCTTATAATAAAGCAAAGTACTTCACTTCTTCGTATTGTAAATAAATCATTAAATCCAAGCTTGGAGGGAGGAAGCGGGATAGCACTTTAAAAAGTGGTGTTGTTTCCTCTGGGATTGTCTATCAGCTGGCTTCAAACCCAGGATTTAGTTGCAGCTTGTTTAAAAACAGTGTCAAGCCTGCTGCAGTGCCATAAACTTTCAGAAAACTGGAAGGACCCCTCATAGTATGAGGGAGATTTCTTATATCTGCTGAGTTTACAGCAAACTCATGAGATGTCTGGATGAGTGACTCAACAATTGGTTTTAATTTTAATCACTTTCCCAGTAGAAAGTAATTTTTTAGCAAAGTAAATAGCAGGGGGAAAATTGTATTTAAAATTTTCATTTTTCCCCCATGAGGCTTTGGTTTTAAAAAGCTGTAAAAACATCCTTTGCTTCCTTTGCTTTTGGCAAGCAAGAACTTAAAATGGCTGGCTTCTAGAATCATGACATAACATTTTGGCAAGTATGGCATAAAATTACAAAAACCATTAAAACAAAGAACAAATTTCTTTTAATTCAGGCAAAAAACCTAAACTAAACCACACCCATTTTCCCTTTTATCCATATTTTTCACCATGGAAGATTCTTCAGCTGAGGCCCAGACCTACATTGCTGTGGCATAGAGGTTCCCACTTTCCCATCATGGACTGTGCTCTTTGAGCCATGCACTGCTGGCTGTGAAATGATATTTCAGAGCCATTAATACCAAAACATCAGAGCTGGCTCTGCACCCCAACAAATGAACCAGTTGTTTCAGCCAGGCTGTTTCCCAGGGCAGCCCTGGATGATGGCAGAGCCTGCCAGGAGCATGGCCGTGTCCCCCAGCACAGCCAGCTCAGCCCTCTGGGCTCTTGGGCTCCTCAGCTTGGTGCTGCCTCTGCTCAGTAAAGGCACAACCTCAAAGCTGTTAAATAGTAATAGTCATCTTTGGTCTTCTTTCCTCCTTTTATTTGCTGCTGAGTTTGGCTCCCTTCTCTCTGAGTGGCCCCAGTTCGATTTCTTGGCTTTGCACGCTGGTGTCAGTGAATTAGCTCTTTGTTCTTCCAGGGGGAGAGATGGATCTCGAGGACTCACAGGGAGACCACCATCTGACTTGTGCTTTGCTGCTCCTTTCTTAGGTGTGGCCACTGCTTGTGGTCCCTTGTCAGAGTTTGGTGGGCTCAAAGCACAGCTGTCTTTGTGCGATGTGGGGAAGGTCCTCCCAGTCACTCTGTGTGCCAGGAGAGAGAAGGTGGCCACAGCAAGGAGTGGGCTTCCCTGGAGCAAAGGTGCTGTGAAGTGGGGCATTTCCAGGTGATATTGGGAGAAGGGCTGCTCCCCACAAAGGTTCAGCAGCTGGGAGGGAGGTGAGTGCGGAGCTGCTGAGGCTGGAGGGAGATTCGGTGCTTTCGACTCCCATTTGAACTCCTTGTGGCTTTCGCAGAGCTCCTCACCTAGGAGAGCACAGTCTCTGAGAAGAGAAGCAGTAAATGCACCCAGGGTGCTGGGGGACTCAGCCTACCTAGGTGAGGTTTCAGTCCTGACTCCAAGCACTTTGGCTCATGCAGTTCTTCAGGGAGTCTCAAGTGAAAGAAATCTAGGCAATCACCAGCTCCTGCTTTTTGTGCCCAAGTGTCCTGGTAAGGAGGTGTCTAAGACTGACCCTTATCTCCAACCAGAGTGCTAATACAGAGTGCCTGGCCCCAGCAAGCCTGCAGGCTAGGTGAGATGTGGCTGGTGAGATCTCTGCCCTGTGGAGGCATCTTGAGGGGTTTATGGTGCGCAGGCTGAAGGTTCAGCTGGTGTGTGATGGGAGCATGCTCCTCCTCATCTCTCCATGTCACTGTGTGCCATCAGCCACCCAGGCTCTGTGATTCCTCTCAGGCAGCTGTCACAGGATTTCCAAATGCTTTTAAGGGAAAAAGGGAAGAAAACGTGCGTGGAGTTTTACCAAGTGTGACCTGTAACAGACCATTAGCTGAAAGCTAATTTTCCAGATAATGGATGTTGCTTTAAAGATTATTGCTGGAATCTTATGCTTGCCCATAAAAAACATCAAGATTACACTTGATGATGATAATGCTTTGTCTCTCTGAGAGTGCCCTTCATCTCATTTCTACTAGAGCTCTTCAAATGCTCATTTAAGCTTTGAACAATCCTATGAAGCAGATTTTTTTTTTCTTTAAGCAGCAGATTGACCCAAACTGAGGCATTCTGAAGTATGGACACTTATTTTCAGGGCCTGTAAGCAAGCTTATGGCAGAGCTGGGAGTTGAACTACCTCTTCTTCCACCCTCAGCTGCTAAGAGTGCCAGTACAGCCTTTGGATGGTGTCATTTGTAGGGGAAAGGCACTTGGTTGTCCCCCATAAACAAGTCCTGTGTTTCTGTCATGGTTTATATTTCTCTTCTCCCCTTTCCTACCTACTTTATTTTTATTTCTTTATTTATCTTTTATATATTTAGTCCTCTCTTACTGTCTTGAAAGAAAAAGAAAGAAAACAGCACATAGGTAGCAGGTTATCCCACTGGGAAAAGAAATCTTGCTCTCTGCAGTTTGGCAGCACAGCAGAGGGGATGGGGAGCTTGGATCATAACTGTAGGGGCAGGGGAGAAAACCTTGCTGTTGGGAAGGTGAGTGGAACTATGGCTTCTGTTACCATAGGAGGATTCTAAAAGCAGGTCTGTCATATATCTGTGACATGCTGTTTGCCTGCACTCAGGGGGCAAGAAAAATACAGAAAATCTTGCAAAATCCTGTATTTTTGTGATATTGTTTGCACATGTCCAGAAGTGACCAGGTACGACCATGTGGGGGAGGCTGTATAAAATGTCACCTCTCTCCTCTACCAGCAGGGGATGCATTTAGAGGCTGGTAACCTGTTTTCCAAGTGGAGGGAAAAAAAATTGATGCAAGAGTTTCTAGGGGACCTTTGCTTATTTGATAAGCCACAAAGCAGCTGAACACAGAAGTGGTGGAAACCAGCAGTCAGGGAGAAAAACCAGCAACAGAGAACAAACTTCCTCCCAGATCTTAGCTTGGTTTGAAGTTCTGATACCCAGGAAGCAGCTCTGCCCTGAAAGGCATGATAGGGATTCATGAGCTCCTATCCCAGTCTCTGCCCTCTCTGCATGGAGGGAAATGCCTGGTTATTTGTTTGCCTGATGGGAATTGCTCTGAATCACCAGGTTATAGGGAAAAATTCAATTAAAATGGCTGAGTTCATCTTAAAGAAACTCATATTGCCTCTGAAAATGGTGGTTCTTTTTTCTCACTCTTTGTATATGCTCTAGTCCTCTGCCTTTTATATGGAATCTTCTGTTATCCAGGCCAGGAAGCTGACCTAGCTAAAAAAAAAAATCCCACAGAAAAGTCAGAAGTCAGCTTGAAGTGTCTTCAGTCTTGCTTCTGTTTTCTTCTAGCACTCCTGTCTGGGCTCCAGTGCTCAGTGCCCGGTGTTTGAGCAACACAGAGCTCTGGTGTGCTCGTGGAGACCCCAAAGCATCAGGCCAGAAAAACACTACCTTCTCCACCTGCCTGTCATCTTCTCAAAACTGTGAATCTTGGCTGGCAAAAGGATTTAAGTGGCCTGATCCCTGGTCAGAGCTTGGATAACTGGGCTGAAGTGTCCATACTTACCTAACACACCAGGCTTTCTGATCCCTATTCCAACAATTTAATCACTGAACTACGCTTAACAGTTTTGGCCCAGCCTCACACAGCTTAAATCTCATCTGAATCCTTCTGCCAGCTGGTGTAACTCCTCTGAAGAACCAGAAACAGCCCGTGTGTAACCTCAAGGTGCAGGAAAATCAGTAGAGTTTAGGCTTTATCAATCCAGGCCATTTATTCTTAGCCAAACAGACAGGGAAAACACAGGAAAAAAAATATGACTGATTGCACCTACAACTCCTCAGTGACTTGTAAGAGGAAATGGAAAAGCTCCAGCTTTGCTTTCAGATTGGCTTCACCCCATTCCTGCTCGGGCTCGGGAGAGCACTGGCCTTGGGTAGCAAAGGGGTGACATTGTTCTCTGAGCAATTTCCAGCATGTCTGGGGCCTGGGTTGGTTTGTTCATAGCAGGGTAAATGTCTGCTTGATACAACTAAAATGTCCCATGCTGGCTATTAGTAATTTGAGCTGATGGCCTGGAAAAATTCACTGCAAGTGACTGGGCATGGCCATAACACAAAGACTTATGTGACTAGGTTGGCTGGGACACTCCTGCCATCAGCACCTTGTCCTCACCATTCTAGTGCAATCCAGCATTTTCTTCTTGTTTCCTTCTCAAAGCAGCCTTTGAACGGCCTATCCTGTGGCAGGCAGTGTTGTGAAACACTCTTCTTGTTCTTCTTTGGCAAATGCAGTTTGGGTTTGAGTTCTGCCTTAGCTTTACAGAGCCTCACCTCGTACAAGTGAATGCTGGGCAAGTGCAGTTTGTGGGACTCATGAAGAAATGTGACCTCATCCTCACTCTCTGCTTTTAAACTTTGTACAGCAGGAGGCAGAAAACGTGCCTGTGTGTAATATGCTCTTCTGAGCATAAATAATAGACATGAAGGAATCTGTTACATTTTTGCTGTATTTTGGTGGCCTATAGGGCTTGAATAAGCATTGATTTCCTTTTTCCTTGTCTTCTGTTCCATCTCCTAGCAGTGGTCATTTTCTTGGGAAAGTGTTTTCCATTTCCTTGATGTCTTTTATCACCCACAGTGCACATGTAAGCAAAATAGCACTAATCAGAGGAATAACCAGAGAATAGTGTAAGCCTGGCAACTGAGAAGAAACTTTGCTTATTTGTCAAAGGAATCACTTCTGTGCCTGTAAAGCTGGAACACTGTTGGAGACCGTCTGAAAATAATACATGTTAATGAAGCACGGAAATACATGGCAAAGTCTATGTTTCTCTGCAGCACCTGTGATCTATAGAGTGCATAGAACAATCTTTGTTAGCCTTTTTAAACAAACTCCTTATTGGAGAGAAACTCTTCTTTGTTTTTACTAGGTGAGATAAATGCCTTTCTTGTTCAGACACATGGTAGAAATGATTCTTAGCAATCTTTCCCCCCCTTTTTTTTCCTAAAAATAAGCTGTGACGCTCAAATCATCTGCCCCCAATTTACTCCTGTGTGACCCTAAGACCCTGATCTGTCAGATCTGTCCACATCTGTGCCCACCACTGAAGAATGTGGCAGATTCAACACAACATATGGCTGAAGCAGTGCATATGATATTCATGGGAAATGGAAGAAGCATCACCATTTCCTTCGTACCAAACACCTCCTTGAGCTATTTGTGCCCTGCACTCTCAGAGATTCCAGGGTTTCGCTCTGCCGTGAATTACACTCAGCAATTGAAATTTCAGTGCAACTGTTTGCAGATGCCTTTCTAGGGATTTCTTTAAGACATACTAGTGGCTGAGTTTTCCTAGCAAATAAATGAGCTTAGAAACAAGGCATGTTTTCAAGCCGTGACACCATTCCGAGGATGTGGCAAGACCCTTCTGGTTAGGGAATTCATTTTGCATGCTATGAGGTTTAACTTATTTCCCTTTAAATCCTCACTCTCTCTTCTCCACTTCTTTGGATGAGGGGTGGGAAATCCTAGAGACTCAGGCTTTTGCAAAGCTATAGTTCAAGCCAGGATTGAAAAATAACTTAGTGTTGCGTGTTTCGAGCCCAGGGTTACCTGACCCTCAGCACCAGCTGTGATTTTTAGAGTTTGGCATCACAAAAATGTCAACAGGCTTTGAAACTTCTCGGGGCTGCTCTGCTCCCCAGAGTTACCCTCATTAGGGCATTCTGAGCACAGTATAAACTGTGCCAGCGCTAGGCTAGCACTGTTTGGGATGGGCTCTGTGGCAGGGCAGTGCATTGTCACACCTTCCCGCCCACTGCTGAGCCAGGTAATTGCTGCAGGGTCTGAGCGCACCTCAGACACAAGCCAGATCACAGCCCCAGCCTCTGAACAAAGAGCCAAGGGCAACTCATTTTGGCTCTTGCTCCTCTCCTTTGAAGGACACCCACACTGCTGTTTATTGTCATTCCATTGACACATGGTAGTCTGTTAAAATGCAGGAATTCAAATGTGTTTTTAAACAAGGCGCAAGGAAGCTGTTTGCCAGTTTCCCAAGAAGAGCTGTGCTAGTGTAGTGTAACTGTATCCGCACTGAGGATTGGCACGAGTGGAAAGGTGTTGGTTAAAAACCCCTTTACCTCCAATGGAAACCAGTTTATGCTACAGAAGTTGTGTAGCCTAAACTCTACAAGAAATGGTCGTGAGCCATCAACTCTATAATGCCAGGACAGAGAATTGTTTTTGCACTTTTCTTAGGTAAGTTTGGTGTGATTCATGGTTCTCATTTATTTTCCCAGTGGGAAAAAAAAGCCTTGTATAGTTACAACAAACACCTTAAAATAGAAAAGCATGACTTAACAAATTTTTTTTCTTTTTTTTTTTTTTTTTTTTTTTTTTTTTTTTTTTTTTTTTTTAGTAAATTAAGAGAAAGTTAGTGCTGCCAGGAGAAGTGGAATGAAATAGCGTCAAATCATTTTTCAGTTCTGCAGGCAGCCTCTTAGGAAGAATGCTAATTGCTGCTTAATTGTTCACAAAACAAACGTTTTTGTGGATTTTTAGGTGGGAGGGAGTCTGAGAGTGTTACTCTTTCAGTCTCTCATGGAATGGGAAGAGCTCATGGGGACACGTGTCCTGTGAGACACATGAATGTGTTTAGTTTTGGAGTGTGCAAACTGATGGTGTTTGACAGATAAAAGCAGACTCAGCCTGCTTGGTGGATGATTTGCACAATTGAAGTCTAGATGTAGGTCTGGCTCTGGATGTTTTGTGTGGCTGATACCAATCCTGAGCTGAGAAATCTGGACGTCTGCTCCCGAGCAGGGCATCTCCACCCACGAGTGAGGGTTGTGATCATGTGCAGTTCCCAAGGCTAGTCCCCTCCCAGGAGGCCCTGGAAGGATGTTCTAAGGAAGGCTCAGTTGCATCTCCCTGCTTCTCTCTTCCTCAGACGAGATGGGCCCCCGGGCACAGGCTAACAGTGCCCCAGTCCTTGCTGCTTTGTTTGTACACTGCTCTTGGGGCAGAGATAATGGGACTGATCCAAAGCCAGCTCCAAAGCAATCGCAAGTCTTTCCTTTGTCTTCAGTGGGGTTTGGATCAGGCCCAAAGCTCATAAGCAGTTTTCCACCAAGAGTTCCCAGCACTTATGTCAGTCACTGGCAACAAGGGAAGGGATAAATCCAGCATCGGCTGCTTCAGATGCCAGGCACATTCTGTGTGTGTGTGTGTGTGTGTGTCACAGGGTGGATATAAACTCACACAGTCCGCCTGGGCTCCTGCTAAATTGCATGACAGCTTGCAAAGGGCAAGCAGTTACAGGGCTGCTTCCAGGACCGACCTCGACGGATTTCAGTCTGAAAAGAGCTGCGATGTTCTGTGCAGTGCCCAAGAAAACCTTTCTCAGGAGCAGCTGCCTGGGCACGGGGAAGGAGCTGGGATGGCTGCCTGGTCAGGCTGGCACAGAGCGGGGAGGATTTCCTCAGCATCCCATGAGGAGAGGCAGGGGGAAGGTAAGCACGGGAGAGATGCTTCTGCTCCCACGGGGCTCCCTGTGCTCCCCCAAAGCTGCTTGTTTTCTCTCCAGAGCTTTACAGCTGCTCTTGGCCTGAGGGTGGGTGCTCAGTGGGGGGCACATGAGCTCGCCCACACCAGTGGGAGTCTCTCGACAGCCTCTGGTAGCCTTTGGATGCCCTCCCGGGTGTGTTTTAGGACTGGGTGTTCATTTAACATGAACCTCAGCCAGCCCCAACTGTGTGCGGGAGGAAGAGCCATGGGGGGACATGAGGAGGGAGAGGGGGAGGTGTTTTTCTTGGGAAAAAGGCAAGCAGAAATAGACACCCCTTGTCATTTTTTTTGGCAGGCAAGGGGAGTTTTGGAAGGGCTGGAGGTCAGAGGAGCTAGATCTTCGCCTGGGTCTCTAATTGTTTTTTTGGTAACCCAATTGTTTCAATCTCCTCCTTTTCAGGGGGGATAGGGGAGCCCTCCTGCCCCCTTCCTGTGCTGGGAGCAGAGCAGGAGCTCCTTTGTCACCTGCAGAGCCATTTTCAGAGCAAGGTGCGGGCAGCTGGGATTTCCTGATGCAAAATGCAGCAGGAAAGCTGGGCTCTCCAGGCCGAGGAATTAATGACACTGTTAGGGGGGAATTTGAGTTTCCACATCACTAAGAAAAGGAACTGGATACCCGAGGCAATAGACCAAAGTCAAGCTATAAAGTAATTACATTTCTCCCTGCGTTTCATGTGTTTGTTTAATTTTAGTGTTTAAAGGGAAAGGTTTCCTGAAAGCACTGTGCCAGCAACTCTAAAAAATAATTGTGTATCTTTCTTTAACATATATTCTGGCAGGAATGTCCTGCCTAAATTTTTTGGCAGAGGCTTTTGCTTTATCATTAGTCTTTTGACTATGGTTTTAAGTTAGACTTGAGATTAGTATGGTGGCAAAACTCACCATTTCTGGGTTGTCACCTCCATCTCTCACCCTTTACCTGTAGGATTCTGGGGCACCTTGCTATCCTGTGCTGTGTTAATCCCAGTTCCTCCATACAGGAGGCAAGAGGAGTTTGCACAGCCATCTCTTAGCATTGCTGCCTGCCTGGCTGGATTGAGGTGTGAAAAACTGCAGACCTTTAAAACAAATCTTGTGAAGACACCAGGCCAACACTTTGCTCTGCACTCTGACCCCATTTCTCAGCTGAGCCAGTTCTGCACCTGCAGCTGGCTCAGGATGCTGTGGGATGGTCCCTCCTGCAGCCCCTCCCTGTGCCTGAAACACAGGGCTGGGTGTGAAGTGGGGGTATCCCTAATCCCACACAGGAGTCCCTTGAAAGGAGGGAGAGGTTTTCTCTAGGACCTGCATATTTTTTGGTGATCCTTTCTATGAATGACTTTTCAGTTTGAATAGTCTCTGAGGGGCTGTAGTGCCAGGAGAGCAAGCACACTGCAGGACCTCACCTTGCCAAAGTGACACCTTTGTTAGGGGCATTTTGCAGTGACAAACCTTTCTGCCTTGTCCTGAAGCAGACCTGGCTGAGGTTCATGTGCCACTTCTGGGAGTTCTTTTCTCTTAGATATTTTATGAATCCTGTCCCTCTGCCTTTTGCAGAGCTGCTTTTCACAGGGTCATGACAACCACAGCCTGATGCTGGACTTAGAAACATCCGGTGAAACCACCCCAAGTAGCCATTTGGCACCTGTGAAAGAAGCCCCAGCCCCTGGCAGAAGGAAGGGAATGTGCCTGGAGCACCCTGCAGCTGGGCACTGAGCAGGTTGTCTCTCACCCTGTCATGAGAGGCATGTCAACCCCATAGCTTGCAAGGCGAGCAATTCCTACTCTCACATGCAAAACCATGCCTGAATCCCAACCCATGGAATGACACTGACATGCTGTGCATGTTAGCACGCCCTTCAGGGAATGGGGTAGCACAGAGGAGAGGTCAATAGATGGGGAAAATAAAAGGAATATGGTAGAATGTGCTTTTAGGTTCATGCAAGAGTCACTTGTTTTGGGATTTGGGTTTTTTTTTTTTTAGATTAGAGGTATGTTTTATTTGGTGCAACAAAGAAAAAGGAGAAAGCATACTCAGGCATATAATGAAATGGAACCATTTCAAAAGCACGTGGCTGAGTGGAATGACATGGAAAAATGGCACAGCTGTTTTCATACACTCACTGTTAGTGTGTGTAAGCTGAAGATGTGAGTGACTGTGCAGAGCCCTGTGCAGTGTGAGATCTAGCCCAAGCCTTATTTACAGTAGCCTAATTTGTGCTTCAGGAGAGAGTGAGCTTTTTTTATTTTGTGGTGAATTCAGTGTGAGTGGAACGGTTCATCCCAGCATCTCTAAAGATGGAAATCCAGTACTTCTACAGCTGCATGGTTAATTGGGGGTGTTTGGGGATATAAGGAAGCTGCTTAATTAATGCAATTGAAGTAGTTTGGTAAGATTTAAAGCCAGTCACTTCTCACAGCTAAACCCACACACCAACAGCTATTTAGGACCTCTGTGCAACTGGGAGATGTGTAAAAGTACCATTCAAGAATGAGATGTGATCATCTAAAACAGGGAACAGAAGTGCTTTGCAATGCCAAGTTTGCTGTCACGCCTGCTTTTGTGTAGAAGGCAGATCATCTTAAAGTGTTCTTGAGATAAGTGGGATAGACTGAACTAGAGTGTATTGCTAAAGGTATATCTTTGTATTTCTGGAGTAGCTGCAGATTTAGATGTTAAACCTTATCCATAATGTGTTTGAGTATTCTGCACTGTGCTAGTTTCTCCCCACAAAGCTACTCAGTCTCTTCTCTTGGAAAGTCCGTGGTGTAGTTGTTTTTCTGTGATTATCCAGTAGAAGTACAAGTCAGGCTCCACTGTCATCCCTTTTTTGATAAAGTTAGAGAAAAACAGTTTTCTGAAGCTGTTGAGAGGATGCAATAACATTTTGATGCCTGTCATATTTTAAGATTTTCAGTTCCCTTCAATTATGTGTTCATTTGTGAGTCCTGCCTGCAGACACAAAGCAGGTGTCCTGTGCAGTTACAAACCTGTCTCCTTTGAGAAGTTTTGGCACTAGGACCCTACGCAATGAAACACGTGGGCCTTTCATGATAGGGAAGAATCAGGCAGAACTGGGAACAAAACTTGATGCAGTCATCCTTTAGCAGCACTGGCAGGGAAATCATGTAGTTTCCCCTTGTTGGTATGATGTACCCAAAAAGAATCCTCCCTTTTTTCAATAAAGCTTTCTCCTTTTTGTTTCCTCTTCCGCTTGGTCAATTATCACTGCTTGAAATTTAAGATAATTCCTGATCTCTTGTCTAGACAGTGGGTTTTAATTTTCTGATGTGTAAGGAGTTTTCTGGCCTTTCTTCATGCTGTTTTTCCTGGAGTCACAAGCTTTGTTGTAGTGGTAGGGGAGGTGCACTGATTTGCAGCCAAATTCTCTGAGGCTCTATCTGTGCTGGGTGATGCTGCAGGGAGCACGAGGGCTGTGTCAAATACATCCCCAAACCACAGCAGCCAAGGTGGGACTATTGCAGGGAAGGCAGTGGCTGCTTGTCCCTCGCAGGCAGGAGAGTCTTTGCACGACCCTTGGTGATGGCACCAAGTTGTGATTCCCAAGAGCTGAGGGCTGGTCATCCCAGATCCAGGCTGTGACAAAGAGCTCGGTTGTGGGCAGCCTCTCTGGAGAGTAGAAAAACTGCCCTGATGGAGAGGTCCTGGACCCAGCTGACAGCAATGGTCCTCCAGCATCCTCCAGCAATTGCTCATGATGCAATTTGTGGTTAGACCTCAGTGTTTACTAGCTGCAGATAAAGCTGTCCTCTCCGAATGTGTCCTATCATATCCTGAATATAATTATCCTCTCAGCCTCACTGCATGCTTAAGTGTAGGTACTGCCACTTTACAAAGTGTTAGTGATGCCCATGACTTCAGCAGGAGTTTCTCCAATTGGGATTTCTTTTCTGAAAGCCTCGGCCTCTAAGGTGTGGAATGCAATGGGCAAGTACAGATTTCAGCAACCAAAAGCTAGAAATTCTGCTGCTCAAGCTTGCAAGGAACAGTGATTCTTAAGGGTTAAAAACTTCCTAGATATTGTATAGTTAAAAATCACATGAATATTTATGTTATACCCATGATTTTGTGGGGAAATGATTTCCAGCCAGAGGGTCTCTGGATAGCAGCTGTGTGAGAGTTTAGAGAGCAGACTTTGATTTACTGCTGCAGTTTGCTACACCTCATGCATACCATCAGCATACTCAAAATTATGGTGTTTTCTAATCTGACTATCTCTGCCCTCTCATTACATCTTCCTGCCATTCTTTTTAGCCTGTCAGCTGTTTCAGTGGGTGTTTGGTGTAGTGGTGAGATGGTTTGATTTTTGGTTTCCTGTTCTGTTTGGGTGGAGAGCTTGGGGTACTCTAGAAATGATAACAGGCACAAGCTGTGATATGTGAGAAATTAAAGCTGAAATTCAGAAGCCTTGGAACACGAGAATTAAGGCCTTATCTGTGGCCTTCATCACCTTCCTTGTGCTTATTTTTTATCTATGCTTTTATTATATATCATTGCCAGACTATCCTGGCTCATTTTTCTGCCTCATCCGAATTCTCTGATGTCATATCAAGCATCCCTATGGGATCCATCTTTCCTCTCAGGTGTTTGTTCCTGGCTTCTCCCTGGTCTTTGCCCCATTGCTCCTGCTTTGCAGTTCCGTAGCTTTCCTCCTTGCTTGATTTGGGCAGCGAGGGACTTGGTGGGAGTCCGGGGCCTGAGATGACAGGGATGGCTTTCTGGCTCTCTCTTCTCGTGCCCAGAGCCCCAGTCATGTCCAGCAGCCAGGAAGGGAATTACAGCAAGGAAAATCCTGAGCAATCCTCAGAAGAAGCAAGCCCTAGAAGCCCCAAAATGGAGCAAGATCAAGGCAGACAGAATCTGTAGAGGTGTTTCTTGCAAAGGCTAATAAAGCTTCAGTGGGACGTATTCAAAGGCTTTTCACTTTGCCAAATTTGGATGTAAAAGGCACATCCCTGTTCCCAGGGTGACACCAAATTTCCAGACTCCTTTCCAGAAGATGGAGGCGTGAGAGTGACTCCAAAAAAATAATTGTTAGAATTTTTATATCGACTAAGCACTTTTCTCTAATCTTGTGTTGGAAAACTGCCAGGCCTCCCCCGCTCCCACCCTCCTTGATTTCCTAGAAAACTCTGCTGGAGGCAGACACCTGGCACAGGAGAATTTCAGCCCCAGAAATTTTAATGTGGTGAAGCAGGGGCTCCTGATGGCACAGGGTATCTCGACTAACGCCCTTCTGGCATCCCAGTGCTGGGCTGCACCACATCTCCCACCAGCTCAAACTCAGGGCCTCATGCTAGAAAATCCATTCCTTGTCACTTTGAGCAGAGTAAATGGGAGATGTAAAAGCACTTTGCAGTGTTCAGGGAGTATCAGGCATGAGTGCAAATGGAAAGACCATGGCAAGTGCTCCCTGCCTGTGCTTCAAGGTAACCCCTGCCAGCGTGCGCCGCCTCCTTGCAAATGCCATACAGCGTTTTTTACTCTCTGCTGGAGGAAAAAGCTGCCCTAAGAAAAGCAGAATGAGGGCTGATGTTTTGAAAGGTGTCCAAGAGTAACAAAACTCAACTCTCCAGGGCTGAGTTTTGCCTCTTGTGTTTCTCAACTAGGGTGGTTGAATGTGTTACAGACCTATCAGAAATTTTGCTACAAATGCACAAATATTAATCTACAGCCATTTCCTTTGCTTTCTTAAACATGAATGAGGATTTTTGTCTCTTTCTCCCTCCATAAATTGTTCATGGTCAGAGGGGGCATGTTCCGTGTCAAAGTCTTGACCGCCAGGATCAAACAAAAAACCCTTGTGAACTCAGAAGTGGAGACAAATAAATGACTATTACTTTTTTTTTCCTTTTGCCTGGAGTTAAACCTTTTCTCTGTCAACAATATTGACTTTGTTCACTTGGAAGGAAACAGAGGCAGAGAGAGAGAGGGAGATTTCGCTAGATGCTGCACAGAAAAAAAACATTTTGGAAGGAGGAATGAAAAAAGACAGAGGTTACAGGAAATGGTAGACATTTTTTGTTGAATTAAACCATTAGGAGTGACCCAAAAACCAACGGGAAAGAAAGGAAACAACTGGATACATTTAGGTCACAAGAACCAGCCAAACGGGGAGCTGAAACCAATTATCATAAATGAATGTTTCTCTTTTATTCATGACCACCGTGTATGCTCCCATGATGCTCTTTGTCTTATTATAAAAACAGATGAAACTATTTCGTTTTGTTCTTATACTTATTAGCTAATGCAACTTTTGGGCAATTTATCAAACACTAACACATGTTGTGATTAATAAGCTCAGAGAATTAATCACAGCTAAAGCCCCTTAAAAAACAGAGGATGTCGAGTCCCTCTTAAATATATGTTTGTGCAGGATTATGTAACTTAAGCAGTGACATCTAGTTTTGATGCATATTCATGCATTTTACACGCGGAAAGATCCCTGAAACCATATGTTCAAGCAAGCTATAATTACAGTAACTTCCATTTCTGTGGGACTTTTCCCAGCAGCATGGGCAGAGCAAGCCCTGCTTGCCCTAGAAGTGGGTGCTGGGGGTTGTGCACAGAGCCTACCCCGTCCCTGCCATCGGGAGAGGGGAGCAGCATTTGGGGTTTGGGTTGTCACCGCTGGGCTTCAAAGGGGAGATGTCCCAGTTGCTGTGGTCCACAGGAAAAAACCCCATCTGCTCCTTTTTAGAGTCTTTCTCTGAGGTCTTGCTGCACCCTTGAATCCAGATACCATTGAGGGGAGGAGGAAAATGCCGCTAAACCTGGCCATAGCAGCTCTCAGCATCTTCCTCCCTCCCACTAACCCAGCGCAGCCTCTAATGAGCCATAACTGGCTCTTAAGTGCCCCTAACTATTTCTCTGAGGTTAAAGTAAATTTCTAAATGGGGAAGAGGAAAGGCAGAGGCCATCAGCACATCCTGCAGCTCACTGAAGTGTGGAGAAGCCGGTTCTGTGCCCTGAGACACAGCTCCGGGGCCAGAGGAGTCCCCATGGGGGGCAGTGGGGCAAAGAGCTGGAGTTTTGCTTAAGGGTGGTCTTCTTGACAGGGAGACAACCATCAGACATAGAGGGGACCAGGGGGAATACTTTTCACTGGAGCATTTGGTGTTGTGGAAGCAGATGTTTTGGGAGTTTGGGTGTCCTTTGCCATAGGCAGATCTGAGTGTCTGCAGTGAGGAGGGATGTGGGGAAGTGGTCACCTGGCACTGCCAGAGGCTGAGTTGCTTATAATTATCTCCCAAAAGAAGCATTGAAGAGCCTTGCTTGTGGCCTGGCTGAGGGACACTGTTGAAAGAGTGACATGAAGCTTTTGAGAATATTTGTTCTTCACTGAAATATATCACACTTATATCTATTTTTGACTTTGCACCCCAGCTCCAGGCTAGACCAAATCTTAGCATCCTTGAGCATCACAATGGATGGAAAGTCTATTGTTTGGTTGCTATAAAAATGAAGAAGTGCTTCCCTGTTTCTAAGCTCCAAAGTACAGTAGTGCAGCTCCCTGAGGCTCCCCGTAAGCAGCCTGTTCTGCTCAGCGAGGTACTTGCTGTGTCAACATCCAGTTGACTTCAGCAGGAACAAAGTATTTGTTTAAGTGCTTTTATTGACTTGGGAGGGACTTAAACATGTGTTTAAATGCTTTCTAGAGCTAAGGCATAAATGCTTGATTCTCATAGCCCAGCAAAATAATGGGGCTGGTCTTCAGTCAAGCATAAATTCTGCGCTGTGCTACAGGAGCATCTGAGTGAAATTCTATAGTATGTGTCAGACCAGATTTTCATAATGATCCTAAAATATCTGTGTCTCTCCATAGATTGCAATGAGATTTAGATTTCAGTCTTTAAAATAAAAAGGAAAAAAGGGGAAAGGAAAGTGAAGTTATTATCCTCTGTGGTCAAGGCATCTGAATAAACTCTTTCTTATTCATTAATGGCTGCGAAATGGAACTTGCGCAAGTTTATGCAGCTAATTTGTCAAGCATTCAACAAAATATGCAAAGGATGCTGCCAGGCCTGCTTGTGTGGAACTACTCTGGCATTTAAAAAGAAAGAAACATCCCTAGACAACACCTGCTTGCATTTTCCATAAGAAAAAGATCTTTGTCTGTGCCTCTCACGTGTCAGCAAATTAAATTTTTTTTTCTCCCAACTTAATCCCAGTGAAGTGTATTTTATTTTTTTTCCCCTAAAATAGACGCATGCCACCAAAACGTTTTTGGTGTGTGTTAACAACATGTTGGCCCTATGGGCTACATTTCTTCTGGGGAAGATAGACGACCTTCTTTGAGTTTCCAACCAAGATCGCCAGCAAAAGAAAATTAAAAAGCAGGCTTTTCGTTTTCGTCTTTCGGCAACCCTGATGTGGTTGCCGAGGCATTGCTTAGAAACACAAACATTACAGCACATATGGAAGTCTACTGTCGAGTGGAACCGAGTCCTAAAGCAACATGTTAAGTCAGAAAAATTTATGTTCCTGCTAAAGCAGCAGTGTGGTAATCGGTTTCGATGGAAGTAAAAGGAGTGCATCAGAGATGAAAATGGCTCGCTCCCTTGGCTGCAAGTGCAGGAATTCAGAGCCATGGTCTGGGATGACTGGGTGAGGAGGACGTTGATTTTGTTAGTCAGGGCAAATCAGACTTGTGGCAACTGTACTTCTCTCCTTGCGCGTGCATCTGTCTTCATAGAAGCAGCTCTATCTTGTACAATTGTTTAGTATTAAAAGACCTTTAAGTTCATCAAGTTGTGCGTACCCATTTATATACTCTCAAAATACTCATTTTTTCCCTTTATTTGGATGTAAATGAGGTAGTTTCAGGCTTGCCGAGGGCAATGGAGGCACAAGTCCAAATTCTTGCTTTGCCAAGTCAAGCCATTCAACTCCTTCCAGGGGCCTTATCAGGGTTGCTTCCATAGGTACCTTTGTATTAGGGAAAAGGCAGATGGGAATGTCCAGGAAGGGATTCATCGTGACTCTTTTAGAATGGTCTCAATAATCTCATGTTGTGCCTTCTTCAATTTATTCAAAAGAGAGCCTGGAAAACTTGCTTAGACAAGATGTGATACCTTAAAGCAAAATTACAGTATATGCTTCCTCTCTGGAACCAATGGTTTGCACTCCTATCCATGAAAAGCTCTTGGCATCTTGGTTGCATGTCTGGTTCAATATGTAAACATCTTCAAAAAGCCCAAATCCCCCTAGTTTCTCATAATTATGTGCCTCAGTTTCTTGTTTGTGAACTTAACCCTCCTTAACTAAGGAGAACGGTGTAATGGTAAATAATGATGGCTGTGAATTTTTCAGATATTGGGAAGAGTCATGGTTTAAAAATATATCAGAGACAGAGCTTCTAATACTATCAGGAATAAGAAAAGGAGGACAATGTTTATTCTGCTTGAGTTGTGTACTTGCAGTCTCAGCATTTTCCAGTCAATAGGCTAAAGCATTTTTGCAGATATAATTGCCTTGAAAATTAGTGTTTGCCTTTCTTCATTCCCAGGGAGGCTGCCTGCCTAGACTCTCCTGCATTTTGGAGTCTAGAGATGGATCAAGCGTGGTGGTGGTGGTCAAACATGGTTTTGAGGGTAAGAGGTGTTAGGAAAAGACACCTGCCCTGCCTTTCACCTGGTCCCATCCTTGAAGCGCCATTGTCACCACTGCAGTACCATGGGCCAGATAATGTGCTGAGCTCCAGCTGCTTCTTTTCCTCATGGATATCATACCCCTGGCCTCAGCAGAGCTGAAAACTTGTGCTTTCTGGGTTAGACACACAGGTAGCCCAAGGCTGGGCTAAGCCCAGCTCAGAGGAGCTGCTGGGGCGAAGGCACCAAGTGTCTTCTGGGAGAGAAGGAGGGTTTGAGGACCAGGCAGACAAACCCTTTGTATCCCAGTTTTATCACCTTGCCTGCTGAGGGAATCGCTTGCTTTTCAAGTTGCTTATTGTTTCAGGCCTACAGCTAATCCTCTAAGAAAGTAATTTCTGTTGCTCATGGCTAATACCCCATCCTGCATTTGGAGTTATATCATAGCAGAATTGCTGCTTAGTCACTGGCTGCTTTTCAGCCAAAGAAACATCATGGGTTCTGGATTATTGTGATGTTTTACTTTTTTTCCCTCTCTCTCTTTCTCTCTCTTTTTTTTTTTTTTTTAATCCAGATTAATATTTAGATGTCATTTTCAATGTTCAATTCCTTGATTTTGCCTAGTTGAAAAAGCCACCTATTTATTTGAGAAATATTTTTGGAAGCCTGAAGATAACCACGTCGCTCCCATGGTTAAAATATTTTATATAAAACTTGTTATTACCATAGATCAATGGGATATGTACAGAATATGTTACAATGGGGCCTGTGTTAAGGATTTGTCAAGATTTCCATTATAAACCACTATTTTCGAGGGTTTATAACTCGGTCATAAAAATTCATTCCAAGCTAAAACTTGGCAAACAAAATGTCAACCCAGGAGAGATTTTCTTTTACCAGATTTACTTTAATGCTTTAAACTGATTTGTCTATTTTAAAATTATACGAGTGCCCTGTTTTACAGACTTTCTGCGTATACAGGGTGCATGTATGCTAATATAACACACATACCAAGGAAAAAACAACGTTAAAAGCACATTAGCACAGCAAATCAAAGCTCCAAAAAACCCACAAGGTTAAAAATGAGGTTGGATTTGCAGTTTGTGGAATCTTAAGCATGGGGATGCCAGCTTTGAGCTAAATCTTAAACTGGTGGATTCAGCTGGTCGGGGCTGATTTACAGCAGCTGAGGTGCTGTCCTGTTATGATGCCACCCAACGTGTGACATCTGTCGGCATCTGAAAAAGCTGCTCTTGAAAACTGGTGGAAATCATGACACTAAGGTGAGGGGTGGCTAGAGAGGGTTGAGGAGCTTCTCAGGGCAGCTGGTGTGAGAGGAAGCAGATGTTCAGCTGATCTCCCATCGTGTGGTTCTGGACCTGGCTGCTCTTGATGGTCACAGGGAAGAGGGATGTGTGATGTTGAGGTGCTAAAATGAGAGGATTAAAAAAACCCTCTCTGTCCTTCCCTGTGGTTAAGGAGCCAGAATCTTGCATCACCATGTAGTAGGTGGCCTGAGCTGTTCATCACTCTTAAACACAAATATCATTGTCAACATTTTTCGTAGGTGCCACGGTACCTGGTCCAAGAGTACCTGTCCCAGTGCTCTGTCTTTGGCTGTGATGGATGAAGTGTGGCTCACCCTGCTCACAGCTCAAAGCCCTGCCTTGCAGCAGGGCCTGGTGCAGAGGAGGACTTGCGGCTGGGCTTGCAAAAACCCAGCCTGAGCCCCTGAGGTTGGACAGGCAGCAGAGAAGCACAAAAGCCTCCAACAGACGTTGGAGAGGAGTTCTAGGGCCTGAGGGAGCTGATTTCTGTCCTTAGACCACAGCAGGGGTCTTAGGTAACTCTGCTCCCAGCTTGTGGGTCTCAGCTGCCTGCCCAAAACCTCGAGGTGAATCCAAGCCTTGGCTCTTTGCAGGACTGAGCTTTAGACACACAGGGTCAGACCAGCTATTCCCTTTATTGAACGAGATGTACAAGACTTGACTTTGGCCTCCTTCCCTGGTGCACTGGCTCCCTTTCTCCTGAAATCTTGGGCTGTGATATCTTTGTTGCTGATAAGACCGGGGTGTTTGTCCTCTCCATGTCTCACTAGGCTGTGTTACACCAAGCTCCAGCAATCCCCTCCTGGGATCTTTCATGGAGCTTGGTGTTGAGTCCCTCTTGGTCGTGGGTTTTGTTAATTGAGGGCAGAATTAGGTTCCCCTCTCTGCCATAAATCCAGCGTGCACACACACTCAGGCACTTGTAAGATATTTAGAAAAGCTCTACTCTGCGTATCTTAAATGTGTGTGTGGGGGGGTGGGGAGTAAAGAAAAGCAATAAAGAGCCTACATTATACCACATGTGCAAGCAAAGGGCTGTGGTTAACTCCCTTCAGATAGGTTTCAACCAGGGCCCCTCTGTAACAGCCCCCAGAAGACTACTGAAAAGTCGGCATCCATAGTTTTAAATAGGTTAATTTAAAAAATAAACTGTATTAGACACTTTTCCTCCCCCCACCTCTGCAAACCAAATACACAAGTGGCACAAACAGGGGAAAATGCAGCTGGTTGTGGCTCACATGGAGTAGCCAGCTTCTCCTGGCATGCTGGGGACACTGACTGTGGACACGAGGGAAGAGCACCGTGAGTGCCTCTACCTGGCAGTTTTTGTGTGCTGGGAGAAATGGATGGTAGTTTTGTGGTCAATGCTCTGGAGAGGGGTGATTTTGAATAGGTTGGTGAGCATTTCTTGATGCATATGGGATAAAGAAAGCCTTGACCTAAATAAGGGAGAGGGAAGTACTACAATCCCTATATCATTTTCCCTCTCTGCTTTGCCTCACCTTCCCTTCACTTAGGAGTGGTGATGAGCTATTGCTTTTCCCATTGCTTATATTGCTGCTGATTATGGGGTCCTCTGTGTGTCCTGATGTGCCCATAGCTGCCCCTAGCCCTACTTATCCCCATGGTGTGCCCACAACCAGCTGTGACACAGTGACACAGAGTGACACATGACACCATGATGGCTGAGCACACAGGAAATTAAGGGACATTAATAAGAATCAGATTGAGAACCAAGCGAGTTGAAAACTGGGCTTTGATTTTCCAAAGTGCTTTTTGGATGAAAAATGCTTCTCTCTCTCTTTTCTTTTCCCCTGGATGTTGTTTTGCACAAAGGATGACATTATTTGCATTGGCACCTTTTCCAGATCAGCTCCCAAAACGCTTCCAATCTAGGATTGCTGATTTTTCACTTGTCAAGAAAACAAAACAAACCAGAGTAGAAATGATGGGTTTGGCTTTTGCTTTGTGTGTTGTGAAAAACAAATAAACAAAACAAATATTTTTCCAAGTTTTTAATGGAAAATCAAATTCCCATGCTTACCATAGTTGCTATTAAGTGAGCCAGAAGGAGGACGCTTACACCCAGGGACATGCAGCATTTCCTCATAGCTGGTCAAACTGTTATGAGTATAAAAAACATACCTTAAACATGTCTCTGCATTATTTTCTTCATCATTGATACTAAAAATTAAACTATTGGATCAGTGGAAGTGAGATCCCACTTTTCAACTGACCTCTAAGTCAGAAATAAAGCAGCTTCTCAGAGAACAATACAGCCACAGTGGAGGGAACCGGGTCACCTTTTGGTGGATTTAAATGAGTTCTTAATGAAAAGGGGAATAAATTTTTCACACATTCCTCTGCATTAAAGAGGGGTCAGAGTCTAGCATCAAGGTGAGCCTAAACTCAGGAAAGACACAAAGGGAATTCCTGAGCTGCCGACAGAAATGTCTCTCCAGTCTGCCAGGAGCCAAAATGCTACTGCTGGAAAAACAGCAGGCAGGGTGGAAATCTGGGTCCAATGAAGGAGCAGCCAGGGAAGCTGTGGAGTGGGGTCGCAGAGCGGGGAAGATAAACAGCATCCCCCCACCACAGAGGTCAAGCTTATTACAGAGATGAGGCTGGTGGTGGGTGTGAATAGGTTCAGCCAGATGGCAGGGACCAGCAGTTCTGTCCCCTGTTAATGAAACCTTGCAGCATCCAGTCCTTATTGTAAAGATGTGATGCATTTGAACACTGGCTGTCAGGATTTATTAAAAATGTGTAACCTCAGGCAAGTTAAAGTTACCGAGTTCTCCATGTCTCAGTTTTGCTCTCTGTAAAATGGGCTGTTGCTCCAAGGGAATTACTGCAAGGATTAGCAAAGGAGGTGGACAGGGCAACTTTTTTCCCCCTAAGAGTTAATTTATATTTATCTGTCTGATGAAAACCTTAAATGCCAATGCAATAGACTTTTTTTTAATATATGGGTCATCTCAAAAGCAGTAATCCTGACCTGTTGTTTGTATAGTGTTTTCATGCTCTGTGGTGATCCTAAAAGATGCTGCCAGTCAGACTTGAGAATGGTCTTGAAAAAATGGATTTCACTCATGTGACTGCCACTTTACTCAGGTGGGAAGGGCTGTCCTGGGATTTCTGACAGCACTGCAGTCACACCTGCAGTGCCCAGAATCTGTGCTGTGGGAGTGGTGCCTTTGCTGGATGCTCCTGGTGTCTCTCTGCTCCTCTCCAGGTGTGAAGGGATTAATTGCAGTTCCATGAGTAGCCAGGAGCTGAAGCACTGCTGTCAGGTGGATTGTGGGATGATGATGTCCCTTCCCAGTTGGGCCTATGGTAGCTGTGACCCCGCAGTGGGAATCTCAGCCCCACTTCATGGGGAGAGGGGTTGGCAGAGCTGTGGGCACAGTGGGATGGGCAGCCAGCCCTCTGGGGCCTCCAGCAGGGAGAGGTGGTGGGTACAGAGAAGGGAGACATCTCCAGGAATAGGGTCTGGCTTTGCTTTGCATCTTGTTCCTAAATTAGACATGTAATTACTTGAGTCTTTCCTGCATTAATAAGGGACAGGCATCTCCAGAGGGCAATTCAGACCTGAGTTGTGGGAATCCCTCCTCGACAGGGGAAGGGGCCCATTTAGGCTCCTAATTTAGGCTTCTTGGTTGAGAACCTCACATTTGGTGTGAAGACTCTCAGTCTTTGGAGATAAGTCTTTGGGATAAGCATAAGAAAACATGTGAAATCCTGCAAATATTCCATATTGCTGATAGTGCCCAGGAGAGTTATCTCCTCTGGGAGTAGCTACCATCCTCCTTCCCTGCATCTTCTGGGGGGAAATCAGGGGTCCATTGGAGGTGGACAGTGCTGAGCTGCCTCATGTCTGAGTGCCCATTTCTTTTTCTATTATAACTTTATTTAAAAGGAGGGGCAGGGAGCAGTGGGGAGACAAGGAAAATATTTATGTAAGAAAACTCCACTTTAAAAGATAGCTTAAAACTGGGATTAATAAGTCTGCTTTTATGGAAGCATTTCTACATGTTGTAAAACATTTTTAAAAACATTGTAAAAACTACAGAGTTTCACATTAAATATGGCTGATTTTCTTTATAGAGCTGACCTGCTTCCCAGAGGTGATGTATACACACCATATGACACAGGGGTTGCTAGGGTAGGCAGTGTTTTTACATTGATTACTGTAGTAAATAATAATGTAAAACTGTGTATAAATAGGGAGTTCAATCCAGAGCTACCCCTGGGGTCTGCAGTTCTTTACACATGGCCCATTTTTCATCACTTCTGTGATTATTTTATTTTTTTGGAGGAAGAAGGAAGTATGCTGGGTTATATTTTTTCTTTTTCTTTTTTTTTTCTTGGTCTCAAAAGAATATCTTCTCTTGGGTCAGCTGTTGTGCAGATGCCAAAAATACTGGTGAACACTATGGGGAATTTGTTCCCTCAGCAATTGAGTTCCAAAGAAAAACAACAAGGAGCTGAGGTGGCCAAAGAGGAGTGGGCAGATGAAGTGCATGCTGTAGTTTAGAGACTGGGGAAGACATAAGAATATTATCCAGATATCCCACAGGAGCAGCAGCCAAGTGAATAACCTCTGCTTCCTGCCTGGGCAAAATATGGAGTGGTGAGTTTAGACTGCAAAAAGGTGGCTTCATATTCCTTGTAAAGACTTGATAACTGCATGGATGGAGAAGTGCTGGGAGCAGGTCTGTGGGTGTCTGTTGGGCTGCTCAGGGATGACTCCCACTGCTGGGATATTCCCATTGCCACGAGCAGCTCTGGGCAGACAGACTTCAGCTCCCCTTTGATGGAGACACAATTAATCACCCCTTAAACACATGCTTTGATGACATTGCCCCTTAGACAGGGCTCGTCCCAGCTGGAGGAGAGTGGAGGGGAAACGAGGACCTTCCTGGCTGGTCTAATAGCCCTGGTTGTCCCTGGTGAAATTATTGGCCGCCACTTAACGCAATTTGTTTCATTTTGCAATTATTCTTCAGGGGGATTTTATAAGCTCCTGTAATAAGTCACTTCTGCTGGGATCCGGAGAGGAAGTGACCTGCATTAGAGGCAGAGGCATTAGCCCAGCCTCCCCTCCACACTGCCTTGGGATCCCAGCACAGTGCTTGCCATAGTCCTGTGTGCGTGCACGTGGGGAGCTCTGTGTAGGTGTGCGTATGTGTGGATACGTGTATAGCGCTATATATGACTTTTATGTCGAGATATGTATGTGTGCTACCTATGGAAGCAGGGGTCCTCAGGTTTTAGGGCCTGAGAAGCACAAAAACCAGCTGAGCTCTCTGATGTTTCTGCTACAGAGAGATGTGCCAGTAGAAAACAGTTGCCTGCTGGTTTTCCTTGGCCAGGATTGGAGGTGTTAAAGCACTCATGCTCTCAAATCCATGGTCATGGCTGAGCTTCTGCTCTCCAGTCTATGTTTTCCCCTCAAGGTGTGCTGTGACCTGGCTTTCCCAGGGGAGCCTTTCAGGTTATGGTGGTGGAGCTGAATGATACTTCCCTCAGCTGCTCTCCTGGGCTTTTCCTGCATGGACAGAAACGTCAGGCTCAGGCAGCTTCCCACGGATGTAAGGCAGGCACAGGCCACAAACAGTGCACCATTTCCACATGAGCCAAAGCCCCACGCGTGCACACTCGCCATAAACATGTCACCCTGTCCCATCCACACACAATGAGCGCCCATATAACCACACACGCAGAGACACACACACGCTTCTCTTCCAGATTCCAGCAGGGCTGTGAGTTTTAACTACCTAAATTAAAAACAGATTCTATCCTCCAGTGGGGAGCTGCCAGGAACTGGTCTTTTCCCCCTCCCTGACTGTTCTCTCCCAAATGCATTGGGGAAAAAATATATGCAGTTCTCCAAAGGGGCAAATGGCTTCTCAGCATGAAGAGAGGTTGAGGGTGGGGGCAGGGGGATGCATGGAGGAGGAAAAGGGAATGCACAGAATTACTTTCTAGTGGTAGAAGAATAAACAGCTTAAGTTAATAAAGTTGAGGCTGAGGAGAACTATTTGGAGAGTGTGGAGGAAGTCAGGGATTAGTGAAAAAATAGGAGTGCAACAGCAGGAAATAGTGTGGCAGTGAAGGGAGAATGGAGGATGGAGGGACTTGGCCAGCATGGCGAGGATGAGAGTGGGAAACTGAAGGGCTGGCAGCTCTAAGTCACAGCCCTGCTGAAGACACGTCACCCTGTGCTCATCAAAATCTGCCTTGGGAGCCAAAACCTCTACCAAAAATGATGCAACCTATTTTTAGGAGCAGCTTTACTGATGGAGATGCCTTCTTTGTTGTGAGGCACGTGTAGCAGAAATTAAAAGGAAAAAAAATGAAGAGGAGAAGGGGGAGCTCTGGGGTGAGAGGACAATGCCTGCCCCCTGGGAGGACACCAAGGCTCCCAGCCCTGCAGTCCCAAGCCCCTCTGACAGTGCTGCTGTCCCAGCATGGGCAGCCCCTTTGAGTGACAGCCCCGGGCGCCAGGCGCGTTGCTGACTCGATGACTTTTTGCAACTGTCGGAGAAGCTTAGCAGATAAGCACACAACAGTTTTTATTATTCCAAGAGGCAGAAGACTTGCCTTAGTGAGCGGTAACAAATACGGACATTCACGACCAGGATTAGAACAAACTGCACTGGTGGGCAAGGGCCAAAGGCAGCACGGAGCTGCAGTGTAACCCAAAACCTCCACAGCTGTTTTCATTTTCCTCCCTTCAACACAGTCCCTGTGTGGTACTTCAGGGAGAATTATGAAAGTGGCGTGTAATTCAGAGAAGTAATGTCTTTCTTTTTTTTTTTCCCCTCCCTTCTCTCTCGCTCTCTTTTTCTTGGAGTAATGAAAATTGCTGTGGTAGATCATTTTGGATTCAAGGGAAATATCAGACTCTATTTTCTTCAGCATCTCGCTCATCCCTCATCAGTCAAAACCATAAGTTTAATGAAAAAAAAATTAAGAAGAAAGAGGTGAACAACTTAGAAGTGCTGGACATTGTGCAAATGAATGCAGTGACTTCAGGGACCTTGGTGGCCAGAGAGAGACTTGCTGCTTTCATTCCAGTACAAAGCCTGATCTGTATAAATCCCCACTCCAGAGAAGGGAATCTTATTGCTGTGAAGCCCTGCTGGCTCCCGCCGGCATTTTGATGGGAATTGTTTAAAAAGCGTGAGGACACATCCTCTGCTGTATCCTGGTGATTCACACCAGCCTGGAGGATGCTCTACCTCTGAGAAAAAATGGTTATTTTCTTTCTGGAGGACAAATCCTCACCTGATCTAATGCTCTTTGCTCTGCTGGGCTTAGGGCAGCAGAGAATTTAGCCTTCTTGTTTTCAAACAGAAATGACCACATTGTGGTTCCTCTGTTCTGTTGCAGGCACAGTTTTCCAAGAGGTTCTGCATTCTCTCATTAAAATCTCTAATTCTCGCTTGTACAAAAAATCTGAAAAAATTTCCTCCTTTTGGTCAACTGAAATATTTTGTTTAAAGCATTTTGATGCCTTTCCTTTCAATTTTGCCACTTAAAAAAAAAAGAAAATTTAAACATATTTGTCAGAAAAACACACATATCTTAATTGTCTAAATATTTTAATCTGGCTTTATCAAATACCTTACATAAAAAAAAAAAGAAATTAATCTTCCCTTGATGTTATTCTTTAAAGAAAAACCCAACAAGCCAAGCTAATATAGTAGCATTAAGAAACCCCAACAAAACAAACCAACAAAACAACTGCTCAAAGCCCTCAGTTGCACTCCAGGAAATACTTCACCTCTAGTGAATATTAGGAAGGAGTGCTGAAAAGTTATATTTCTCGCCTGAAATTGTTGGGATTGTTCAAAAACCTTAGATAGCTGTTGCATCTTGTTATCAAATTCTGTTGGTCTTTCTTTTAATGGGTTTCACATGATTTTTATTCAACAAGAAAATAACTCAGCGAGCGACTGGAAACACTTAACGTGTGTACCCTGACACATCTGCACATACCATAATAGACACATGAATTTAATGCTCAGTTGATTCAATGCAGGGAGTGGAATTTAGTGTCAAGTCAATTAAAATATCCTGTTCCCACCCCCCCAACTCCCTCCCTTTTTTTTTTCCTTCCCCCCCTGAAGCATTTATCAGGGTTGCTGCATGGGAGGTATGTGGTGTGGAAGTTGTGGGAGCGCTGGGCGCGCTCGGCTCGTGACGTGGTGTTTGTGCGGCGCAGCAGTGAGCGTCCTCGCTCTGCTGCAGTCACCACAACCCTGCCAAGGCAGAGCTCTGCTGGGCCACGGAGGAGAGGGGCAGGGATGGCAAAAGGCTGCCCACATGCAGTGGTGCCCACACTGTCCTGGCTGGGCAGCGAAGCGGCAAATTTGGCTGCATGAGCATGGCAGACACAAACCCTGTTCTGTTCTTGCTGCCCCGTGCGAGTCTGGAAGGCTACTGGAGCTAAACATTATAAAACAAACTGTTATGAGCAGCAGATAAATACAGCGTGAAAAAGATTAATGGTTAGGCAGCTGGGGTGTAGAAATATACTGCTTTCCATCTTGACATGAGTTGTTTTGGTTTTCCTAGGAGCTTATCCGTAGTTCTGTTGCGTCCTGTCTGGGATTTCGTACCCGCAATCCAATTCAGGATGAGGGCTGTGTGTACCACACTGTCGATGGTTGTGTGGCACTGTGATGGCACTGAGAGGCACTGAGCAGCGTGGGGAATATGCACAATACACAAATCCATTATTTGCCAGTGATAGTGCCAGAGATGCTAAAAAAGCAACATCATCTCTGCAGTGATTTTAGGATCAGTTTTGGTTTCAGTTTGGAAGATCGGCAGAGCTGGATTCCTGGGCTGCTGCAACGTCTCCTTTAAGTCAATGGGTTTTCCTCCACTGATGTGAGTGAATTTTGGGTACAAAAATTTATTATTAACATCTGCACCTTTTACATCAGAAAAAGCAAGGGGCAAAGCCTAAGTGTACCTAAAGACAAATGTATTCGGATGCACACATAATTTTTTTAACCAAAGGGATAAACAATTGTCCTGTTTTCTATTGTTTTATTATTTCTTCCGGTGTAGACAACCTTTGCAGAACAAAGCTGTCTTTGTAAAACTAAGTCCTTCAGCATGTGAATACTTATACATGTCCCTCACAGTTTAACTGGAGGCAGAAGGAGCTTAAAGCTTGGAGATAAAGCTTGTATGTGAGTCTTTGTAGAACTGGAAGTGATCCTGCTCTGTGCCAGTGCAATGATCCCAGCACACCATACCGTGTCTGGTTCACGTTTGGGGCCAGTGCTGATGTATAATTCATATACAACATTTTATTAACTGGCAAATTTCCCCCTGAACCCGCCCCCGCAAATTCTCCAGACTGTAAGGAAGGAATTTGTTGTGCGGTGGCCTCTTCCTCCTCTCCTTGCCCATTTTTTTATGACTGAGGAAACCCTTTTATTGTATGCGAAATAAAAGTTTGATGTGGTCTGCCATTTTTTAATTTACCGTGGTATTAAATACAAAATGTATCCGCTTACAGAAGGTGGCTCATGGCTTGTGGTCTGGGGTTGATCCAGTGCTTGTTGTGACTGGTTGTAGAGGGACAGGGAGAAGGTAAAACCTTCTCCAAGGTCTGAGCAGAGATCAGTGGGGTGAAGGCATGAGAGTCTCATCCCTTCTTGTAGGGTTTATCACCCCTATAATTTTTCTTGTGTTGTGCAATGGCTGCCTTGCAGTGCTGCAGGATTAATGTCATTCCCTGGGCTGAGGGTGACAAAGAAACCCTGAGTACCAGCATAATGAAACCAACAGGTCAAATTCTGCTTTTCCAGTGGAGTGAAGTGCAAAAGCCCAGATCAGCTGCAGCAGTGGGGGGTAAGAAGGTACTGTGGGTGACTGCACAGAGATTAGCACAACCAGGCTCTGATAAATAATGCCTCTGTGCTTCCTCAGAGGGAGGAAGGCTACGAGTGGCCATGGTACTTGTGTGGCGGTTGGGAAGGCTCATTTTGAGGCAGTTTGGTTGTGCTCCCTCATCTTGGTTTCACATTTGCTCCATGTTGTGGGCTTGTGGTACAGTTCTAACAAAAAATCGGATGAAGAGGTCTGGACAGCCTGGGTGCTGATGGCTCTGTCTTCATAAAGTGCTATAAATAATATTTGGGGCTTTGAATACAAAGATCTCTGACTCCAGAAGGCAGAATAAAAGACATGAAAGCATCTGAAATACAAAATATTAGGGCTTTTGCTTTTGAATGATCTTCCTTTATACTGCTCCATTGTCGTAAAACCTCTTTCTGACCATGGTTAGACAATGTTAGAGATGGCAAAACTGCCTTTTCTGGGAAAGGGAAGTTTTAATGAAGACAGATTAGGGCTCTTTCTGCTACTGTTATTGCTGGATTCCAATTTTCTTTCTGGAAGGAGAAAGCACAACCTAGTCCCAAACAAAAGCACATATGAAAAGGAAAGAGAAAAGAAGAGCAATGCCAGAAAACAGCTTCTGAAGCTGAGTCATGGCAAGATCTCCATGCAGGAGAGGGGGCAGCTCCCTGCCTTGGCAGCAGTAGGCAAGCTCCACCATGGACAAGCTACTCAAGGCATTGCTTTTTGTTGCCTTTTTGGTTGCAGGCTCACAGAAACACAGCTACATAAATAAATAGAAATAATAATGTAATCTTGGTTGACTGGATCAGATAAATGTATATATATATTTTAATATATAGCAGGCTAGAGAGAGAAGGATTAAATTATTGAAGGAATAGAAGACATGGGAGAGAAAAGAAGATCAGGAATGGGAATCAGGGCAGCACATGGCATGTGCCCAGAGTTGATGAAGAAAGAAATTTCATCTGATATGGATGGGTCTGGTCAGCTCTCAGGATGCAGATGCTGCAGCAGTGGGATCTCAGGAGAAGACTTCAGGAAGCTGTAGCACTTACTCAGGACAGTCTGGGGTGTTGTCTTCAAATCTCTCTGGAGTGATGGGTTTTGCAAGGGGAAGAATGAACAAATCAGACCCTTTGTATTTTTCATAATATAATTCTGATTACATTTATTTTTATCCAGTTCTGAAAATGATTATTTTTTACAGGATCAGAGACTCTGAAGCTTACATTGATGTAATTACTCTGTGCAACTAGTCCACAGCCATCATTTTCATTAAGTTCTTATGTATGGACAATTTTCAAAATACATATTCTGGCAAGGCTATTTAATAATTAAGTATCAAAAGAAAGAACTCAAATGTCTCATCTGGTTGATACAATATATTTAGCACTAAACCATTGCTTTGTTAGTCAAAAATGCGTTTCAGGCAGCACAGGCAGTCACTTCCCATTGAAAGTGCTCCAAAACTTTCACCAAGACATTGAGATAAATGGTGAGTGCTGAGACCATCTTCTTTTTGCTGAAACTCTTTGAAGCAACAATCAGGTAAAGAAGATCAAGAGTTGATGGGAAATAATTAGAAGTTGTTACCTGGGCCCATGGATGCTCTGCTGTTCATGTCATTTCACTTTGGAAGGTTAGACTCACCAAAATAATTGCAAGCCAATCTCAGGGTCAATTATTGTAACAAAGATTCAGGCCTGTCATTTTCTTCATGAAGGGAAAGCTAAAAACATCATTTTGACTTTTGCTGGTAACAGCATTTAATGGCACACAGGCAGTTTTTGAGGCAGTTTCTCTCTCCCTCTCCAGTCCTTCCCCACTCAATTTCCCAGACCATGAGGTCTCCTGGACTTATCCTCAGTTGGTTTACACCCATGGCAGGAGCTAGCTGAAACCCGTTATTGCTCTGGTCATGGGCAAAAATGTGGCCCTTGCTCACTTAGTGTGGGATGGTCCAAATGCTCACCCAAAATGAAGGTTTAAATGTCTCTCCTTCATGTTCTCCGTTCATGCTACTGGAGTTTAGTCCCCCCATGGCTTGGGTGTCCTCATGTGGGAGGAGGTGCTGGTCAGTGCCCACCAGCTCATGGACCAGTCCATCCCAGGCTGTGAAATGGGATCACAGTTCCCTCTGTTCAGTAGTGGCTGCTAGAGGTTGGGTGAGACAGAGGGTCTGAGGTGCCTGAGGTGCCCTTGTGCCCCCTCCTTGAGCCCCCAGCCACCCCATCTTGAGAGGCTTCCTTGGGGACAGCCCTTGTTTGGGGATGGCTTGTCCCCTGGAGGTGATGTGGGTGAGCCCAGGTCATGGAAACAACTGCTTCATCCGTGTAACTATTGTTTTGTCCCATTATCCACATCACAGGGAAAGTTTTCAAAGCTGAGCATACCCAGTGCATGTGCAAGAGCTGTTTCTAAAACATAAATAATGTGGCCATTAACTGAGGCTTTTCCTTTCTTTTGTTGTTGTTGCTTAAAGACAATTCATATTATGTACTCAATGTTTTTTCAAATTAAACCATTATTTATCCAGAGGTAGCCAAAAATGTAGCCAAAAAAACCACCTCTGATTATTTTTGACCTCTCTAAGGCTAATAATCTGCTAAAACGTCTCTAAACCATCTTAAAGAAAACAGAAACACCACTGCTGACAACTCACATACCTACTTTTTAATGCAGTGTTATTTTAAATGGCTGCATTTATAAACCTCTAAAGACTGAGGTTTGTAATAGAAATGCTGACAGATCCTTAACACTCCATCCCATAATAACAAAGTTTTGAGAAAGAATGGGAATGTGGACACCACTATCCCTGTTATGGAGCTAGGAATTTATTCCCTTTTTATTGATTTAACTCATGTAGCCAGAAAACTGCTTTTCCTGTGGATCCAGGGTGAGGATGGAATCGAGATGGCAGCTCCCAGATGTTGTTGTGGGGTGGCTGGGAAGTTCTGCCTCCACCATGGACTGGGCCCACCAGAATTTTTCCTTTTACATTCCTATTGCAGAAAAACCTCACAGAAATAAGCCCCAGTGAAAGGTGGGTGGTTTGAGTGGCTCTGCATAAAAGGGACCACATTCCCAGGTGGTGCACAACAACCTCCCCAGTCCTCTGCCTTGTAGCCTGGCACAGGGAGTTTAGGGAAATGTATTAATTACATTTAATTACGTGTATTAATTACACAGGGCTGAAGCATTTCTCAGGAATGGGTGCTTTTCAGAGTCATTGTTGACATAAGAAGCTCCTTACATGCCTCCAGGTGGATATCTTTATCCTGCTCCCTGGCCTGTAAAACTCACTGAAGGGGAAGAAAAGCTAAATGAGATTTATGTCCTCAGAAAGCAATGTGATAATTTGTGCTGTGCAGTGGAGAGGGGATGCTACCATATCATCATTAAATTAAGCTGCTCAGGCCAGATGTGAAATCTTGATAAGGAGCTTTATAGGGCACCGGGGCTCAGCTTGTGGTTGGCTTTACCAAGGAGAGCTGCAGGCAGCACAAAATGCCTCCATATCCTCACATCATTATCTGGCTCTGCTCGTGGGCTTATTTGATGTCTGCACCCCATGGTTTCACCCTTCCTCACCCAGGTCTCCCATAAAGAGCACCCATGTGCTGAGGAAGGTCCAGGCTGCTTAGAAGCACAGATGGTGTGGTTTTGTCCATCCCACCGCTGTCAGGCTCTGTTTCTGAGGGTATTCCTTGGGAAAGAGGGCTTTTTGAATATTATTTTTCTTTCATTTTATTTTCAAATCTGGCCATCTGGTTCTGTCTCTTTCCTCTGCTGAACTGATGGATGTACACTGAATTTTTATTGGTTTTATTGTTGACTTCAGTGTTGTAAAAAAGTAAATGCAGGGGCTCAGGGAATGCAGGCAGGTATCTACACCTTGTCCAGGCTCCCTGGATATTTCCACTGAGGTCTGGGCTTTGATGAACAGTGTGTGGCACAAACCAGAACAGACCAATTGAAACTGGAGCGTTTTATGCTTTTGAAGATCATGGTCAGCTTTCTCCCTGTGTTTTCCCATGAAAAGTGAAGCAGCCCCGAAAGCTACAAATGAGCCTTTGGGTTTGTTTGTCTCAGGCTTTACAATGAAGGGAGTGGCAAAACATAATGAATTAATTGCCCCCCTAAAAAATGAGGGAGAAAAGAGACTCAGGAAGAGTTCATTCAATGTTAACTTGAGTCATTCTCCTACCTGCCAGCAAAGCCCCCTCAGACCTTCCTATGGAAACCACAATATTAGGCCAAACCAGGAGCACATCTATGCATCACCAGTGTTTAAATACAAGTTTTTCCTTTACCATAAGCCTTTAAGAAGCAAAGAGCAGGGGGCTGCTTTTAGCTTGTTTTCCTGTAAACAGTGTTAGCATCTCTGTTGCTGGTGTGGGATGCCAAGCTATAATATTAAGGGTCTTGTTTATAATTTTGCAAAGATTTCAGCAGCAGGGTTGTATTTTTGCCTATGTCTTTGGCTTGGCTTGCCACAGTCAAACAGCTGGGATCACTGTATGTGTGTGTGGTCAAATTTACTGTGAACCGATTAGGATATTAAACAAAATGAAATAAACATGTAAATCTCAAAAACCATCTTGGAGTTGAGGTTTACTCCTATGGAAAGAATACAGATGGAAAAAGTAACATAAAATTAAAGACATTCCTAATGGCAGGCTTTTTTCTTTTTTTTTTTTCCTTTTTTTTTTTCCTGTTGCCACTATTTTATTTTTTGAGGAAAATAAATAGAAGGAAAATTATTTCAAGGAGAATAAATAGAAATTGCACTTTTTATAGAAAAGGTCTTGCATCTCTAAGGAAAATACTGCGGAGTAGAAAAGCTTGTTTTAAAAATTATAATGCTGTATGTATTTGTGTGCTCGTCTGTGTGACTGAATATATTTAGGAAGGAAAAGAAAGAGAAGGAAGATTTTATTGATTTGGTTTTTCATATTTTTGTTACCAAAAGTCATCAGCTACAGTCTTGGCTGGCCAAAAGCGATTTCAGCAGACTAGCAGGGATCTGATATGATCTAATCTAATCGATCTATGGATGGGAAAAGCTTTTCTTTTCATGCCAGTTTGTTTGCTTAGCAAAAATGTGACTCCAAGAATGGCAGGGACCACCAGGAATAAAGGAAATATCCTTGAAAAGTCAAATCCATGGGGTTCATTTTCTTTTTTGGGTGGCCTGTTAATGATTCAGGTTTAATGAAGGGATTGGATTTTTAGTCGGACAGCTTAATCAGAATATTAATTATTTGTGACTCCTGCTGTTCCATAGAGGACAGATCTTCTGCCTGGCAAAAATTTCAAACCCAGTGTCTGGCTTTATTCTGTTTGTAAAAAAGAAGTTCTCCACTTTCAAATTTGCCACTAAAGGATGTTTCTAAATCCCTTTTGATCTTAGTTGTCATTTTTTAGCTGAAGTTTCTTTTTAAAAAAGGGAATTAAAATGTGGGGATTTTAAATTTTTGGTTTTAGTTTATTTGGTGTTTGGCATGTTATCTAATGAGTAAATATATTTTAAAAGGACAAATAGAGTTTCTCCCAAAAGAAAAATAATTTTATTAAAAATTGCTGGCATTAAGTTTTTTTTTAATTTTCTCACAATTTTTCTGTTTTGGTTTCTCTAAAATAAAATTTCAGCCAGTTTAGAAGCAGACAGATACTCTCCTGTTTTCAGTTCCTATATCCATGGATTAAAATTTCTGGAAATTGATGAAGATTGAAACTTAATCCTTTAGTAGCATCTTTTTCTCTGTTGTGCACCTCAGGGATCTCAAAATTCTTCCAAGATGTGGCTTTTCAAAGCAAGCCAGTCCTTTCTCTTCTGCCTTGACAGTTTTTTTTGGGATGTAGGTTTCCTGGGGTGTAGATTTTTTTTTTTTAATATAAATTTCTGCCTCAAATCTTCTCCCTCCTTTTTCAGCCAGATCTTGTAGTTGCATCAGTGTTGTATTTTTGTGAAGTAAGTTTCTTGGGCTTTTTTTTGGCCTAGAAATGTCAATTATGGGCTCAGAATGCAATTTTGGATCTTGTCAATGGCTTTTTTCTTTTCATCTTCATGGAAAGCCCTCCTTTACTTGTTGCCACCCAAGGAAAGAAGGGACACCTTTAGTAATATGAAGGCATGATGGAATTAAAAAAAGACTAAACTGTTTTTTTCCCATATATGGAATAACACATTAAAACTTCCCAGATTATTTTCTTTTAGGAAAAAAAAAAGATTAAATTTCTTAATTTTAAACCCATTGTTAATGTTGGATCATAACATGCCTGTAAGGGAAGTGCAGAAATAGATATTAAATTTCATCTTACTGGATATGGGCTTGTTTATATGAGTTACTTTCCACAAATCCTTTGAAGGGGAATCTACAAAACTCCATCTTCTACTCTGTCTCCTTTATGTTCTTTCTGTGCTCTATCTTGGATAGATAGGTTTGGTCAGAAGGTCAGCAATTCTGACAAATGTGTGCTACTAAATAAACTGCCCTGGATTTTCTGATGCATGAAAATATGGAGCTAAAAATTTTATCACAATTTTGATATAGATTTTTAAGATGATCAGTTTAAAAAAAGAAAAGGCAGAAGATAAAATTTCTCTTTCTATTTTGGTCTGATGGAAAATAGCGTGGTGTGTCAAATATGTGTGTGAATTCTCTTTGAGTTATCTTGGGCCTCATACCCAGCCTTTGGTGGTTCTTTTGCCTTTCTCATTTTCTTTAAAAAAATATTTTAACACCTGACATTTCTGTTGCTTAGCCACTGAGACAGGGGTAACTTTTGAACTTTTCTATATGCCAGACAGAGGGAATTCCTTAAATTTCTTCAGTCTTCAAGTCATTTCATCGCTACTGTCTGCCCATCTCAAAAAGATTTTAGATCACAGCTGCAGCAGTCAGAATCCAGGAAAAGGAAAGAAGTGAAAGCCTGAACGCTGGGCTTGAAGCACATAAATGTCTTAATAGGTCTGAATCCTCTCTTCCCTCTGGTATTGATCCAGCCTAATTTCCATAATGCCTCTTTCACCCCTGCTTTTTCAAGGGGAATATTTTTAATATGAATATTTACATGTGTATGCAGTCTTCAGTAACACTTGTAAATGAAAAATCAAACTGACGCAATAGAAAGAAAAGACAACATCTTTTTTTTCTGGAGAAAATGAGCTCCCCCTTTCTTCAGCCTCGTATGTGAAATTTGCGATCTTGTGACAATTTGGGAGTTATTTAAAATGGTCTCGTTCAGTTATTTGGCTTTGTTTTCTTTCCTTTTTGTTCTCCTACTGCCTGTGCTGCTTTGTTCTCTGAGAACCAATTGCACTGCAGTGACTTTTTTCAGGAAAAATCCAACACAGGCTTTAGTGGGGAAAAGCGATAAAGCATGTTTTAACAACCGAGGGAATCCCTTGGGGAATGTGATCTCCTGAAACTTCTGGGTTAAACTGATCTGGATACACTTGTATAAGTACCCATCCATCTCTCCAAGGAGTTGCATCCCCAGCTCATCGGTGCTATTTTGGGATTTTGTTACGAGCTCCAGTGCAGGTGCACAGGTCAGCAGATGCTGACAGATGGGTTCACTTTGCTTCACTCAATGTTAGGTTTTTCCAAGGGAACACAACAAGCAGATCTCCAGTGCCTGTGTGTGGACTGGGGGCAAGACATGAAGAGCGAGGCTGTTATGTCTAAAATCAGGCTTCATATTTAGCTTGTTGGAAGCTAAACTTTATGCTGACATCCTGGGTGATTCAGGGCTACATAAATCAGAAGAGGAGATTTCTTCCTCAGGGGCCAGGTTTATGATCTGTGAATGCCCCAGTTTTGTGCTGTTCTGTCATGGGTTCCTCCCTTACCAGGTCTGCTCTAGGAAAGAGATTTAAAAATAAGATCTCTGAAATCATAAGCATAAAGTTTATTTATTTTCTGGGATAAACCGAGTGCTGTTTCTGTTCTGATTATGAGATGATTAAGCATGTCTTCAGTATTGTCCATTACATATTCAGTATCTAGTCAACCAACCAGTGGATGAGTCCAAATTAAATATGAGAAGGCTTTCCGATGAATTATATTAGCTATCTAAACAATATTGCATAATAATAATTTCATGTAGAGGCATGCTGGTCATTTAGATCCAGGACCAAGCAGATAATTTATTTTATTTTGCTGTTTATCCTCTGTCCTCCCATCTTCCAGATTTGTGTTCCTGCAGAAGATAATCCTGTGATAAAAACAAAACCTTAATATACATAAATAAATATGTCCATGCTTACCCCTAGAGAGATCAGGCTGTCTCTAGTCTCATACAAATCTCTGTTTCCTCTTTCTCTTTCCAACTATCCATTCATGGATAGTAAGGGTGAAAAAGACCTTAGAATTAATTAATTGTTCTGCAGGATTTACTGAGACTTGTGAAAAAACACTCCTTGTAAAGAAAAAATTGTGGTTTTTTTCAGCCTTTTGTGTTATAGGCTTATGAACATGTATGTCAGATTATTTCAGGGAAAGTCAAACTTGATGAGCCAGCATGGAGAACACAAACTGCCACTTCTGCAAATATGGAATCACTCTTGTGTGGTGTTGGTCAGGTCCAGGAAAGACTTGGTCCTTATCTATTAAAATTATTATTAAAAAGAGCAGCACCAGGTAAAACCAGCACCACAAGCAAGACCAGATCTCTGCTTTCCCAGTTGCCTGCCAACACGTTTAACCAGGAGGGTGCCATTGTCTCCGGCAGCACGGGAGCCAGGCACATCCACAGCAGAGGAAAAGGCATGCTGGAAATATCTGCTGAGCTCTTGTACTCTGCACCTTGTGACCCTGCCACAGACCAGCCTCCCGCGGCCCCCATTGTCCCCTGCTCTGCTCCCATTGTTCCCCTGCAATCGGAGATGGTGCACACAGCATGGGTTGCTGGTGCTCGCTGCATGACATAATTTAGGTCAATCAGCATCAGTTACACCATCTGGAAAGGGAATGGCTTCTTAATGCTTCCTCACTGGAGGTCTCAGTCCCCTGCATACAGTGGTCTTTCTCCAACTGGGGTATAATAGGGGTAGCAAACATCTAGCAGGGAGTGGTAGTGGTAGTCCTGCTTCAGGGTTGGTTTGGGGACTTAGAAGCCCCAAAGAGCCACTTTCCCAATGACCATCCTTGTTTTCTGGGCTTTACATTTTCAAAGTGCTCCCCCTGCCCTTACTCTGTAAACCCAAACCTTTCTTTCCTCTCCCACAACCCCCTTGTAGGATTTTTTTGAGAGTCCTTGTGTCACTTAATTTCGTTAGTAGATTGGGATGGAAAGTTTATAAGACAGCAATAAAAACAAGGAGATTATTCCTTTCAGGCAGAGCAGGACTTTAAGTGATTTAACTGAGGAGGGATCCAAGCCCTGGCTCGTGTGCCTTATGCAGATGCTAAAATCATTACCGCCATGTAAAAATATATCTACAAGTTTCCACTTTTGCATTTCCTCACTGCAGTGGACTGTGGGCTGTGATGCCATTTTCCACCTATTTCTAAGCCCAGCAGCTGTTTCATCTCGCCCCCCACTCCCTCCCTAGACCTTTCCACAGCTTTTTTGCTGACATTATGCTGTCTGCAGGAGGCCGGGCTGGACTTTCCTCTCCAGCTCTGTCAGCAATTCATCATCTGGCTGAGGAATGAGTTATCCCAAGTGAGAATAACCCTGCTCATCTCTGCTTTCTTCTCACTGTCTGCATGGTGCTTTCGTAGCAGGATTGCTTAACCAACAGACTGAATTAAAGAGAGCTGTGTAGTGCAGGAAATGGAACCATCACCACTCATTGCTCTCATAGCATGAAAATGGCATGTGGAGAGGAGAGGGCTGCTCTGCCAACCAGAGCTAATGAAATCTTGAATAACTGGTTGAAAAATGAAGATGCTTTGCAGATAAGTATTTGCTTAGGGTTGCTTTGGTTATTTTTTGGATGGGAGAATTGAAAATACTGCGCTCTCTCCCTTGCTTTTCCCTTCATTCTCTCTCTTTATTCCTAGAATCCGTACAGGACAGAAGAAGAAAAAGAATCTTTAGTCTGCTTCCCTCCTCTGCTTTTTAGTTTTCTCAAAAAAGTAAGCAGAGAAAATGCAAAAGAGTATTAAAAGAGAGAAGGGGGCATTCAGAAAATAGAAAATTGGAATGAGAAATTCAAGCAGCTTAGTAGTAATTGCTGGAACAGTAACATTAAACTCTGTCTCTGTAGTGTCCCTTAGCTCTGGTCTCATAATTCTGGGTAGGAAACAAAAGGTGTAACTGCAGCCAGTGGATTTTCTTTTCTGGAGCTAAGATCACTGCAGGGAAGTTCAGTTTTTCAATAACATGGCTCCTGTTTTACCTATAAAGTACCTATATATGCTGTTGGCCTTGTAAGATGCTTACATCAGGAGCGAGCCAGGGGTTCCCTTGAGGAGCCAAGATGTGTTTTGGATTAGAAAGGATGCCAGTACCTCAAAAACCTTTTGTAAAAAAAGAAAAAAAGAAAAAACCAAACAAGGCAGTATTGCTTGGCTTAAGTTCGTCGCCTTGGAAAACTCTTATTTTGTAGCTCTCCAGTGAATCTTCCTACCAAAACCCATCAAAGTCTATGGTAAAAAAAGACCCCCAAACACACAGAGTTTATCTATCTAAAGACAGAAGTGATGCCTGGAAAGAAATTCTTCCATTGTGATTTTAAAGATGCTTTTAATTACCTGGGGAAACATCCCTTCCAAGATAGCTGGTTTATCACCCAAGAGTATCATTGAGGGAAATGCTGTCACACATCTGCAATGTTGCTGGTGAACCATCTCGCTAATCACAAGTTTGTTCTCTATGCACATGCATGATGTGCAGGGATATTCTTCAATGAATACATGAAGAAAAGCAAGAGTAATGCCTTGTTGCACACGTTTGTGGCATGTGTATGATTCACCTCTTTGCCACACCTAACAGAGTACCTTAGGAGTTACTAAAATCAGACCAACTTTTATTTTTCATTTACCAACCCTGTATTTCATTGAACAGAAGCTTTCTGTTAAACTGAAACAGATGATGTTTTAAACTAATACTAATTGATTCCATTCCTGGAGTTCACAGTGGTAGGAAGTAAAATAGCTCCCTGACCCTGCCAGTGAATTCAAATCTCAGACTGTGCTGCACGTTTTGACTTCTCTTTTCCTTCTGCAATGTCCACGCAGCTCTGTGTTGGCTCTCAGCATCACTCCCCAAAACACCATGCTGCTTAAGGAGCGGGTTGGACTGGGATCAATGGGATGTAGGCAGGTTCCCAGCACCACTGGGAAACCATTGGGGAGTTACTTCAATATTGCTGGAGTTCCCTCTTGGTATAATAAGGATAAATAAGCACTGCCTTATATAAAGGTAGGATGAAATCCACCAGTGATTATGAGGAGCTTTGTTACAGTGAGGCTTGTATGAGAGTCACCTCATATATCTCATTAATAACTGAGGTTCCCTGTTCCACAAGGAAAAGAATCAGGTGCTATTTCTTCTTTTCTTTGCTGCCAGTAACATAAACTATATCCAACAGTCAAAAAAATACCGCCTAAGCCCTCTCAAAAATATAAATATTGGGGATGCTTGCCTTGGTCTGCAGAAAGGACCTCTAATTCTTTCAGCCAACCACGTCATAAAAACATGAACACTAATGCTGGGAACAAAATCTCCTTGTATTATTGAAGTAGGAAAGTTGAATGTCTCATGCTGAGACCAAGGGCTTTGCACACTCTAAGGGCTGTGCACATACAGTCTTTAAATCAGCGTCTCTCCAGAAGCCCCTGTGCTTGGATTGGGTTGGGCAGTCTTCCCCTGACCCCTCATTCCCAGCCTGGCTGTGGTCAAACAGAGGAGGAGGAGCCTGGTCACTCCGCAGTGCATTTAGGATGTCACCAGGACAGCCTGTATTGAACACCTTCTCTTTTGGGAGAGGTTAGGTGTCAACAGGAGATAATACAGAACTTCCCATCAGCAGAAGCTGATGGTTTACTGAGAGCTGTCTGGCTGGCTGGCTGTGGATCCCTGCACCTCTCTGCTTACATCCAAACCTGCAGTGACATCTGCCTCCTATTGCAAGGCAGATGCTCTCCAAGCTGACAGCATGTCCAGCTCCCCAAGCAGGACCCTTTAATGGAAATGTTAACAGCTTACTAGCAGCTCTGATGTCAAATCATGGGGCTATGGAATTGCACTGGCTATTTTTTAACTGTGTGAATGAAAACAGTTAAATGCTGGAATAGCCACCATTGGTTCTTTGGGATAAATACCATGGAGATCTTAGCCAGGGAGATCTCTTTGAAAAGCCTTGGTTTTATTACCGTTACAAATGAATCCCTAAATTATTCTTTGCTCCAAAAGGGGCAAAGCCATTTTTCCTTCACTTCCACACACACACTTTTAAACTCACAACCAGTGGAATTACTTGAGTTGATTTCTACAGCAAAGATTGAAAGTTTCGATTAGAGTTGTTTGATAGAAGCAGCAAAAGGCCTGGCCTTTATTTAAAATGGGTTTGAAAGAGAGGCATGGAAATATGGGTACCACAACAGGAGCATCTGTTGTTGCAGGTGTACGTCTGGGTTGAGTTCCTCTGCTTGAGGAGCCTTGTCTCTTCAGAATGGCTCATCTTTGGCAGTGAAGGATTTGTGTTCTGTTCATTAGAGGAACCAAGTACCTTTTTCCAGGGAAATGGGTGAATTCTGATGACCAAGGGATTTGCTTTCATAAGGGACCGAATTGGATAGTCCATCATATGGGTTCACAGGAGTGGGATACCACTGAGCAAGGCTTGAGGGAAAGCACCATGGGGATCAGGCAAGGAAGCATCAGGACATACTGTGACAGCACAACATGGCTTGTTTTCATGCTGCCCTACAGCAGCCCCACCACTCAGAGACCTCTTCTACCCCTGAGGATGCCTCAGCTCCCACCACAGAGAAGGGGAAGAGCCTTTCTGCTGGGTAATAAGGGAGCTTGGGTGATTACAGCCCTGCCAGTTGTGTCCACAGCTGGGTGGCACAAATCCCATTGGAAATGTCTTAATTATATTATAAACTTACAGGCAATTAAATTCCCCGCTTTGAGACACAGAGATTTAATTGACAAGCCATTACTATTTTTTTTTCAGGCTCCCTTGGTGTTTGCTTTTGTTCTCTTTCCAGAATGAAGCTCAGATCAGGCTCTTTGGTATTAATATGTCTGGCTAGAAAGTCCTCAAGTGGATCAAAACAATCTTGATCAGTGGAAAGTTTTTGACATGGAGCTGGATTTTACAGTGTGCATGTGTGCCTGAAGTGTTTCTTCTGCAATGTTCAAATAGAGGGTTCATTTCACTTTAAGACCATAAAAAATGGAGTTATTTAATAGGGCCCTTGGTTGGGTAATTACGAAGCAAAGGAAAAGCAGACAATCCACCCAGGGGGTGTGTGTGTTTTTTCTTCAGTGGTGTTAAATAGTATTTGGATTATTCACTGAATAAACATTAAATAATGTAATTTGGAAACCAGGTCCCATTAGGGATTTAAATGTGTAGTCTGTCACTGGTAAAGGATTAAGATATTAGTGTATTAATGTAATATCAAAAGCTGTGGATTCCTTCTGTGTTGCTTAAGTGCTTTCTGATCAAACATGTTTGAACAGTTTGTTGGTTTCTTTTTTTTTTAATTGCTTGTTTCATGGTGTAATGAAAGTGAGGATGGATATAGCACAGTGTTTGAATTTGCCTGCTTAGCTTGAAACTTAACAAAAAAAAAAAAAAAAAAAAAAAAAAAAAAAGCCTGTGGGTCTAATCCACCATAGCCTGAGACTGGAGAAACTTGGCAAACCCAAACCTTCACCTTTGTTTGCAAAGAGCCCATTGTGCTTTGGCATTATAAAAACTCCTTTCCACTGCATCTCCCCCCAATTCCTGCTCCTTTCCCCCGTACCACGCAAATAATGTTTTATGCTTGGATGTTTCTACTACATTTCATCTTAGAGGTTTCTTGGGACAAGGTGCTTCCACAAGGCATGAACAAGGATGAGTAGATATGGCTTTTCTGAGATCCAGGGGCTCTTGAGACTGACTCAATCCCGTATCGAGGCCAGGACTGGAAAGGAGCTTGAGTGGCCCTGTGTGACTCTTTGCAGTTTCAGGAAATTTTCCACCTACAGTCCCTTCTGGAAATGGGTCTTGTATGAGTTCAATGTGTGAGGCTATTTCCATCCCTGTGCAGAAGCATTCAGCAGGTTAACTGTGTTTATGCTGTTAGAGGTGGAGAGTAGAGCTTGATTTTGCAATAAGCCCTAATATTTACTCCTTGGAGAGTTTGCAGATGTTGGTTTCCATTGAGCAGTGGACCCTAGGTATCTACAACAGCACCACCAGAAGCATGCTCTGCTAAAATGAGCTCCTGGGTTTAAAAGTGCTTTCTTCTTTTGTGTGTTTATGAAGTTCACGTGAAATGGCCATTGCTGTTGCTAGGAATACATCAAGATCATATATTCTGGAGATAAGTCTCCAGACAGGAGCATATCAAGCCTTTCTTAAGCAATCCCTTAGAGATTTGAGTGCTTTGGGTTCCTTTTCAAGTGACAGACACTTTGCTGCTGAAGGAGGGTGAAACTGTGGGTTTAGCAAGTTGGATTGGCTTTCATCCACTCAGGATCCAGGCTGAAGAGTGTTTTACCAGGGCAAATATGAAAAAATAAAATTGCTTTTGTTCTGAGCTGAGCACATCCTATTAGCTTCTGAAGAATCACAAGGCTTAAAATAAAATGTGTGTGTTTGTTTAAGCTGAGCCAGTGGTGAATATAAATCAACAGCTCATCCAAGTCAAAAATTGTGTGCTCCAAATCTGTAGATAATCAAGCATTTTATTTTTGATAAGCAGTCACTGTTTATTGTAGTATACAGCAATGTTTTAAAAAGAACAAGTGTGTTCTTGCTCATTGGGTCAATTCCAAGTACTGTATTTCAGCAAATGAAGCAGGAACTCAAGTTGATGAAATTTGCAAACAAATCCCCATGGAACCCTGTCCATTAAAAATTAGCACTAAATTAGATATTACAAACAACACTGGAAAATGGTCTCTGTAGTTATTGTCTTTAAAATCCTTGGTGTAATAAAAATTTCCCATTTTCTGTAAACGAGGGGAAAAAACCAGAGTTGCTGGAAAACACTTCAGTTCACCTAATTGGAAAATATAATTCAAATATTCATAATGATTCCTCTTAAAATGGACAAAAAAGAACATTCTTGAATATTATTTTGGAAGCAAGTCAAAATATGCACTTGTCGTTACTATGGCAATAAGCAAAAAGCAGAGAAAAACCCCCAACAGCAGCAAAAAACCCCTCAGGTTTGAAAGGAGCTTGCCATGTATGATTATTTTTATGATCACAAACCCCTTGCAGCAACCAATTTGCTGAGTATAAGTGATCTAATTGAGGGCAATCGTTGTCAGAGGGACCAAAAATATACTAGGCCTCCATTTTCATATTAAAATGCCATGCCTTGGTTTAACATTTCCAAGTGGTTATTTTAGTCCTTTTTTAAAAAACAAAAGCCTGTTGAGGATGGGGTAACTCTGTTGACCAGTATATTATTGAACTTGTTTATCTCTGGGAAATGGGACCACCTGATCTCAATAGAGTTTTTCTTTTTTATTTTCCCCCCTCTCTCTTTCTCCATCCCCCTTAGCCCCCCTTCCCACCTCCCACCCCCCCTCCAATTGCTGGAAACATTTCACAATTAAAGCAGAAGAGGCTTGTTCTGCGGTTCTCACCTTTTGTCCTGAATAGCCTGGAAACAGAGGGACACTTTCCCCGTTGAAGTCTGGTGTAATTTCCCCTTGAATGGGCTCTCATGATAAGAACAGGGGTCACTGGATGGGATGGTATGCAATAAAGCTTGTGATTGCATGGTTCTTCATCGTCACAAAACAGCCCAACACTCTGCTTTATGATAGCACAATTGGTGCACACAATGGCTTGGGTAGAAAGCTAGAGAAACAGAGAGACGGGGTATAGATACTGAGATGGAGATATCAGTCAAGCGATTGTCCCTCTTGGTGTGTTTCAAGTGCTGAAGTGTACAAGTGGCTGAGAACAGGGTCCCCAAACATTATGCTGAAAAGCGGTGAATGAATAAAAAGGGATGGCAGGAGTGGATGAATCTTGCCTATAGAATGCACCTTTGTGGTCAAATGTATAAGATAATATATAGCAGCTGTGTTATAAGCCAGCAAAGGGAATTGAACTTACAAAGCACAGGCTTTCAATAGCTTCCCTTGTGGGAACACCAAAAGTTTAAGAGGTGGAGGAGGGCTTATTGCTGACTAACGCCCACACTTAATAAGAGTTGCCTTGCATGCCGTGGAACCTATACTTTGGGCCAGTTGCTTAAGTCCTTATTTACTGCCCCTAAGCGAGAGCTTTGATTGAGTAAAGGCTGAGTAAAACCTGGATAAAGACTCAGGAATTGGCTGGATGTGAAAGTTGGTTGCCACGAGCCAGCATTTAGAGTGTCCATTTCTGGAAGGGCTGCCAGTTCCCTTGGACTTCATCGGGAGCTGCGAGGGCTTAGTGTTTGAGGAGGTTTTAACAAACAGTGGAACTTTTTAATGATAATACCAAAACCCGGAAAACATTTTCTCCCGCTTCTTCTTTCCAAAAGTTTTATTAAAAGCAAACCCAAGCATCATAAAGCAGGCCATCAGTTTTCCAGGAGAAATCTCTCCTTCTCCCCTCAGTTCCATAAATCAGTGAGAAATGGTTTTTTATGAGCTCAGTCGGTACTGTGTGCGATTTGGCCCCACTAATAGTTAGAAATTGCCTTCTAGAGATGCAGGATGAAAATCATACCCCATTTTCATTTTTCAGATCCCCATTCCAGCCTTTCTGTAAATCTTCTGTGGATGTTGAGGGTGGGAGTGAGGTCAAGGGAAGTGTCAGTTAGAAGAGGAGTTACAAAACTCTTAAGGGGAGCTAAAATAGTCTTTGAGTCAAAGAGTGGGATATTCATAAAGGACCAGCTGCTTTTCAACATAAACAATACAGAAGAAAAATAGTAATGGAGCATACTGCTTTCCCACCAAGGTCATGGACTAAAAGAGCTTTTAAAGTAAGTATGGGGTACTAAGCAAATTTGATTGCAATAGATTTCTACAAAGATTAGCTGAAAACTCTTTAGTTTCAGAAGTGAGCTGATAGAATAGGTTTGTCCTAGATTAATCTCAAGACCAAAAACAAGATCTTATGCATAAGAACAGAATGATAACACCAGTACATCCTCCTAACAGCTGTACATAAGACAAGATTGCAAATGTTTAAATGTGTCATCTTTGTGTAAAATCTTGTTGTATTTTAGTAAAGATGCTCCGTGTTCAGTGATCCAGCAACCCATCAACATCTGGTTAAAACTCCCAGTTTGTCTTACAGCACAATAGCTTTTCTACTTATCTACAAATGGACACAGCTGTAACTACATCTTACTAGTTCTTAATCACCTTTTCTGGCCTTTAGGAGAAAATATATTTCCAGGTATACGAATTACAGGCCACTGTTTTGCAACTGCCATTTTTGATTGAGTGAATGTGTCATGGATGCACAGAAATTTTTGTGGGATGGTCAGTTTGAATAGGTCAATTTCTCACTTGATTCTGTGGGTGCTGAGTCCCTCTGGTAATTCTTCATCCTTGGGGAGAAGATTTTCATAGTCTAAATTTGGCTTCTAAGAGAGGATGTGGAGTCAGGAGAGTGCAAGGTTTGTCAAACCCAGGATTTGTCTTTCTCTGGAATACCAGGGAGAACATGGTGATGGATTTTTTAAAAGATGATCATGTGATCAGTGATCTTGGCAATGTATTAATGCTTTCTACTTTATAATCATAAAGGTACATATAAATTGCAACAGCTGTGCAGTGTGTGCTTGAATTAATGTAACTGTGGGTGAATGTGAATATATGCATGATGGATGCTATAGTCTGTGTCTCTAGGAATAAATATCCCTGTCTGAAATTGGATAGGGAAATCCTTAAACAATACAAAGGCAGATCACTGCTCTGGTTTCTGCTGGCTTCTTCTAGCAACAGCTATTTGACTAATATAAATCAAGCAAGGAATCAAACATACGTAGCATCAATGATTCTCACTATTTTTGAAAGACTTCAAATTAAGGGAATCTCTTGTGATGTAATGGTTTGTACAACTTGCTCTTGGAAGTCTTTTTTTGTGGTTATCAATTTAAATGCAGCTTTTCAAGGAAAGAATCCATTAATCTCAATTGAGTACAGTTTAAAAAATCCACCTTGAATTCCCTTGGTTGAGAAGGGAATTTTTAAACTGGTCATTGTTGTTTGTGGGCTGTTTTGTAACTGCAGAAAAATAATTTGTTCTTCTGGAAAAATAAAAGGTATCTTTTAGTCTCAGTGAAAAGTGCTTTTAGAAACAGTTTTTAGATGAGGGTACAATTTCATATGATACATTATAATCCTTATCTTATTACACATGGGGTACCAGTCATTCACACTTTTTGCAGTCAGAGTAGCTGGAAATAGATTTCTGAAAACATACTTAGCTAAAAAGGAACCATAATGTCCCAGAGCATGTGTAGTGTCTTAGGCTCTGAAAAATCCTGATGTCTGGAAAAGTTGCGTTTTCACCTCTTTCCATACATTTATTCTCTGTGGATCTGGTCCAGAGCTGACCGGGCAAAGTTGACTCCCACTGCACAGGTTGTGTTCACAGCATCGTGTGAAGTCAGGGCACGTTACCCTGATCCCTGTACCTCAGAGGGGTGTTGTCAAAGCAAATTTTACCCGTGCAACATTCTGAGAATGAACAGTTCTGAAAATTTTGTTTTCCAAGGCAGTCTGTGGCCAACCTAAGCCAGAAAACTTCATACTTTCTCAAAACACAGGAGGACTTTGGACCAGACTCTGACTATGATTCAGTGGAGAAATTACTACTGGACATGGGCTGCTGCTCCTTTGTGCTTTTTAGAGATAAGTTTGACCTCTGAAAGTTGGCTTCAGACTTCAAATCTTCCAAAAAAGGAGAATATTTATACCCATTCCAAATCAGTATCTGATTCCTCTTTAGTTTTGCATAATTTTGATCAGAGTGGGATTTAGTTAATACAGGAGGACTTTGATCTTGTAGAAGACAGTCATTGGAACAACATCAGTGTGATCACACATCTAATTAATTGCCATGCTGCAAAGTGATGGAATAAATACAGATGCACATATATGCACAAAACCAGCATATTTTGTTTCATGCAACATATATATTTTGTACTCAGAATATGTGTCTCAACTTGAATCTTAAGTAGTACAAAAAGCTACAAAAATAAGTTCCTTAAAAATATTTGGTTTCAATGGATCCATTTGTCCCCAAGCAATGAAAAAAGTACTTTGACCTTCATGGGCTGAACACGAGAGGAACCATTGCTGGAGAAAGCAATTTGAATGGAAGATTTGGGGGGACGATATAAAATAAAATAAGAGCAGAGGAATAAAATATGGAACAAAGCAAATGATAACGTCCACTTGGGAGAGCAGAGTGCTTCCAGCCAGACCACACTGCTGGCCAGACATCATCCTAAATAGATTATTCAAACAAATATTAATTTGAGTTGCTAGGATGGAATATCTGGTTTAACTGTTATAAAGCACTGTATTAATGTGCAAGCCAGTGATTAATAACAAATGTACTCCCAGAGAACAAAATGTAAGGTTAAGGAATGTTGTGCAAAACGCTTGCAAGGAGTGGGATGTGCTTGCTCCAAAGAGTTTCAAAGCCAGCCCAGGACTCACTGACTGTGTGGTCACACTGGGTTTGCCTCAGTGCTGGCAGCATATCCAAGGCTGGGATCGTCACCAAAAGAGCCATTTTAACTGGCTCAGTGGTGAGGAAATCCAGTCCTCTGCCTTCCTACTTTGCCAGGACCTCAGCATGAAAGGAAAAAAAGGAAAGCAAGAGATAAAGGCATGGTGAAAGGTGGAGGTGGGGGTGTGGGGAGAGAAGGTTCTGTTGTGATAGAAGGTGAGTGTGAAGGATAAAGCCAGTGCCCTTTTAGGAAGTTTTTCACTTAACTTCCAGGCACTGGCTCTTTAAAACAGCTTAAGCCCAGAGACAGGGTTTGATTGTTGGTAGCAGCAGAGGCTTCACTCAGCCCTTGCTCTCTAGGCATTGAAATTTTCTGCTGACACAACTAGAGGTGACTCCTCTAGTCCTCATGAGTGATGCAGACTACTTGAAGAACCTAAGGTCTCCAGAGAGGTGACTGAAGTTACTGTGGCGTATCTGCTTTTGGCTCTTTCCTCCAAATTCACAGAATCATGGAATGGGTTGGATTTGAAGGGACCTTAAAGATCATCTTATGCCAGCATCCCTCATATTCTTATATCAAAGCTCACACCCTGCCTCCTGATAATGTAATATTACCAGATATTCCTTCCTAATAGGGTTAATTTTGGACAGTTAGTAGTGACATTGCAATTGGCACCTTTGGATCAAAAGGAAACCCTCTCAACCACTCTGCCACTCTAGTTCCTCACTGAGAAGGAGAAAAAGTGCCACTGGGCTGTTTTGACCTGGTCTTGAGACCTCAGACTGGATGGCAGGAGATAGCAGGAACCCATGAAATCTTTCCCCAGCCTCAGGATTTGGACCTCTTCTTCTTCCTGCTCCAGGTCTGGATTCTCCTGTGTGTTCTGTGAGGGATGCAGACCATCCATATGTCACTAAAGTGAAGCCGTCAAACAGGCTAGTGAGAAAAAATGAAGCACCACCAAAATGTCCAAATCTGTGTGTGCAAAAAGAAAGAAAACCCTCTTTCCAAACAGAAACCCCCTTTCAAAGCCAAATTCCTCAGCTGAGGCATTCAGTATAAAAAGAGCATTTTAGGTAATGGTCCTTAGTGGGGAAAAGAAGTGTGTCTGGTTTTAAGTTGTGCATCCCCCCAGCATTACTTGATGCTTCTAATTTTTCTGCCTTCCAATAAAAGATCTGAGCAGCTTCACTTGTCAGCTGAAAAGAAGGGAGCTGGTGGAATAAGCTCAAGAGACACCATAGGTTTTTTTTCTATGTGGTGTTTTATCTGAAGAGTCCAACAAAGATATCCAAGTATTTTTTTCTTTTTCTTTTTCTTTTTTTTAAGCTGGAAAGAAACCTTGATTGTATTTCAGTTCCTTTAATTATTTTGTCTAGCAGTGAGATCAAAGGCCTAGGTCTCAAAAGGAATCAATCCTGGGCCAAGCACTCCAAAGTGGGTCCTCCAAGTTCATAAAAAAATACCATATTTAGTCATCTAACTTAGTCTGCTACTCAGAAATGTTTGGGCCTGCTGCTCTCTAGCCAGACATGGTAAGCTGCCCCAAGATTATCAGATGATTGTGCTGAATGAGCACCGAGTAGTTATGAGCCTGTTTTCTGTGGGTTTATTTGGGGTAGTCCCAGATAACCCTGAGGAGTGTCTCTTTTCTGTTTTTCAGTATCAACTCAGTCTCTCTGTTGGGGTGACTGTGAGAGAAGGACTGGAGGGAGGTGGGGGAAACAGCATTTTCTCTGCCCCCTTTGATGCAGCTTCACTTGGCTATGTGGTGGTGCAGTTTTCAGATAATTCTTTTATCTGGCTCCCTTTTCCATCCCTCTGTCCCTGCATTTATTACTCTCGTGCATATGAATAAACCTCTGGAAGGACCTTGTGGAAGGATAACACCATGAGCAAGAGTTTAGGAAATGGATGCTCACAGAACTGGGACCAACTTCCCTATTTCCAAAGCAGGCCCTGTAGGTTGTGGGAGGGATTCCAACAACCAGCTCTGGCCATGAGTTTGTGCACTGAACTTCAGGCTGCCACACTCGGAATGTGGGTCTGTGCAACTCACTAAGGTTATTCAGAAAATCCACAGCAGAGTCAAGAGACAAGAATCTAGGTCTCCAGACTCGCAGTCCTGTAAAACAAGTGGTAAATCTAATGCCCAAATCACCAGCATCCATCACAAAGAGCTTATCACTTGAGGTGCTTGAGTTATAAGGATGACTTCCCTAGAAATGAAGTAAAGGAGCTGAATTCATCTTATTTGGGAACCAGCACTGGGATCTATTCCACATCTCAGATATCTTCTAA